>NC_044031.1:629975670-630276023 GCF_901765095.1 Microcaecilia unicolor | reverse complement strand
TGTTCTGGGCGGACCAAAAATATGGACAGTCATTCCCCGCTGCAGAAGAAGATATGTCCATGTCTATAAAGATCGATGTCGGTAGTTAGACCTGCTATCTGGAAATGTCCAGGGGGCCCTTACTGGAAGGGTCACTAACTGTTTGCACTTACCCTGTGTTCACTGCAAAACATAACACAAGGTAAGTGCAAAAGCCTGTGTGGAACTTGCAAGGAGTGTGGCCAGCATCTTCCCTGCATGTACTGCACAGGGCATGTAGAGCCCCTATAACCCCATATTCAGAGGTTGTGCACCCCAAAACCTATGACTCCCCTTCCCAGACCTCCCATCAGGGCCAGAGCCTGTCCCACCCATCTCCATCAACAGTTCTGATCTCCCTCCTTTATATCCAATCCCCCTCACAACCTCCCTCCATGCCTTCTGATCTCCCTTCCCCATGCCTTCCGATCCCTCCTACATAAACCCTGCTCCAAATAAGAGAGCTCTGGTACCCCTGACCTCTAACACACACAGAAGGTGTTCTCTCCACGAAAGAGCAACGAAGCAAAGCAAACAGTGGATACAAAAAAGTCCTCTCTCAAGTGGTGTCTTCTGAAACAAGTTCTTTATTGCAAAACAATTAAAACAACGACCCGACACGAATCGTGTTTCGGCCGTATAGGCCTGCGTCAGGGGTCTATTCACTTCCAATCAAGAAAGAGAATATGTAGATAAAAATAATAACTGATCAACTTTCTGCAAATGAAATACTCTTGTTCACTTCAGCCTCATATTCTTCTCTCAGTTCCCCAGGCTTGCTTAGGTGAGGCACTGGGTACACTGTATAAGCTCAGGTAGGCGCGAGACTGCGACTCCCGAGTCCCGACCCAGTCGGGCTGTCTGCTGCCCTGCCCTCCTTCTCTCCTGGCGAATCCGTCACAAGCACCAGAAGAGAGAGCGGCGCACGAGTTGCCACTCCTCATGAACCAACCAGCGAGCTTCTCACGCGCCGTCTCCAAGAGCAACTAGCCAGCAAGTACACACCATCCACTGCTCAGTGGAACTTACTGGATGGTGTGTACTTGCTGGCTAGTTGCTCTTGGAGACGGCGCGTGAGAAGCTCGCTGGTTGGTTCATGAGGAGTGGCAACTCGTGCGCCGCTCTCTCTTCTGGTGCTTGTGACGGATTCGCCAGGAGAGAAGGAGGGCAGGGCAGCAGACAGCCCGACTGGGTCGGGACTCGGGAGTCGCAGTCTCGCGCCTACCTGAGCTTATACAGTGTACCCAGTGCCTCACCTAAGCAAGCCTGGGGAACTGAGAGAAGAATATGAGGCTGAAGTGAACAAGAGTATTTCATTTGCAGAAAGTTGATCAGTTATTATTTTTATCTACATATTCTCTTTCTTGATTGGAAGCGAATAGACCCCTGACGCAGGCCTATACGGCCGAAACACGATTCGTGTCGGGTCGTTGTTTTAATTGTTTTGCAATAAAGAACTTGTTTCAGAAGACACCACTTGAGAGAGGACTTTTTTGTATCCACTGTTTGCTTTGCTTCTTTACCCCTGACCTCTACCCTCACCCATCCCCCAATCTTCCCCACCCACTCACCTACCTGGTACCTACCTGGGATGTAGATGTCCAGGAGGGTGCCAGAATCAAAGATGCATGAAGACAGAGGCACTATCTTTGATCCTGGCATCCTCCCAGGCAGTAGCAGAGAGGAACTGTTTTCCCATTACAGTGGTCCTAGGTGGCATCTACAGTGGGGGAAATAAGTATTTGATCCCTTGCTGATTTTGTAAGTTTGCCCACTGACAAAGACATGAGCAGCCCATAATTGAAGGGTAGGTTATTGGTAACAGTGAGAGATAGCACATCACAAATTAAATCCGGAAAATCACATTGTGGAAAGTATATGAATTTATTTGCATTCTGCAGAGGGAAATAAGTATTTGATCCCCCACCAACCAGTAAGAGATCTGGCCCCTACAGACCAGGTAGATGCTCCAAATCAACTCGTTACCTGCATGACAGACAGCTGTCGGCAATGGTCACCTGTATGAAAGACACCTGTCCACAGACTCAGTGAATCAGTCAGACTCTAACCTCTACAAAATGGCCAAGAGCAAGGAGCTGTCTAAGGATGTCAGGGACAAGATCATACACCTGCACAAGGCTGGAATGGGCTACAAAACCATCAGTAAGACGCTGGGCGAGAAGGAGACAACTGTTGGTGCCATAGTAAGAAAATGGAAGAAGTACAAAATGACTGTCAATCGACAAAGATCTGGGGCTCCACGCAAAATCTCACCTCGTGGGGTATCCTTGATCATGAGGAAGGTTAGAAATCAGCCTACAACTACAAGGGGGGAACTTGTCAATGATCTCAAGGCAGCTGGGACCACTGTCACCACGAAAACCATTGGTAACACATTACGACATAACGGATTGCAATCCTGCAGTGCCCGCAAGGTCCCCCTGCTCCGGAAGGCACATGTGACGGCCCGTCTGAAGTTTGCCAGTGAACACCTGGATGATGCCGAGAGTGATTGGGAGAAGGTGCTGTGGTCAGATGAGACAAAAATTGAGCTCTTTGCATGAACTCAACTCGCCGTGTTTGGAGGAAGAGAAATGCTGCCTATGACCCAAAGAACACCGTCCCCACTGTCAAGCATGGAGGTGGAAATGTTATGTTTTGGGGGTGTTTCTCTGCTAAGGGCACAGGACTACTTCACCGCATCAATGGGAGAATGGATGGGGCCATGTACCGTACAATTCTGAGTGACAACCTCCTTCCCTCCGCCAGGGCCTTAAAAATGGGTCGTGGCTGGGTCTTCCAGCACGACAATGACCCAAAACATACAGCCAAGGCAACAAAGGAGTGGCTCAGGAAGAAGCACATTAGGGTCATGGAGTGGCCTAGCCAGTCACCAGACCTTAATCCCATTGAAAACTTATGGAGGGAGCTGAAGCTGCGAGTTGCCAAGCGACAGCCCAGAACTCTTAATGATTTAGAGATGATCTGCAAAGAGGAGTGGACCAAAATTCCTCCTGACATGTGTGCAAACCTCATCATCAACTACAGAAGACGTCTGACCGCTGTGCTTGCCAACAAGGGTTTTGCCACCAAGTATTAGGTCTTGTTTGCCAGAGGGATCAAATACTTATTTCCCTCTGCAGAATGCAAATAAATTCATATACTTTCCACAATGTGATTTTCCGGATTTAATTTGTGATGTGCTATCTCTCACTGTTACCAATAACCTACCCTTCAATTATGGGCTGCTCATGTCTTTGTCAGTGGGCAAACTTATAAAATCAGCAAGGGATCAAATACTTATTTCCCCCACTGTACATGTCGGATAAGTCTCAGGTGGGTGGCTGGGGGAGGTTTCAGGGTATGGTTTTGAGTAGGAGAGATCTGAGGGATTGAGGATTCAGGAGGTGGATCAGAAGGCATGGGGATAAAGAGGAGGACTGGACATAATGGGAGGGTCAGGTGACAGCAATAGGAGATGCAATATCCTTTCGCATTGAGGATGTGTCTCCAGGGGCTTCTGCCCAGGAAAGAAGGGTTAGGACTGCCATATTAGCTGGAGATTCAATCATTAGGCATGTAAATAGCTGGGTGGCTGGTGGACATGAAGATTGCCTGGTCACTTGTCTGCTTGGTGCAAAGGTGGCAGACCTCACGCATCACCTAGATAAGATTTTACACAATGTTGGGGAGGAGCCAGCTGTCTTGGTACATGTGGGTACCAACGACATAGGCAATGTGGGAGGAAGGTTCTGGAAGGCTCTTAGGTAGAAAGCTGAAATACAGAACCTCCAGGGTAGTATTTTCAGAAGTGCTCCTGGTGCCACACGCAGGACCCAAGAGGTAGGCAGAGCTCCGAAGTCTCAATGCATGGATGAGATGATGATGCATAAGAACATAAGAATAGCCATACTGGGTCAGACCAATGGTCCATCTGGGCTAGAAGGACCATTGATCTGACCCGGTATGACTATTCTTATGTACTTATGTTGCCATGTGCTGTGAAATGGATGTCTCTGTGCCTGTTGTTTCCCTGTCCATATTTTAGATGAGTTTCTTTCTAAAATGGATATTCTTGCTGCACATACCATGCATTTAGAACGGGTTCTACACTGGCAGATCCTGCTCTAAAATTAAAGGGGAACTTCAGACATCCCACTTGGACATCTGATTTCCCATCTAAACATTCTTTCTAAAATGCTCTTCCACATCACTGGATTCTTTTGGATAGGCTGAGACCAGTGGGGTTCGTTGGTATAGTTTTTATTTTTGTTGTTTATTTGTTTGAGCAACAAGTTTTTTTGTCAGTAATTTTTCTAGCAAGTATTTGCTTGTGGCAGGAGTTCCTCAGAGCTCTGCAGTTTTGTTCTATTTGTATCTGGTTCTAGTATGTCATCTGCTTGCAATCCTTAATGTTCATTACCATATATTTTATTTATTTATTAATTTGGATTTTGCTCATACCTTTTCAGTAGTAGATCAAGGTGAGTTACATTCAGGTACACTGGGTATATTTACACTGACATATTTATGTTGACAACATCCAGTTCTTCTTTTCCATTCAACCATCCCTTTCAGGGGCTTTCATGTTTGAGGCAAAATGCCCTTGCGTTATTGAGGGATGAATGTTTAATAACAGATTAGCTACTGTGTCAGCAAATCAGCAATTATGGTCTTAGTCAAGTTGAAGGTTTTGGATTACCCAGATGAGGGAAAGTTGAGAGACCTTCATGTTCCCCCTGGGGATATTACTGGACCCGTCTTTACCTATGAAGCCTCATGTTGGTGAGATTATGCGGACATGTTTTTTAAAGTTATGATTATCTCACCTCAAGTTGTATATATATAAAAAGTCCTGTTGTGAACCACTAATTTTTGTCATATTTGGATTATTGCATTGGTTCTCAAACTTGGTCCTGGAGGCACCCCAGCCAGTCAGGTTTTCAGGATATTCACAATGAATATTCATGAGAGAGATTTGCATGCAATGGAGGCAATCAGGCTTATTTTTGAAAGAGAAAGACACCCATATTTCGACCCAAATCGGGAGATGGGCGCCTTTCTCTCATGGGTGCCCAAATCGGTATAATCGAAAGCCGATTTTGGGCGCCTCCAACTGCAGTCTGTCATGAGAATGGACAAAGTTGACAGGGGCATGTCGGAGGCGTGGTGAAGGCGGGACTGGGGCGTGTTTATCGGCCGAGGAGAGATGGGCGCGCTCGGCCGATAATGGAAAAAAGAAGGGCGCCAGAAGTGAGAATTTGGGTCACTTTTCTGGACCCTTTTTTTTCACGAACAAGTCCCCAAAAAGTGTCCCAACTGCCCAGATGACCACTGGAGGGAATCAGGGATGACCTCCTCTGACTCCCCCAGTGGTCACTAACCCCCTCCCACAAAAAAAAAATAACTTTAAAAACTTTTTTGCCAGCCTCAAATGTCATACCCAGCTCCCTGACAGTAGTATGCAGGTCCCTGGAGCAGTTCTTAGTGGGTGCAGTGGACTTCAGGCAGGTGGAACCAGGCCCATCCCCCCCCTACCTGTTACACTTGTGCTGGTAAATGGGAGCCCTCCAAACCGCCCCCAAAACCCACTGTACCCACATCTAGGTGCCCCCCTTCAGCCATAAGTGCTATGGTAATGGTATAGAGTTCTGGGGAGTGGGTTTTGGGGGGGGATTTGGGGGGGCTCAGCACCCAAGGTAAGAGAGATATGGACTTGGGAGGTATTTTAATTTTTTTTTTAATTGTTACAAGTGCCCCCTAGGGTGCCTGGTTGGTGTCCTGGCATGTGAGGGGGACCAGTGCACTACGAATCCTGGCCCCTCCCACGACCAAATGCCTTGGATTTGTTCGTTTTTGAGCTGGGCGCATTCAGTTTCCATTATCGCTGAAAATCGATACCGCCCAGTTCAAATCCGCCCAAATCCGATGCATTTGCCCGGCACGAACCGTATTATCGAAACAAAAGATGGACGCCCATCTTTTTCGAAAATACGGTCTGGCCCGCCCCTTCGTGGACCCATCCTCGGAGATAGACGCCCATGGAGATGGGCGTTCGCATTCAATTATGCCCCTCAATGTATCTTGATGTTTTTAGGGCTTCCTGATTCCTCCCTGAAGGCCCTTCAGATGGTGCAGAATGCAGCTGCACAATTTATAACTGGTGTGTCACATTTTTACCCCTTGTCTGCTAGCACTGCATTAGCTTCCAGTGAAATGAGAAGTTGTATTTAAAATATTCTATCTGATTTACTGTATTCTTTCAGGAGATTCTTCTCAGTACCTGAACATGGTTTTGAAAAGGTATAAATGGTAAATCTGCGCTGTTCTCAGGTCTGTGGACACACAGTTATTACATATTCCATCTATTTGGCTACCTCATTTCACTTTTCCATTCCACTTTTGCTCTAGCAAGTAGTAAGGAATGGAACAAGTTGCCAACTGAATTAAGATTCATTGAGATGCTGACGACACTCGAGGGAAGAAGCTAAAAGCTTGTTTGTTCAGAAAGACCACTCTCTTCAATGATGAGAGTTAATATCCTGGTTACAATATTGGGCAGTTAAGGTCTGAGTATTTTATGTACTGCACAGGTAGCTCACACTTAGTCAAATGCTAAGATACTATTTGTCTATATCTGTTTGAGTTTTATATGGTTTCATTATGTATATTGTTTTGTAATATGCATTGCGTGTTGGAAAGCATGGCTATTAATACTTTTTTTTAATGAATTAATCAAATATTTACAATCCTTCAGGTTACAGGTTACCAGAATTTGCTGTTATGGCACAGTCAGCCAAAGGTTAAGTAGTTCTGTTTCAGGAATGGGCACATTCTGGCAAGGTGAGTCTGGAAGGCTCCAGCCAGACCGGGTAGACACCTTCTGCCTGCATAAGCCACCACCCCTTGGAAGGCTTCAACCCACAGGCAGGAAAACCTGAGTAGAGCTAGGCAGAATTTGCTGGAACCCAAACAAGTTGAGGCCAAAGTACAATGCAAGTAGAAGGCTGGACTTGAACACTGAAGTGGTTCTTGAAGCAGAATTCACACAAAGAAAGCATGGACCATAGGAATGCCAACTAGATCCAGATTCACCTGACAGGTTTGATCCAGTCCTGGGCTTACCCCACTGCATGCAGGGACTTGTGGTTCTGATTTCTCCATTGGATTTCCTAAAAAAAGCAAGACTACAAGTCCCTGCATGTATTGGGGTAAGCCCAGGGCTGGATCTAGTTGGCAACCCCAATGGAAAGTGACCAAATTTTGGCAACCTGTAACCAGAACCTCTGGAATTATGTATATAAGCTCAACAAGAAATAAGATGGCTGCCAATAGGAAGTGTGGGTCATAGAGTTGAGAGGAATAACTCAGCTAGGCTTGAAGGCTCACAGAGGCTCCTGCTGGCAGGGAGGCAAGAACTGCCTATCAGAACCTTATAGCAAGTACCCCAAACTGTCTGGAGAGGTCATGATGATCTTTGAAGCCTGTACAGTCTGTGAGGGGTTGGGGAGGTTCATGCTGTCCTGTCTAAGAGAGATCTTACAAGTGGTTATGCTCTGTGGTTGGCAATTGGGATATATCGTTAGAGGTCTGGACAGGAATACCCAAGCAGAATGGTTAGGCCAGTTGAAATAAAGTAAATGAACACTCCAGTTCTCCAGTGTATGCATAGTTCTCTCGTGAAACAGGCTGTCTTATAATTTAATTTGTTATATACTGCCTGCAAATCTGAAAGCTATTAAAGTGGTATACACTCAGATACAGTAAGGATTTTTCTGCCCCGGGGGGGCTCATAATTTGAGTTTGTGCCTGAGGTAGTGCCATAGGCAGTCAGTGAGTCAGCTGTTTGGGGAGGCTACAGTGGGCTGGAGTGGGGAGGGGCTGGAGTGGAGCAAGATACAGCTTGGTGGGCCAACTTAAAATCCTTAGGAAGGCAACACATTCAGCCCTGTGTTAGCAGTAGACGGCCATTGGGAACACTCTTGAACACAGCTACCCCCCCCCCCCCCCCCCCCACTCACACACACACACACACACACACCTAGTAGCTCTGTTACTGATGGTATTATACACACTGAACACATTCCAGGGAGTTATGTGCCAAAAAAAATCAAAATACTGCACCAAAATAATACAACATACAATATTTGCAGCATTCTGGAAACATATACGGCATCTTCCAGTTGGCCATGTTATATTCAACAGCACTGTAAAAGAAATCCTATGGTTACTGGCAACCATAAAATGATTTGCTTATCAGTGTTTTCAGTAGGTTGCCAAATGGCCACCAGATTTCAGATCTGCTGCTCTTTAGTTAATTGTTGAGTTACCAAACATAATGGTTAGAGCAGCGGGTTCAAATCCAACGGATATTCCTTGAGATCTTGGAAAAGTTACTTAGCCCTCCATTGTCTCAGGTACAAACCAGTTGTAAACCCTACAGGAAAATACTTACTCCTGGACTGTGTTGGCATTGTCGCGTGGCTTTGTAAACAGGGAGATTAATGTACCTGAATGTAACTCACATTGACATGAGCTAAACCCACATCCAAAATCTAGTATTAGGCATATTGTGAAATAATACCAAACCTTAAAGTCATTCATGACCTATAAAGCAGTTACTTCCAAGAGTCACACAACAAAGGCCTACCAAGGAAAAGGTAACACTGTAAACATACCAGTGGACACAAGAACATTAATATATCTACTAAACAAACTAGATTACTACAGATCAGTTCTACACAGATGTTCAGTGCTATCATAATAACTGGCCTCTTTTACACAGATAGACCCTCACCAAGCATGGGATAAGTACCCACAAACTAAAGATAGAAATATGTAGACAAAAATTAAACTAAAATCACAAGAAGCTGGACTCTGCATACAGTGTAATACAGAGAACTAGAAATACTGTGCAAAATATAAAGACAGCAGATGTAAACTTAAAAACGAACACATTCAACTCATAAAATTAAAAATTAGTACATAAAAATAACACTAAAAGAAAAAATAAGGTGATACCTTTTTATTGGACTAATTTAATATATTTTTTTATTAGCTTTCAGAAGCCAAAACCTCCTTCCTCAGGTCAGGATCATTTATTTACCTGAGGAATTTAGAATAGATTTTGGCCTCTGAAAGCTAGTCAAAAAATGTATTTGGTCCAATAAAAAGGTATCGCTTTCTTTTCTTTTTTCTTTGTTCTTTTTTCATTTATTAACTTAATATAGACTAACATTGTGAATTGTTTCACTTTAAATTTAAAAATAAGATTCTTTTTTCCTACCTTTGTTGTCTGGTCATTTAATTTTTCTAATTGTAAGTCGCAGTCTCTGGTTTTCTGTTTTCCTATCTTCTCATAACTCTTTCCAGGTTCTCCTATTCACTTGTCATTTTTCTCTCTCTCTTTGTGGGCCTTTTACAAAACCACGCTATTGTTTTTAGCTCCTGCTGAAAATCAGTGTGTGCTAAACGCTGAAACACCCATAGGAATATAATGGGTGTCTCAGCACAAGCTAAAAATGCTAGTACGGCTTTTTAAAAGACTCCTTTTGTGTCTTCTTCTCCTCTTCCACTACATTCATCTCTGACATTGATATTTTCCATTCAGCTGATTTACTGCCTCTCTGTCCACTCAGATTTCATTCACTCTTAGTATCCAGTCTTCAATCCCCCCTTTGGTTTTTTTTTTTTTTTTACCTGCATCTACCTACAGCTTTCTATCTCTTTCCCTCAATCAGGCCCTCCCCTTTTTCTTTTCTGATTCCCCAATCTGTCACCAACCATTCCCTCTCCCCCCCCCCCCAGCCATACAGTATCTCCTGTCTGTGGGCCTCTCTGTTTTTCCTGCCATCCATGCAGCATCTCCATTGTCTCTTTTCCTTCTCCCCAGTCATGCGGCATCTTCTCTCTCCCTCCCCCTAGTCATGCATTATCTACCCTCCCTCCTGTAATGTGTCATCTCCTCCCACCCCCAGCCATGCAACATCTCCTTTCCCCTACCAACCAGTATCTCCTCTCCTCCCCAGCCATACAGCATCTCCTCTCTCTTCCTTCATCCAGAATCTCCTGTTTCTCTGTTTGCCTACCATATGTCATCTCCTCTCGCTCTCTCTCTTTCTGCCCCATGCCTGTCCCAACCCCAGCCATGCAGCATCTCCTCTCTCTCTGTCTCCCCTCTACCCCCCACCACCCAGGATCTGTTCTGTCTCTCTCTCTCTCTCTTTTGCCCCCACTAAACATTGCCCCTTTGTTTCTCTCATCCTCTACCATGCAACATTGTCTCTCTCTTTCTTCCTCCAGTTCAAAATTGTGCCTCTGGCTCTCTCAACCCCCATCGCTTTTCTCTTTTTCTTCCCCATATAACATCACCCTTCTATCTCTCATCCTCCAGCATCCACCATTGCCCCATCTCTTTCTCCGCCCCCTCTATCCAGCATTGCCTGTCTATCCCCCCCTCCCCAATAATCCTGTCTCTTTCTTTCCTCCCATCCCCCACCTTGCAGCATTGACCCATCTCTCATCCCCTTACCTCACTATTGCTCCATCTCTTTCTCTCCCTCCTCCCCCCTCCTTGCTGCTGCTTCAATCACTCGATCAATGACACCTCCTCCGGGCTGCTGCCTACCCAAGTCTTTGGTGACAACAAGAAGTAGGAATAATTAGATTCCCTTCCCTTCCCTGCTGCTGTCTACCTGACTAGATGAGTGCAAATGAAATAAACCTATGTGCAGGACCAGAGCCCTGTACACACTGCTGCTAGTCTCCCTTCTCCACCACCCTCCCTCCCTGTGATATAACTTACATAAGTGTTGCCATACTGGGACAGACTGAAGTTACATCAAGCCCAGCATCCTGTTTCCAACAGTGGCCAATCCAGGTTACAAGTAGCTGGCAAGATCCCAAAACAGTACAATACATTTTATGCTGCTTATCCTAGAAATAAGCAGTAGATTTTCCCAAGTCCATCATAATAATGGCTTATGGACTTTTCTTTTAGGAAGCGACCCAAACCTTTTTTAAACCCCGCTAAGTGAACTGCTTTTACTACATTCTCTGGCAATGAATTCCAGAATTTAATTACATGTTGAGTGAAGAAATATTTTCTCTGATTCGTTTTAAATTTAGTACCTTGTAACTTCATTGTGTGCCCCCTAGTCCTAGTATTTTTGGAAAGACTAAACAAGCAATTCATATCTACCCGTTCCACTCCGCTCATTATTTTATAGACCTCTATCATATCATAAGAACATAAGAACGTAAGAATAGCCATA
Organism: Microcaecilia unicolor; assembly: GCF_901765095.1. Classification (NCBI taxonomy): domain Eukaryota; kingdom Metazoa; phylum Chordata; class Amphibia; order Gymnophiona; family Siphonopidae; genus Microcaecilia; species Microcaecilia unicolor. The sequence continues at coordinate 630,264,732 of NC_044031.1, read as the reverse complement.
CTGGGTCAGACCAATGGTCCATCTAGCCCAGTATCCTGCTTCCAACATTGACCAATCCAGGTCACACGTACCTGGCAGAAACCCCATTAGTAGCAACATTCCATGCTACCAATCCCGGGGCAAGCAGTGGTGTCTCCCATATCCATCTCAATAACAGACTATGGTTGGACTATGGACTTTTCCTCCATAAACTTGACTAAACCTTTTTTTAAACCCAGATACGCTAACCATCATTACCACATCCTCCAGCAATGAGTTCCAGTGCTTAACTATTCTTTGAGTGAAAAAATATTTCCTCCTATTTATTTAAAAGTATTTCCATGTAATTTCATCGAGTGCCCTCTGGTCTTTGTTCTTTTTGAATGAGTGAAAAATTGATTCACTTTTGCCCATTCTACTCCACTCAGGATTTTGTAGCCCTCAGTCCCCCCTCAGCCATCTGTTTTCCTAGTTAAAATGGCCTAACCTCTTTAGCCTTTCTTCATATGGGGAGGAGTTCCATCCCCTTTTATCATTTTGGTCGCTCTTCATTTTTTTTGAGATACAGCAACCAGAATTGAACACAATACTGAAGGTGAGGTCATGGAATGATACAGAGGTATTATCATACTTGTGCTGTATTTCTCCCCTCAGCTGTCTTTTCTCCAAGCTGAAGAGCCCTAACTGCTTTAGCCTTTCCGCATAGGGAAGTTGTCCCATCCCATTTATCATTTTCGTCCCCCTTCTCTATACCTTTTCTAATTCCACTATATATTTTTTGAGATGCGGTGACCAGAATTACACACAGTATTCAAGGTGCGGTTGCACCATGGAGCTATACAAAGGCATTATAACGTCCTCATTTTTGTTTTCCATTCCTTTCCTAATAATACCTACTACTACTACTACTACTACTTAACATTTCTAGAGCGCTACTAGGGTTACGCAGTGCTATACAATTTAACAAAAAAAAAGGACAGTCCCTGCTCAAAGGAGCTTACAATCTAAAGGACGAAGTGTCAAGTTGGGGCAGTCTAGATTTCTTGAATAGAGGTATAGTGGTTAGGTGCCGAAGGCGACATTGAAGAGGTGGGCTTTGAGTAAGGATTTGAAGATGGGCAGGGAGGGGGCCTGGCGTATGGGCTCAGGGAGTTTATTCCAAGCATGGGGTGAGGCGAGGCAGAAAGGGCAGAGCCTGGAGTTGGCGGTGGTAGAGAAGGGTACTGAAAGGAGGGATTTGTCTTGAGAGCGGAGGTTACGGGTAGGAACGTAAGGGGAGATGAGGGTAGAGAGGTAAGGAGGGGCTGCAGATCGAGTGCATTTGTAGGTTAGTAGGAGAAGCTTGAACTGTATGCGGTACTTGATCGGAAGCCAGTGAAGTAATTTGAGGAGAGGGGTGATATGAGTATATCGGTCCAGACGGAAGATAAGATGTGCAGCAGAGTTCTGAACGGACTGAAGGGGGGATAGATGGCAAAGTGGGAGGCCAGTGAGGATTAGGTTGCAGTAGTCAAGGCGAGAGGTAATGAGAGAGTGGATGAGAGTTCGGGTGGTGTGCTCAGAGAGGAAAGGGCAAATTTTGCTAATGTTATAGAGGAAGAAGCGACAGGTCTTGGCTATCTGCTGGATATGCGCAGAGAAGGAGAGGGAGGAGTCGAAGATGACTCTGAGGTTGCGGGCAGATGATACCTAACATTTTATTTGCTTTCTTAGCTGCTGCCACACACTGAGCAGAGGGTTTCAAAGTATCATCAATGATGACGCCTAGATCCCTTTCTTGGTCGGTGACTCCTAATGTGGAACCTTGCAATACGTAGCTATAATTCAGGTTCCTCTTTCCCACATGCATCACTTTGTACTTGCTCACATTAAATGTCATCTGCCATTTAGATGCCCAGTCTCCCAGGGTCCTCTTGTATTTTTTCACAATCCTCTTGCGATTTAACAACTTTGAATAACTTTGGGTCATCAGCAAATGTAATTACCTTACTAGTTACTCCCATATCTAGATCATTTATAAATATGTTTAAAAGCAGCGGTCCCAGCACAGACCCCTGGGGAACCCCACTATCTACCCTTATCCATTGAGAATACTGACCATTTAACCCTACTGTCTGGTTTCTATCTTGTAACCAGTTTTGAATCCACAATAGAACACTACCTCCTATCCTATGACTCTCCAATTTCCTCTGGAGTCTTTCATGAGGTGCTTTACAAAATGCCTTTTGAAAATCCAGATACACAATATTGACTGGCTCACCTTTATCCATATGTTTGTTCACCCCCTTCAAAGAAATGTAATAGATTGGTGAGGCAAGATTTCCCTTCACTAAATCCATGTTGGCTTTGGCTCTGGCTCATTAATCCATGCTTTTGAATATGCTCTGTAATTTTGTTCTTTATAATAGTCTCCACCATTTTGCCCAGCACTGATGTCAGGCTCACCGGTCTATATTTTCCTGGATCTCCTTTGGAACCTTTTTAAAAAATCGGCATTACATTGGCCACCCTCCAATCTTCCAGTACCATGCTCGATTTTAAGGATAAATTACATATTACTAACAATGGTTCCGCAAGTTCCTGTTTTGGGAAAGGAGGAAGAGGAAGGATACTTGCAGCGGCATGCACATGGCTCTGGCCTAACAGATGGTTTTGTTTCATTTCTGCTCACCCACTTGGGCAGACAGTGGCAGGGAAGGGAAGCTGGCAGTTCCTATTTGTTGTTGCTGCCGCAGACCCAGACAGAAGAGCATGAAGGTAGGGAGGTTGGTAAGCTAGCAGTTGCGGCTGTGGAGGCTTAGCCTCCCCATGTCTTTTATATGAGGTTCCTGTGTTTTCTGCCTTCATTTACTCTTCAGACTGTCCAAGATTCGCACAGGCTCCAGAGGTCATACTTAACACATGTAGAAACTGTCAGGTCGATAAAGTAATCTGGATCTGAGCATTCCACTATATGACTTGCCCAATCATTTCAGCACCAGCTGAGAACCAGAGAAGCTGGGTTCAAATCCCACTGCAGCTTCTTGGGATCTTGGGTAAGTCAATAAACTCTGAAGACAAAATTGGCCTCTGCCCAGCTGAGATTCTTCCACTTTAGACAGATGAGTGTACGAGTATGCAATCCAATACCAGATCTTCACCCCCCCCCCTCACACACCATATCTTTCACCTGAATCTTCAATCCTTCCCTACCTCAGCCCTTCATATCAATTTGTAGCACTTCCTGAATCTGTTCAAATACTGGCCTTCACCACCTCCACTCAGAAACCATTTCGGGTTCCTAACTTTGTCTTTGAATCTTACTAGACCACTTAATCCTAGACCGAGGATATCCTCCATTTTCTAACAATAAACACAGCCACCATGGGAGGAAAGTCAGAGAGTTCTTTAAGGAGACCCCGGGACAGCGGCCCTCAATATCGAGCCTGCATAAGCTTCTTTGGGTATTAGACCCGCAGAGACATACTGAAGCAATCACCACTCGATGGGCCCGTGACATGCAGAGACCCGGTTTGACTTTAGATTATACAAAGTTGGTGTCCCGAATCCCGGAGATCTCTGTGAATGCGAGTATGCGGGAATGTCAATTTCGAATTCTACACAGGGCTTATATGACCAAGACGCAGCTGTTTAAGATGGGAGGGGTGCCTGATCCACTCTGCTCTAAGTGTCAGCGGCAGGAAGGCACACTGTACCACTGTCTTTGGGGTTGCACTGCCACACAAAAATATTGGCATCAGATCATAGAATATTTGGAGGGGTTGGTACAGTCTCGAATAAGTTTTACTCCTCTGGGGATACTATTTGATAAATATGAGCTTTTTGTCTTCCAGAAGAGGGGCTCGAGACAGTTGATCCGCAGGGCCTGTTTGATGGGGAAAAAAGTGATTATGCATGGGTGGGTCTCTGCGGACCCACCTGATTTTTTGCATTGGAGAAACAGATTTCACAATCTTCTATTGCATGAGCGAAGGGCGGTGGGACCCTCACAGAAGAAGAGGACACAGTTTCTGGAGACTTGGGGTCCCTATATCCAGTCTCTGACTCCACGTCTCTGACTCAGTGTTAAACGGTTTATAAGTTTTTTTTTTGTTTGTTTGTTTGTTTGTTTTTAAGGGGGGAGGGGGAGTTTAAAGGAGGGGGGAAGGTATAGGATGTATTACTTGGATGCAAATGTGCCTTATTATGGAGAATCTTTAGTTGCATCGTTGTGGGTGGGGGATGGATTCATGGGAAGGGGGTGGGGGGAGGGGGGACAGGGAAGGAGGGGATTACACCTAAAACATAAATTTACTTTGAATTATTCTTGAGTGTTCTGTACATGTAAAAAATCCCATAGAGTATGGACTAGTATTGGAGGGTGTGAACTTACTGCAAGCCTATGTTTGTACTTCTTGTGAATGGTGTAATGTTTGCACTGTGTCAGTTGGATCTTAATAAAAGTGTTGAAACATAAACACAGCCACCATAACCAGCAAGACGATTATCCAAGATACCTGAACTCCTCGTGTTCACTGCAGTATGGGGTGGTAACCATGGCCTCCTCATACAGGTTATCTCTATGCCTTCTTGGAAGTCTAATGCAATCGTTACATAAGGACTTCTGGGATGTTAGAGAACTATGGCCAGTTTCAAAGGATGCACTGACCTCGAGAACCCATTATATTTATGTTTAGCTGTATCTTAATATACCGGAGTAGCTTAACAGTTAGTGCTGAGAACCAGGCTGAGAACCAGGTTTAGTTCCCGCTGTGGCTCGCTTAATCCTTCATTGCCCCAGGTACAAGACCTAGATTGTGAGCCACCTAGGGACAGAGAAAGTGTCTGTATATAATTGTACCACAGAAAGGGGTATATCAAATGCTTGACTCTTACCCTTCTTGCAGTAGCAGTTTACAATACAATGTATGTAACATCTTGGAGCAGTCTACACTTGGCTGATTGTTGAGCCCCAGTCATAGACTTTTCTGATCCTTTTCTTTATCGCTCTTTGTGCAGTGGAGTCATACTATATGCCATGGTAACTGGAAAGCTTCCCTTCAAAGAAAGACAGCCCTGCAAGATGCTGCGCATGATTAAACGTGGACTGACCTTCCGATGTGCCGTCTCACAAGGTGAATGACAATAAGCTCTATCCAGCTGTACTCAGAAAAAGTCACACTTCCACATTTATCAGCACAACAAAGAGTGACCCTGTGCAGAGCAACACTTAAGGCCACCTGGCCAGGCATCTTATGGATATTTGTGATCTGTCATATTTAAGAACTGAGGCCCAGATGCATCAACCATACGTTAAAAAATCAAAAACATAAAAGTCCTTACCGAAGTTGAAAAAACGAAGAATGCACTAAAAACAGAAGTCCCACATGTTCGGTACGGTATTTGAAAGTCAAATGCATTACAGAAGTGTAATCCCCGTCATTAATCTGCCCGTAAAGCATGCGCAGAGCAGCCAAGCGTTATGCTAGCTGCTCTGCGCATGCCACAAACGTCAAAACCCAAAACAACAAAAAAAACACGTTGAAAATAAGTTACCCACATCAAAGGAGGGCGGGCCCAGGAAGAACAGAGGGACATCGGAGAAGGCAGCACTGATCGCCGATCAGCTGTTCTTGCCCTTGCAGCACCTTCACACAGAGGTGAGAGGCGCTGCGCAGGCTGGTAAAGCGGGAGGGGGGGAGCGGCGGCGACGAGCTCAGGGGGGCAGGGCACGGGGCGGAGGATGGTGGGAGGCGGAGCTGTGGAAGAAGGAGAAAAACAGAGAGAGGAAGGGAGGGGGACCGGGGCTGCTAAACTTTGGTTTTTTGTTTTTATTTTTTATTTAATACATGCGGAAGCGGGGAGCAGCGGCGACCTCGGGGGGGGGGGTCGTGGGCAAGGCCGTCCATACAGGACGCTCCTGACGAGTGCGCTTGCCCCCTCCCAGTCCTTTTTTACTACTACTACTTAACATTTCTAAAGCGCTACTAGGGTTACGCAGCGCTGTACAATTTAACAAAGAAGGATAGTCCCTGCTCAAAGGAGCTTACAATCTAAAGGACAAAATGTAAAGTTGGGACAGTCTAGATATCCTGAATGGAGGTATAATGGTTATGTGCCGAAGGCGACATTGAAGAGGTGGGCTTTGAGTAAGGATTTGAAGATGGGCAGCGAGGGGGCTTGGCGTATGGGCTCAGGGAGTTTATTCCACGCATAGGGTGAGGCAAGGCAGAAAGGGCGGAGTCTGGAGTTGGCGGTGGTGGAGAAGAGTACTGAGAGGAGGGATTTGTCCTGTGAGTGGAGGTTACGGGTAGAAGCGTAAGGGGAGATGAGGGTAGAGAGGTAATGAGGGGCTGCAGATCGAGTGCATTTGTAGGTAAGTACGAGAAGCTTGAACTGTATGCGGTACCTGATCGGAAGCCAGTGAAGTGACTTGAGGAGAGGGGTGATATGGGCATATCGGTCCTGACACAAGATAAGACGTGCAGCAGAGTTCTGAACGGATTGAAGGGGGGATAGATGGCTAAGTGGGAGGCCAGTGAGGATTAGGTTGCAGTAGTCAAGGCGAGAGGTAATGAGAGAGTGGACGAGTGTTCGGGTGGTATGCTCAGAGAGGAAAGGGCGAATTTTGCTGATGTTATAGAGAAAGAAGCGACAGGTCTTGGCTATCTGCTGGAGAGGGAGGAGTCGAAGATGAGTCCGAGGTTGCGGGCAGATGAGACGGGGAGGATGAGGGTGTTATCAACAGAGATAGAGAGAGGAGGGAGAGGAGAAGTGGGTTTGGGTGGAAAGACAATAAGCTCGATCTTAGCCATGTTCAGTTTCAGGTGGCGGTTGGACATCTAGGCAGCAATGTCAGATAGGCAGGCTGATACTTTGGCCTGGGTTTCCGCAGTGATGTCCGGTGTGGAGAGGTAAAGCTGGGTGTTGTCAGCATAAAGATGATATTGGAAACCATGGGATGAGATCAGTGAACCCAGGGAAGAGGTGTAGATTGAAAAAAAGAAGGGGTCCAAGGACAGATCCCTGAGGAACTCCAACAGAGAGCGGGTTGGGGGTGGAGGAAGATCCTTGAGAATGTACACTGAAGGTGCGGTGGGAGAGATAAGAGGAGAACCGGGAGAGGACAGAGCCCTGGAATCCAAATGAGGACAGTGTGGCAAGAAGTAAATTGTGATTGATAGTCAAAAGCGGCGGATAGGTCGAGGAGGATCAGGATGATTTTGATTTTCATTTCTTTTCTATTGTATGCAGAGGGAAGCGGGGACCACATGTTTGTGTTGTTTATTTTGTTTTTCAATATGCCAGCTTGGAATTTTAAGGTGCAGGGGGAAGCAGGGAGATGACAGCTCAGGCCTTTACGACTGCTCTGACCATACATTTAATATGTCGCGGTAAATGATTCAGTGTAATCGTCGGTATTGTTAGTGCATCCCGAATCGTCCACATTACAATGGTAGTTACTCGTTTGTATTCCGTTTTCGTTAGCTGTTTGCTTCATCGGAAAAAGGCCTTTAATGCATGCAACGGTTAAGAATTTCTTCGTTAAAGGGTCGTTAAGGTTTAGTGCATCTGGGCCTGAGTCACTGACCCTCTTGTTAATCCCTCTCTCAAATCTCTAACAGTAGGTGTCCCCTGAGACAAAACATTATTGGGGCTATTCTATAAACGAAGTTTTAACATTTACTCATGTGTTATGCGTATAAATGATGAAAATACCAGCTGTCACCCACAAATGTTTGCGCTTATGTGAGTATATGCTAGCACACCACTTCAGCGTGCATGAGCAGGACATAGGTGGAGCATCCATTTACAAAGATAACTTACAGAACACCTGCTTAACTGCTATAATGTGTATCTGCAAGAGGGGAGTACACGGGGCGAGCATGGTGGGACTTCCTTTTACAAGCATAACTTAGAGAATACCTGCTTAACTGCTATAGTGTGTATCTGCAAAGGGGGAATACACAGGGGCAGAGAATGGACTAGACATAGGCAGAACTTCCACTTACAAGCATAACTTACAGAACACCTGCTTAACTTCTAATGAGTGCATCTACAAGAAAGGAGTACACAGGGGCGAGCATGGGTGGTACTTCCTTTTACAAGCATAACTTAGAGAATACCTGCTTAACTGCTATAGTGTGTATCTGCAATGGTGATATATTGTGTGTTTCCTTTATAGATTAGGCTCTCCCCATGCCCTCTGTGTGCCTATCTGGTAGCCACAGGTAATAAAAGAGAGGGTAAACCAGTACACAAAAACAAGCAATAAATGAAAAAAGCACAGCTGGGCCTTCAGAATTAAGATAAATGGAGTCCTATTATTTTAAGAAATACCTGGCACAGGCCTTGTTTCGGCACAACAGTGCCTGCCTCAGGGGTCCAAGCAGGGGCATAGCTACAGGCGCCCAGGCCCATTCAATCTCGGCTCAGGCCCTGCCACCCAGTTTTAAGTGCGGTTGAATTAAAGCGCACAGAGCAAAGCCAAAGCAGCAGCCTTTCACCAATTCATTTCTACCGTCGTCACGCCGCGGCTCGCTCAGCTGATCTCCCAGTCCGACTTACCTTTTGGGCAGACTCAGCATGGCAGTGAGTTGACTTGGCACTGAATAAACATGGTTGCAGCTCTTGACTTCATGGTGACCTGCAGCGTGCATGACGTCCTCTTCCTTCTCAGCCCCCTGTGTGCTGATGACTCATGTTCCATCCTGCACGGAATGCTCACCCTCGTTCTCGCGGCTTGTCATCTTCTCAACAGGCTAAAAAATAGCTGCACGCTCAGCTGCAGGCACCGGGAGTCGGGACCACGCAGCACTGTCTGCTCCTCCTCCTCCCTGCGCCCAGACCGCAGTGCCACTGCCATGTGGAAAGGCTGGTGCCGCCTGGGTGTGTAGCAGCAGGTGCGGCTTCTTAGCTCTCTTACATTGTGCCTTAGTGCAGTAGCATTCCCCAACATCCCAGTAGTGCCCCAAGGTGGGCCACAACACTGCGCCTGAGTCAGCTACAGGAGCCAGGGTGTTCTGCACCACGTGGCAGTTGCAACTTTACTGCAAGCAGTTGCCCAGCACTGCAGGTAATAAAATTTGAAATACTTTTTTTTTTTAAATATCATCATGTAGTTTTTTTTTTGTACTCAAAATGCTGGCTGGTGGTGGTGTGATTCTGGGTGGGGTAAGCACTTCACTGCCTAGGGCAAAAAATGTATATTTAATGATGAAAATATACCTTTTGTTTGCCAAGGTTAAAATTAAAAAAAAATAAATGTAGGCAGTTTTCTCTGGGTGGACTGGTGCGTGCAGAGGTGGGCTCTGCGTTACCCAGGGCATGAAAAAAAGTCTTTTATACTTAATTCCATAGGGGGTGGGTAGGAAGTAGGACAGGGCTGATGCTAGGCTACAGGGAGGAGTGGGGTGGTAGGATAGGGCTGATGCTAGCTGTGGGATGGATGGGGGGTAAGGTAGAGAAGGGAAGGGCTGATGCTGAGCTACGGGGATGGGTAGGGAGTATGGAACAGAAAAGCTGATGCCAGGCTGCTGGTACATAGGGGTAATAAACTCAGAAGATCCTTATCACAAAACTTACTGAAGTTATTGTGATTTTAGCTGCCAGGAGAGAAAATTCCCAGAAGTTTTCCCAAGATAGACAGTGTTCCTTAGTCTGCCCCCATGGCAAAACAAAGTTCATTACTAAGCTATTTCAAAAAACCATGTGTAGAGAAGAACGGCGAGGATGCAGATACAACTGAAAAACCACTTGTAGAGGAGCATGGCGAGGATACAGATAGAATTGAAAAACCTCGTCTAGAGGAGCATGGCGAGGATGCTGTTTACTCAACAAGTTCTACGTTATGCTCACAGATCAGTAAACCTGGTGTGCAACTGATAGAATTACTTTCAGATTTATCCGACATTGATGAACCACCAAAACAGCCAAAGTTACAGGCTTTCCCAGTTTGTACAATTAGTGGCAAGTCCCAAAGTTTTTCATCTTATTGGTACGATAAATTTCGCTGGCTGGAATACAGAGCAAGCCAGGATGCAGTGTTGTGCAAAGCGTGCAGACATTTTTCTGATACCCGGGCTGAAGAAGCTTTCACAAGAATTGGCTTTACAGATTGGAAGCACATGAATCAGAGCTGCTCCAGCAAGGCACACTCTCTTGCACTAGGAAAATTTGAAGACAACAAACAAAGTCACTTACCAGGAGGTCGGGGAAACATTTTCAATCAACTAAACCAAGATGCCATGAACTTTTCTGTAATTGAAAGAAATCATAAACACATCAAAGTAGTACTTGATATTGTGATATTCTGTGCCAAGCAAGAAATTCCATTACGCGGACACAGAGAGACAGAAGAAGCCTTAAATAAAGGAAACTTTTTGGAAATGTTCAAACTCCTTAATAAATATGACAATAGTATCCAAAGTCGCCTTGAAAAAATTCCAAAGAATGCAACTCTAATGAGCCCAGGTATTCAGAATTAACTATTAGAATCTGCCACTTTACTACTGTTACGCAAAATCAAATCCAAAATACATGAAACCAATAATACATACTATGCAATTCTGGGTGATGAATGCAAAGATTTCTCTAAACGTGAGCTTGTTGCAGTATGTGTCATACACAAAGGGGTAATAAAAGTGAGTCTGATGTCGGTGCCGGGGAAAATGGTAGAGGCTATTATCAAAAACAAAATTACAGAGCACATCCAAGGACATGGATTACTGAGACCAAGTCAGAATGGCTTTTGTGTGGGGAAATCTTGCCTGACCAATTTACTTCAATTCTTTGAAGGAGTAAACAAACATGTGGACAAAGGGGAGCCGGTTGATATTGTGTATCTGGATTTTCAAAAGGCGTTTGACAAGGTACCACATGAAAGGCTACAGAGGAAATTGGAGGGTCATGGGATAGGAGGAAATGTCCTTTGTGGATTAAAAACTGGTTGATGGATAGGAAACAGAGAGTGGGGTTAAATGGGCAGTATTCACAATGGAGAAAGGTAGTTAGTGGGGTTCCTCAGGGGTCTGTGCTAGGACCGCTGCTTTTTAATATATTTATAAATGATTTAGAGATGGGAGTAACTAGCGAGGTAATTAAATTTGCTGATGACACAAAGTTATTCAAAGTCGTTAACTCGCGACAGGATTGTGAAAAATTACAGAAGGACCTTACGAGACTGGGAGACTGGGCAGCTAAATGTCAGATGACGTTTAATGTGAGCTAGTGCAAGGTGACGCATGTGGGATAAAAGAACCTGAATTATAGCTACGTCATGCAAGGTTCCACGTTAGGAGTTACGGACCAAGAAAGGGATCTGGGTGTCGTCATCAATAATACACTGAAACCTTCTGCTCAGTGTGCTGCTGCGGCTAGGAAAGCGAATAGAATGTTGGGTATTATTAGGAAAGGTATGGAAAACAGGTGTGAGGATATTATAATGCCGTTGTATCGCTCCATGGTGCAACTGCACCTTGAGTATTGTGTTCAATTCTGGTCGCCGCATCTCAAGAAAGATATAGTAGAATTGGAAAAGGTGCAGCGAAGGGCAACTAAAATGATAGCGGGGATGGGACGACTTCCCTATGAAGAAATACTAAGGAGGCTAGGGCTTTTCAGCTTGGAGAAGAGACGGCTGAGGGGAGACATGATAGAGGTATATAAAATAATGAGTGGAGTTGAACAGGTGGATGTGAAGTGTCTGTTCACGCTTTCCAAAAAATACTAGGACTAGGGGGCATGCGATGAAACTACAGTGTAGTAAATTTAAAACAAATCGGAGAAAAATTTTCTTCACCCAACACATAATTAAACTCTGGAATTCGTTGCCAGAGAACGTGGTGAAGGCGGTTAGCTTAGCAGAGTTTAAAAAGGGGTTAGACGGTTTCCTAAAGAACAAGTCCATAAACCACTACTAAATGGACTTGGGAGAAATCCACAGTTCCAGGAATAACATGTATAGAATGTTTGTACGTTTGGGAAGTTTGCCAGGTGTCCTTGGCCTGGATTGGCCGCTGTTGTGGACAGGATGCTGGGCTCGATGGACCCTTGGTCTTTTCCCAGTGTGGCATTACTTATGTACTTATGGCAGTTGGATTTGTTGATACTGCAGACATGACAGCAAATGGGATTTCTGATAAAATCATAAAAGTGCTTAAATTAGATCCAGAGTTACGTGTTGGCTTCAGCTTTGATGGAGCATCTGTTATGTCTGGAAACAAAGGAGGTGTTCATGTCATTTTGAAACGCACGTTTCAGCGGGCTGTTTATGTGCACTGTAATTCTCACTGCCTCAATCTGGTTCTCTGCACAGCATCTAAAGCTTGTCCCTCTGTTAGCACATTTTTTAAAATTCTGAACTCCTTGCATAGTTTTATGACAGGTACATATAGGCATGCTCGTTTTTTGAAAGTATAGAAACAACTCCATCCTGATAGACAATGCCTTGAACTTGAACGTTCAACAGAAACAAGGTGAAGCTCAAAATCTGGCTCTGTGAAAAAATTATCGATGCTTTATGATGTTATTCTTGAAGTACTTGCTGAATTTTCAAATGCTGCTGAACAGACAAAACTAGATTCTCTATCTCTTCTACATCAGATAGAGACAAAGAAATTCTAATTTCTGGAAGTTACATTTGGGAAATTATTTGAAAGCAGTGATTTTGCCACGAAACGACTACAGAGTGCCATGTTGTCTGTTACAGAGTGCATTAATCTTATAGAGTGTCTAAAAGAAGCTTTTGTTCAGTTTAGGGAGAACACATCAAATAACTTTAATAAAGTTCTTACAGAGGATCTCATGGAGAAATATGATATTGAAAAGTGGGATGTTTCTTCCTCTCTCCTCTATAAAGTTTGGTGATTCATTGTTTTGTTTTTTTCCACTTTGGGTAAATCTTCTTCTGTGCAAAGCAATGAAGATTTGAGACATCTGTGGAATGAGATTATTGACTGCCAGCTAAGTGAACTGAATAATCGTTTTCAAGATGATGCTTATGGAATGATGACTGCTTCTGCTGCCTGTATGCCAACATCTGAGGCCTTTGAGAGAGTCTACTGCCCCCGTGCACTTTATATGGCATTACCATAGAGGAAGCTGAATTAACAGTGTTTGTTCAGCATCTAAAACACAAAGTAGCAGAATGTATAAATTTTCCATCTTTAATCGCAGTACTAGACAACTGAAATGTGGACATTTTTCCCAAATGCCAGTGCCCTTTTAAGAGTACTTATCACTCTGCCGATGTCAACTTACACTGTGGAACGATTGTTTTCAACTGTAAACAGGATCAAAACGGCATCAAGAGCCTCAATGCTCACCAGTCGCCTCCATAATCTGTCACTGTTATCATTTGAAAGAGAACTGTGTGATTCATTGGACTATGACAGAATTATTGATATATTCAACACCAAAAGATGACATCTCATTCTTTAGTGAGCATAGTTTCTCAACTTAATTTGCTAGATACTATTATACAGCTTTGGAATTGTACAATAGCACCAAATTCCAATTTACTTTATCTGAAACATCACTAGTGCTGCCCACGAGGTACTTTTATAAGCCTATATACAGAGAGGCTCTTAGCCTTTGAGACAGCCTAGCTGACTATAGAGGATATACCTTTTGTCAATCCCTATTAGACATGTGCTCCTTATTTATTTTTTCCATATCTTTTTTTTATTGTTAAATATATACAAATAGAACATCTCCAATAATATGTGCTACATTAGTATGTACTTATTGCCATTCAGTCTCATATGCACATGTTAACACTTCTTATGAATATTTTATCTAATACATTCCCAACTAAACCCAAATCCCCCCCATCCCCCCCTTATTGTGGTGCTGGTTCCCGAGATTGCATCTGTTCGTATGGCTGCCATATTCTGTTAAAGGATTCCATTCTGCCTTTCCTCAGTGCTGTTAATTTAGACATCTGGTGCAATTAGTCCACTTTCTGAAGTATCATCTGCATTCCTGGAAGAGTCTTTTACTTCCATGCTCTGGCCAGAGCTAGCTTTGCTGCTGTGAAGAATTGCGTTGCCAGTCTGTGATGTGCAGCCTTTATTACTGATGGTTTGAAGTGAAGCAAGCATTGTTCTATTGTACAAGGGTAGTCCCTCTGCAGTATATGATTTATCTGTTTGATGACTGCTTTCCAGTATTCTTGCACTTTAGGACAGTCCCACCAAATATGCATGAATGTCCCTTTTGCCCCACATGCCCTCCAACAGTCCGCCAACACTCCTGTGAACATACGCTGCAGCCTATCTGGTGTATAGTACCACCAGTATGTGCTCCTTATTTAAACTGCATTTGATTTTTTTTCTTTGTCTCACTACACCAAACAAACCAAATGTAAAAAAAAATTGTTTTGTCCCACAACACAATATGCATTCCATATTATGCACTTACTGTTTTTGTATTAAAGCACACTGCACTGTTCTTTTTAGTTACACTTCTTGAGTGCATGTAACCACACCTGTACTTTCTACATTTGATAAGTAAGAGATGGCTTTGTTCTTGTTTTTATTTTAAACCTTTTTTTTTTTTTTTTACAAATGCCCCTGACATAGCCTTCAGGCGAAACGTGGTCATGTTGGATCATTTTCAGTAAAGTTTTTTGGTTTGTTCTTCATCTGTGATTTGTTCTGTCCTTTGATATACGTTTCTTATAAAGCAAAGTTGAAGGATATGTGCCAAACTGTGGCAATTTTATTTTGTCGGCATCAGAATAGAGAGAAAGCAGTAGAGCCAAAAGAATAAACAATTGATTCGCGTTTACCTGTTCCACTGCACTCAGGATTTTATACCTCTATCATATTTTTCCTCAGCCATCTCTTCTCCAAGCTGAAGAGCCCTAACCTCTTTAGCCTTTCCTCATAGGGGAGTCATCTCATCCACTTAATCATTTTGGCTGCACTTCTCTGTACCTTTTCTAATCCCGCTATATCTTCTTTGAGATGAGGCAACCAGAATTGCACACAATACTCAAGGTACGTCACACCATGGATCAATATAGAGGCATTATGATATTTTTTTATTGTATTCTCTCTTCCGTCATAACAATTCTAGCATTCTGTTTGCATTTTTGGAGAAGATTTTAACTTATTGTCCACAATGACCCTAGCATCATGTAGCTATAATTTGGATTATTTTTTCCCAATGACCATCACTTTTCATTTGTCCACATTAAATTTCATCTTCCATTTGGATGCCCAGTCTCCCAAGGTCCTCCTGCAATTTCTCATAATCCATATGCGATTTAACAACTTTGAACAATTTTGTATCACTTCAAATTTGATCACTTCACACATCATTGCTATTTCTAGATCATTTATAAGTATGTTAAAAGCACCAGTCCTACTACAGACCCCTGGGGCACTCTACTAGTCAACTTTTAATCTCACTTTCTGTTTTAACCAGATCCCAATCCACAACAGAAAATGCTTCCTATGACACGGCTTTTAATTTCCTCAGGAGTATCTCATGACGGACTTGTTCAAACGATTTCTATTTATTTTCATTAATATTTAATCATAAAATAACATCAATATCAAATTGACATGAAGAGATCATCCGATCTCCATATCAAACACCAGGAAAAAAAAAATGCAAAAAAAAAATTTTTCCAAATGGTGCTCAAGGCAGTTTACAGTATCTTTGGAATGAAAACAAAGAAGCTTTCAGCTTCTAGCTAGTAAGTAGGAGCCTGTCCCTTTCAGTCACAGAAAACAGCATTTTGAATGAACTCTCATGGTATTTTTTTTTCCTGTGCTCTGTCTTCTTCTTTGTGCAGAATGCCAGGAACTGATTCAGTGTCTTCTCCAGTGGAAGCCCAGTGCCCGCCTTCATCTTCACCAAGTGGCCTCCCACTGCTGGATGCTACCTACCTCCACCATCACTTTCCAGAAGACCTTGAACTCTGCAGGAAAGCAGTCTGAGCAACGCAAAACCCAGGAGAGAGAAGTGAAAACAGGTAGAAGATTCTCCTTTCTATTCTCGTATTTTATTGCTCAAGCATGCCCAACACAGGGCCAGCCTCACCACTAGGTACACTAGGAATTCACCTAGGGTGGCAGCATTTAGGGGACAACAGTAGGGTTGGAGTGAAGCATTTCTTCTCCCCCCTTTCCTCTTTCCTCTGCTGCCAGCACCACCGTCCCACTTTCTGGACAGAGAAGACAAGCAGATTCACCACAGGCGTGAGGTCTTTAACCTCAGGTGCTGACATGTCACCCCCTCCCACTGAAAGTCCTGCATTGAAAAGGGGCAGGATGCAGCAGCACTTGAGCATGGATTTGAAGTTAAAAACCTTGTGTTAGCACTGAATCAATGTGTCCCTTCGACCCTGGAGGAGGGAAGGCAGCAGTAGCACAGGCCCAACAGGAGGAAGGAAAGCAAGGGAGAAGCTGGATTGTGGATGGGGAGAGGGAGGGAAGGGGAGAAGCTGGACTGTGGTGGGGTTAATGAGGAGAAGGTGAGAACCTGGACTATGGTGGGGTAGTTAGATGCAAGACCATAGGGAGGAAGGGCTTGATATGGGGGGGGGGGGATTCTGGACTATGAGTTGGGTAGGGAATAGGAGATTCTGGACTACATGGGGTATGGAAGGGGAGATGGTGGGTGTGGTGGGGGAGTAGCAGGATACATGGCTGAGGTTCACCTAGGGCATCAGATGCCCTTGGACTAGCCCTGGTTACATGTAAAAGGTCTGCTAAAAGTGCTGGACACTGCCTATAATGTTCAGGGATAGCTGTAAGCTTGCACCCCAGGCCACACTATGTAAAGTACTTTTTGCCAAGCTACTAAATAGGCATGTGATGTAGCCACTCATAAGACATGTGGCTGATCTTCTGACTGACTATGCAATATTAAATAATTATGACAGATCTTTCACTTGGGACACATTTTTATTCTGATATGCCTCCTACTCTCTTCCACCTACCGATCATTAGAGAATAAATGTTTCAGCTCCAGCTGAGATTAGTCATTCTTATCTATCAAAAATATGCAGAAATGTGGCTATGGATTCAGGGTTAACTAGTCCCATATAAAGGAAAATAGCATCAAGGGGAGAGGTATAGATGAATCTGAGCTCTCCCTACCAGCTACGTAAGTCAAAATCTCAATATTTTGCAGACCGATTAAAGAAAGCCCCAAACCTAACTAGGGAACTTTTTTCAATATTCCACAATTTAACTACTTCTCCGGCTGTAAATAGAGGATCTTCTACCATGCCCGATGCAGATTCTCTTTCTCTCTTCTTCTCCTGCAAAGTACAAACTTTGGTAGATTCTCTACCACCGCCTCCCTCACTGTCTTCATTTCTTCAGTCATCTTCTTCTATAAGTGGCTTACCTTCATGGTCTTCCTTTCAGCCCCAGATGCTTCATTCCCTTACAGTTGCCATGACTCAAACAAAACCAACATATTGCTCCTTAGATCCATTCCTGTCTTTTTGGTTACAGATTCCTAAACTCAATTTATACCACAAATCTTACCTTTAATAACCTGAGTCTCTCATCTGACTATGTACCTAAAGTATGGAAAAATGCTCTTGTGAAACCTATACTCAAAAAAACTTCTCTTGACCCCCACTCACCTGTAAACTATCAACCTGTCTCAAATCTATATTACCTCTCTATGTTCTGGAGCACATAGTATTTTCCCAATTACCCCTATTTTCTGAAAAACCACTGGGCCTTCATCCAAAGCAATCTGGTTTCAGGTCACACCACAGTACTGACACAGTTTTCACTGTTCTCAGCTGGACAGCCATAAGATAGTTCTTGCTATTTCTTTAGACCTCTTTGCAGCATTTGATCCCTTGGTCTTTTCCCAGTATGGCATTACTTATGTACTTATTTTCTTCATCCAACGTATAATTAAACTCTGGAATTCATTGCCGGAGAAAGTTGTGAAGGTGGTTAGCTTAGCAGAGTTTAAAAAGGGGTTGGACGGTTTCCTAAAGGACAAGTCCATAAACCGCTACTAAATGGACTTGGGAAAAATCCACAATTCCGGGAATAACATGTATAGAATGTTTGTACGTTGGGAAGCTTGCCAGGTGCCCTTGGCCTGGATTGGCCGCTGTCATGGACAGGATGCTGGGCTTGATGGACCCTTGGTCTTTTCCCAGTATGGCATTACTTACAGTATGTACTTATGTACTTATGATCACTCTGTTCTGATTCACTGTCTCTACACCTTAGGGATATCTGGCACTGTTCTTTTCTGGTTCTCTTCTTTCCTTGAAAATAGGTCTTTCACAATCGTCACCCCATCAATGCCTCCACCTAGTTATTCCTTACACTGTGGAGTCCCCCAGTAACATAGTATAGAATGTTTGTACGTTGGGAAGCTTGCCAGGTGCCCTTGGCCTGGATTGGCCGCTGTTGTGGACAGGATGCTGGGCTTGATGGACCCTTGGTCTTTTCCCAGTGTGGCATTACTTATGTACTTATGATCACTCTGTTCTGATTCACTGTCTCTGCACCTTAGGGATATCTGGCACTGTTCTTTTCTGGTTCTTTTCTTTCCTTGAAAATAGGTCTTTCACAATCGTCACCCATCAATGCCTGCACCTAGTTATTCCTTACACTGTGGAGTCCCCCAGTAACATAGTAACATAGTAGATGACAGCAGAGAAAGACCTGTACGGTCCATCCAGTCTGCCCAACAAGATAAACTCATATGTTCTGCTTTATGTGTATACTTTGATTTGTATCTGCCATTTTTTAGGGCACAGACCATAGAAGTCTGCCCAGCACTAGCCCCGCCTCCCAACCACTAGCCCCACCTCCCACCACTGGCTTTGCCACCCAATCTCCGCTAAGCCAGTGCTCTGTTCTTGCCCCCCTTCTCTTTATTTCTGTGCCCCTTTGCAATGGACCGCAACCTAACACTGGAAAGCCAAATGACATCCACAACAAAGAAAATGTTCCACTCAATGTGGAAACTCAAACGCGTGAAACAGTTCTTCCCAAGGGAAACATTTTGCAAACCTGGTTCAATCAATGGTACTAAGCCATGTAGACTACTGCAATGGAATTTATGCGGGATGCAAAGAACAAACCTTAAAGAAACTTCAGACCACTCAAAACACGGCAGCTAAGCTTATCTTCGGAAAAACGCGATTTGAAAGTGCAAAACCCCTTCACGAAAAACTACACTGGCTCCCAATCAAAGAACGCATTGCTTTCAAAATTTGCACTCTGGTTCACAAAATTATCTACAGTGAAGCCCCAAGATATATGACAGACCTGATCGACCTACCAACTGGAAACACATCCGAATCAACACAAGCGTATCTAAATCTGCACTACTCAAGCTGCAAAGGACTCAAATACAAATCAACTTATGCATCCAGCTTTTCCTACATAAGCACACAACTGTGGAACGCATTACCAAGAGCCTAAAACACTAAAAACTAACCTGTTTAATAAGGCATACCCAACCGATCCAACATAAATGCCTGATCTATGCAACACAACAAAACTAAAGTATGTAATGGACATAACACAACTCTTCCGCTGTACGATTCCCTAATGTGGCTGTGCCACATGAACTATATCTTACCATCACATTGTATTTGTTTACACCGGAGTCTGCAAATGCCTGTCCGGTACTATGTAAGCCACATTGAGCCTACGAATAGGTGGGAAAATGTGGGATACAAATGTAACAAATAAATAATAAATAAAATTCTTGTTCAGTCCACTGGGGAGTCTTTTCACTTCTATGTGGATGATATCCTTCTTCTCTATCCAACTAACACTTTTAATCCCAATTTTGGCCCATTAAATGACTGTTTAGCTCTTATTTCTGGCTGGCTGACTGATCATAGGCTGGTTATGGGAGGACTGTCAATCCCCACAGACCTTTCAATATCTTCGGGTCTTCTATTAAGCCAATAGAGTCCTTTCATTATTTAGGGGTAATTCTTGACTCACACTTGACATTTAACCCCCAAATCTGCAATGTTTGCAAAACAGGGTTCTTTATTCTTTGGCAACTTCATGCAGTCCACCGCTATTTCACTACAGATATTTTCCATTCCCTCATCCTTGCACTAATAACTTCTTGTTTAGATTATTGTAATATTGTGTATCTGGCTGTACTCGCTCCAATCTATCCAAAACATGTCCATTAGATTACTCTGTCACGCTCAACGTAGGGACCATGTCTCTCCCTTTTTTCAGAAGTTTCACTGGCTACCAATACCCCAACGGATAATCTTCAAATTACTGACTCTTACTTTTAAGGCTCAAAAGGTGGGGCTACTTCTTTATTTGAATATACTCACCATCCCTTATTCTTCTGCTCATGTGCTTCATTCTTTGAATGATCACAGACTTGTACTATCAGGTCCTAAGTTTGCTCAGTTGGAGTTCACCAGGAACCACCCCTTTTTCTTTGCTGCTCCTTCTTTCTGGAACTCATTCCCCTGCCATATCCATGCGGAATCTTCTTTCAAGGCTTTTAAACATGCGCTAAAGGCTTGGCTTTTTGCACAAGCCTTTGAAACTACATAAATGTGTCCCCTCTGAGATAAGATATTGTAGTAATCTAATATGTTATAGACCTTAGCTTTCTGTTCTTTTCATGTGTTTGCCTCTATTTCTTCCTATGCTCTACTTAAATAGTGAATTGCCTCTTGCTAAGATGTGTTATATTTCCTATCCAAATTGTAGTTCCTTTCTATGTGAAACTTTTTTATATTTTTTATTGTAAACCGCTGAGACTTCTGAATTAGTTTTGGTGGTGTGGAGGGGCATAATCGAACGCCCATCTCCATAGGCGTCTATGTCCGAAAACGGGTATGTGAAGAGGCAGGACAGACCGTAAAATCGAAAAAGATGGACGTCCATCTTTCGTTTCGAAAATACGGTTTGGAAGGACCAAATGCCACGGATTTGGTCCCTTCTGAGATGGGCGTTTTTTTATTTTTAGCGATAATGGAAACTACAAACGCCCAGCTCAGAAACGTCCCAATCCAAGCCATTTGGTCGTAGGAGGGACAAATGTACAACATTACCATAGCTCTTAGGGGTGAAGGGGGCAACTACATGTGGGTACAGTGGGTTTTAGAGGCCTCCCATTTACCACCACAAGTGTTATGGGTGGGGGGGGGATGGGCCTGGGTCTGCCTGCCTGAAGTGCACTGCAGTACCCACTAAAAGTGCTCCAGGGACAGGACTTGTTGCTGGTGTATAACCTTGGCACAGCAGTTCATACCTGAAGACTAATCTCGCTGAAAACGTCCTTTATTTGAATAAGCACGTTTACTCACAGTTAACTGCAGATCAGAAGTTGTGCCCCACTGGCAACGAGTCTCGCTGGTACTGAGATTAGCAGTAGGTCCGAGCTGGCAGAATGGTGTACAATGCCCTCTTTCAGCAACATTCAAGGTAAGAACTAAGTGCTGTAACGTGGCTAACACATGAATGGGATCTAAAAGTGTCTTACACAAATGGCCACTACCTCATGGACTACCAGAAACAAAACAGGGCACACTCTGACCCAGTAAGCAGAGGGAAAAGCACCATGGGAGTAGAGCCTACCAACTACCAACATCGTGAGCATTTAACACAAGCTAGAGGAATCACGGAGCCCAATACCCTACACCCACCACAATGCATTGCTGATATGACTCTGCAGTGCCCTTAATAGAAAAGGTGTCACACTCACCCGAGACCCACATCAGAACCAGGGAAAGGCTGTCAGAGGATAGAACACATTCTGCTGTCATGGAGGTGGGTACAGCATTTGAGGCTAGCATACAGGCTGGGAGAAAAAGTTTGTAAAGTGGTTTTTTTTTGGTGAGAGAGGGTTAGTGACCACTGGGGGAGTCAGGGGAGGTCATCCCAGATTCCCTCCGGTGGTCATCTGGTCAGTGGGGGCACTTTTTTGGGACTTGGACCTGAAAAAAAAGACCAAATTCTCGTCAAAAACGCCCTTCTTGTTTCGATTATCAGCTAAAGACGCCCATCTCTCCTCGGCTGATAACCACACCCCAGCCCCGCCTTCACCACGCCTCTGCCACGCCCCCGTGATCTTTGTTCGTCTCTGCGACGGACTGCAGTTGAGGACGCCAAAAATCGGGTTTCGATTATACCGATTTGGCCACCCACGGGAAACAGACGCCCATCTCCCGATTTGGGTCGAAATATGGGCGTCTTTCTCTTTCAAAAATAAGCTGGATAGCAAACCATAACAAACCATAAGCCTACTGTCCTGGCCATGAGGCTGCTCATTTATACTAGCAATAACACATGCTAATGAATAAAAATTATCCAGATTTGAGAATAACACCTCATTTCAAAATGTAAGGTTGGTGTTCACACAGCAGCAGGCCGAGCTGACAGTATGCCTGGGTATATATTGGAAAGAAATCAGCAGCGGGAAATAGAAGGCAATACCACCCTCATGTAAGACATGAGACCCCCACCTTGAGCACCGTGTTAGTGATATATACTGAGAGAATTAAAGCAGAAGCAAGGCTTGCAACATGGACCATACAAAGAGAGGTTAAAGACCAGTGCTTTTTTTGTAGGAAAAAAGGTACCGGTACTCATTATGTCACCATATATGGCTCCACCCCTCTGGTAGCCACATCCCTTATACCAGCCATGGCGCATATAAGTAGTATCATTGAAAAAACTATACCAGTATAGGAGAAAAAAAATAATGTGATTTTTTTTCAATATAAATAATTTCTGTAAGCTGTTACAGCTCCAGCATACCCAATGCAAAATAAGACAGCAGATATAAATTCTCAAATTGGACATCTTCCAAACACTAAAATGAAACTAAAATGACTTTTTTTCTAACTTTGTTATCTGGTGACTTTGTTTTTCTGTTAATGTTGGTCCCAGTCTCTAATTCTGCTGCTCTCTATCTGCTCCCTTAACTCCGTTTCCAGGGCTTCCTTTCCATTTATTTCTTTACTTTCCTCCTTTCTTCGTCATTTCTTGCCCTACATCCATAGGTAAAAGCTGGGTCCTCTGCAGACTTGACTGGAGGAGGTATAGAGTGGATCTAGCTTTTGCCTATTTTATCCATCCATGTGCAGTTTTTCTCCTCTTTTCCCTTTCCCTCATCTCATCAGTATGCATCTCCTTCCTCTTTCAATCCACGTCCAGCATTTTTCCTCTCCTCCTCCATCCATGTCCAGCATTTCTCCTCTCTCCTCCCCTCCATTCATGTTCATCTCACTTCCTCTCTCTTTCCTCCCCTCCATCCATGTCCAGCATTTCAACCCTCCCCTTCATCCACGCCCAGAATTTCTCCTCTCTCCCCTAAATCCATGTGCATCTCCTCCTCTGTCTTCCCTCCCCTCCATCCATGTCCAGTATTTCTCCTCTCTCCCTTCCCCTCAAACCGTGTGCATCTCCTTCCTCTGTCTTTCCTTCCCTCCAACATTTCTCCTCTCTTCCCTGCCCTTCACTCCATCCATGTCCAGCATTTCTCCTCTCTCTCCTTCCTGAGTCTTCCCTCTCCTCCATCCATGTCCAGCATTTCTCCTGCCCTTCCCTCCATTCATCTATGTCCAGCAACTCTGCTCTCTCCCCTGCCCTCCCCTCCCACCCATGTCCAGCGATTCTCCTCTGCCCTCCCCTCCCATCTATGTCCAGCAATTCTCCTTTGTCCCTACCCCCTCCCATGTCCAGCGATTCTCCTCTCTCCCCTGTTCTCCCCTCCATGTCCAGCAATTCTCCTCTACCCTCCCCTCCCCTGTCCAACGATTTATCCTCTCTCCCCTGCCCTCCCCTCCCATCCATGTCCAGTGATTCTTCTTTGCCCCTATCCTCCCCTCCCATCCATGTCCAGTAACTCGCCCCAGCCGCCACCTGCCCCCCTTTTCAGCCCCTGTCGAGTTCCAGTACCAACCCCAGCCCCACCTGCCCACCCTTAGCTCCCCGACAGCTCTGCTTTCTGTTCCTGCCGTCCTGCATTTAAATCTTTTATTTTTTTACCTGAAATCGCAGCGCCGCCAGTGGCATTAGTGAAAGCAGCAGGCTCACCTCCTCCAGCCTTCCCTTCCCTCTCAGTGTCCCGCCCTCACAGAAACAGGAAACTACGTCAGAGGATATTTCCAACATAAAGGCCCCTGAAGCAGGCATCTGATCTCTCAGTGCTAAATTTATAAGCAAAACTTTTCCACTCCTTAATTAACATGAATTTTCAGTTGAAAACTTAAGGCTCCTAAGTTTGGTTGAAAATAGGGCCCATAGTTTGGAGACTAAGGGGCCATTTTACTAAGGCGCGCCTAAAGTGCCCTGCACTGGTATAGGTATGTGTTTTGGACACGCACAGGTCATTTTTTCAGCATGCCTGGAAAAAAAGGCATTTTTTTTGCAGCCGAAAATGGACGTGCAGCAATATTAAAACCAGCGTGCGTCCATTTTCGGCCTGAGATCTTACCACCACCCATTGACTTAGCGGTAAGGTCTCAAGTGCTAACCGAGCAGTAAGCGGCCAGCGTGCATAAACTGCTGACTACTGCTGGGTTAAGTGCTACGTGGTAGAAAACAGAAAATATTTTCTACCACGTGTGTTGGATGCGCGTCAAAAATGGAATTACCGCCCAGGGCATTCGCTAGCCAGGCGGTAGTTCTAATTTGGCGCTTGAATGTGCATAGGCACCTACATGCCTTAGTAAAAGGGCCACTAATTTAGGGGCTCAACTTTTTGGACTATCGAGCCCAAAATATGTATCACTTTCTACAGTAGTTAAGGTGTTATACAAGCCCAGATTACAGAGCACATGGTAATACAGAGCAGTCTGTATTACACTCATTAACTGAAACGTAGATTGTCTGTACGATCATGCAGGGCCAGCGTTAGGGGGTGGCAAACAGGGCAATTACCTTGGGCCCCCATATCATAAGGCGCCCCAAACGTGCCTCAAGCTAAGGCCAGCTTTTGGGCCTCTGAAAGTCTAACACCAACCCTGTGATCATGTGCTCTGCAATCCATGCTTGAATGTCACGGTGAAGAATAATGCAAACTGATCTACAAACAGAAAAAAAACAGACATATGCAGCGGGGTGGGGAGAGGGGGGTTCTGTCCTTGTGGAGAGCATATTTGCTTTTTGATATGGTTTCTAGACTGTATCCTTCAATGGGGAGAAGGGAAGGGATTGTTGGGGGGGATGGGGAAATGCATTTGGTTTTTACTAACGCTGGTTCTTCACTTTTACACTGTAAATGGGGAAATACTGTTCTTTGTTTTCTTGTTTGTATTTGTTTCCTCATTTGCTTTTTTTTTTTTTTTATAAATAAAACTTCCCAGACATATGCAAATGGTAAAAGCTGAAAAATGCACAGAAAGCCCATGATTTTTACGTAATGCTTAACTCTGGCCTGTGTTCTCACTTAAAGGTCATAGTCCAGGGTTTGTGGATTCTGACATATAGCTAAATTGACTTTGTATTGCAGGTAAGAACAAATTATTGAATACAGCTGGATGCCAGAAGGAGAGCATGCCGAAAATCCTAGAGAGTGCCCCGCTTCTGCCACCGCCCCCACAAGCCAAAGCCATACACCCATCTCACACATCTGCTTCTGTGGACGCCATGCACACCAAAGCACAGAGCTCAAAGAAATCAGATTATCCTCCCAACAGGGCAGGGGCCTCAACCATATGCCGTCTACACCTGCCATCGCCATGTCAACTGGAGGACAGCCATAGCAGAAGCACACCGTGGCTGCAAACATTTTTCCAGTACCAGTCCAGCCCCATCCCATGGCTGAAGCCATTCCATAACCTGCCAAGCTTCCGGAAGTCTGACTCACCATACTCATCCAATTCCTACCCGACATCAAAGCTAAAGGGTGAGAAAGTTCAAGCTGACAACTGTACCCTCATTGAGCACGTCATCCCTCTGTTTGTTTCTACTATGATCCCCAAGCCCCCTGCTGTGCATCTTGTCCACTGAAAGTGGGCATGAGCAGTCTTGGGCCACCATGGTGTGTATGCCCCAGTTCAGACTGGTTGACAAAATGCTAATCTCTCCTTTTTATTCCCAACACAGGCTTAAAATTCATCTAATTTACATATGGTACTTACTAAAACTAAATAAAGACATGTATCTCCCTCTAGAAAGAGAGCACATTTGGGGGGGGGGGGGGGGGTATTTCCCTACAGTCCAGTTTGAGGAGGGAGAAAATTGTATGAGATAATGTGGGGAGTTTTGAAGTTTCACCTAAGCAATATTCTATTCTGTAAACTCCATTTCTACTCAGGTTTCATTCCATCCATTTTTCATCTGCCTTTTACTCTGTATAGAACTGACAATGGTTATAAGAAGCAAGACAGATAATGATTAGAAATGCAGTTGATTTTGCCAGATTCCAAAGGATCTGGATAAATAATAGAAGACTTTCAGGGCTAGGCAAATATCTCGAAACATGGGAAAAGATATTACTTCCCCCCCCTCCCCAGAATTTTCTATTGTAATAGAAGTCTGCCACCTTGGGGCCACTGCTGAAAACACCCTTCACCTGAGTATGTCATGAAGGAGGTGTGGCTTCCATAGGTACTCCATATACACCCTTGCAGTTTCCCTTCTCCGAGAATTTTGACGTGATATTTGTTAAATCCCTAGCCATTATTTCTGCCCCTCAAGGCAGGGTCCAAGTGCACATATTTACTCCTTTCTGAGGCTCAGCTGGCTGTCAAGGTCACACTGCTCCACACATTTAAATGGAATTATTTGAAACCTTGCAGTGTGTTCTATGTTTTACTCTGCCCCTTTTCTTTTCTTGTACTCCTACCTGCTCTTCCTGTTGATGGATTCTGGCTTGTGAGCCTCTCCGCAATGTACTTTTTTAAGGGAGTACAGACCGCCACTAACTGCCTAGGTGGAAACATAAAGTAAGTGGAATTCTCAATGCCATTCCTTCCTGCTCGTGAACTGGGTGCAGTCATTCTTCTGATTCTCTTTTTCTATTTGCTGTACCTCGACAGGTGATAATGGTTGAGGTCTTGTCATCTTGGCCTCCATTCCTTCATTTTCAGAGCTGAGAAGACTTTTACGATGTAGACCAGTTGAGCTGTAGTGAACATTTGATCTCAAGAATATGAGGTTTCATTGTCTGCCCCATGTGTGTGTTGTTGCTAGTAATACAAGGCAAGCTATTAATGGTGCATGCTGTGTTCTTCAGCGTAGCATCACCTTTTGCTTGAGGATTAAGCCTTGGAGACTAAAATACCTGATCTAAGGTAGCCAGAGCCAGCAGACTGGTGCAACTGTTGTCAGGAAACGCCATATACTAACTCAGTACTTCAGCTGTTAAATGAAACATGAAATTATCATGATCAAAAAGATCTTCTTCCTGCGGAATGAATAGAAGTCAAAGTTCATATCCTTTTTTTTTTTCTTAAAGG
Source organism: Microcaecilia unicolor (assembly GCF_901765095.1). Taxonomy (NCBI): domain Eukaryota; kingdom Metazoa; phylum Chordata; class Amphibia; order Gymnophiona; family Siphonopidae; genus Microcaecilia; species Microcaecilia unicolor. The sequence goes on along the minus strand of NC_044031.1, from coordinate 630,237,371 downwards.
CCTTGGCAAAGCAGACAGGAGCTATGATTTTTCTCACCAAGATAACAAGTTTTCTACTCCACCCCTTTCTGTAACACTGGGCCTTGAGCAATTAGCTTGCATAAGAAACACAAATCTGGCTGGCAAAAGGCAGAGGAAGGAGGAGAAGACAAAATTGACATTTGGCCCATGCTTTGAAGATTTTCTATGGTGTGTTAAATGTTTATGCTCTAAAGGAAAAGTTAAGTGTCTCTGTTATGTTTGTCTAAGGAGAAGATATGTACGTTGCCTGTAATGGAAGAGTGTTTCTGTGATGAAAGGAAGGTATCTATTGTCTTTCTTACTTATTTACTGAGCAATATTTGATAGGCCACCACTCACATGATGAGTTATGAGTTGCATCAATTCTACTAGGGCTATCTGCAGGGTTTCTAATGTGAGAGAATGTATTGAGAAGTTGGTAAGTATGTGAGTGATGGTCTAAGAAAGAGTTTACTCACCAGAAACTGCCTGGAGTAGAGGACTCATTTCCAAACCTGGATTCCAAGATAGTAACAATAAATATTCATCAGCTATGATTGCATGCATGTAGTAAATTATTGTGTTCTGCCCTTGAAGGCCTAGTGCAGACAATTCTGGCCTAGCTCAAGGGCAGCTGACATGGACAAAGCCTTTCCAAAATTTCAAGAATTTTACATTAGATTGACTTTACATTTAAAAACCCAAAGGGACATATTCTACAGTGCTTCTATGCTGTTTTTATGTCACTGTGAAGCACTATGTGGTATCTGGTACTGTTAAATCATTTGTACCATGTGCTTCCTAAGATAGGGATCTTCCCAAGTTCTGATATCTTTTATAGGGCACAACCAAGCTTTGATCCAAGAAAAACATTGTTTTCTTGAACACCAACATAATTTCATTTATATTTATTTTTTATTCAGCTGGTATCTGCCACTAATATGTTCTGAGGCTCATGTGGGGACTGGCCTTACATGTCACCCAAACCCCATTTCTAAACATTGGTGTGAGTGTCCCATTCTACCAGATCATTTTGCATGCTTACAATATTTTCAATGACTGTGGCCATCAAATATGTCCAGCAGACACTTTATGTTCTAACATTTGAATTTTGGCAGTCAGACGTAATAATCAACACACTGTATCACCCTGTAAGTACACTGCAGGACACACTGAGGTCCGAGAAAAAGGCAGATACTGTGAGCCGTATCAGTAGAAGATGCGCAGATGAGCTACGGGTTAACAGGATTTGCCTATCAACATTTTTAAAACTGTGCTTATTTTATAAAGGTAACAAATATATGTTTTTATAAACTAGACTGTCAGAACTAGCACCAGCAGAACACAAATGCCCTCACATAAATTTACCTTTATGCCAAGGCAGGTGCAACTACATGCATGCATTCAGTCCAGGTACAACCCAAAAATAAAGAGGAATGGAGGACCATATCAAAATTCAAGCAGTCTATACAGGTAACCTCCAAGAAATATACTCTACTCAAGTTAGAATATATAAGGCACAAATCGTTCATAGGAGGAAAAAGCCTCAGAATGCTTTAAAAGCAGTGATTCCCAAACCTGATCCTGGAGGCACGCCAGCCAGTCAGGTTTTCAGGATAGCCATAGCTAATTGTTAGCACTTGCTAAATCAGTTAGTGCTCCTTAGTAAAAGGACCCCTTAGCTGCTAAGACGTTCCATAGGTCCATCTGATGATGGCCAGAGTTTCATGGTTAAGCCACTGATGCTTCAGAGATTTCAGAAGGACCTTCTAGAACCAAAACACAGCATAAGCAACCAATACATCAGTTCATAGAAAAATATGTATTTTAAAAGAACCCACTGCTCATAGCTTCATCTTGCCTTAGAACACTACAAAAACAACGGTTTGGCGTTTTAAAACCCCATTTACAAATCAAAGGACGTCTCTTCTGACTGGATGGGGCAAGTGTCAATTAAGACATAAAACCAATCCCTGGCTTATAGTTCAAGAATCTTAATTCTTCTGAATTACAATTGGCAGATATCACTCAAGTAGTCGAAAATCCCAAAGAGTTTTTAGAAAAAAATAGCACCAATCAATGGCTAAATTTAACCCCGCTGGTTGAAAATACAATACAGAATATCAAAACTGGTTCTATATAGATCATGATTAAAAAACAACTAGCCACATCTAGGCAATACAATTAAAAACAAATATATAAAATACATATGCAACCTAATGATCTGGAAGAAATTTGCCAAACAAAAAATATGCTTTCAATTTCTTACAAAAACTTAAATAATGCTTCTGTGCTCTAATACACAAGGGCAAAGAATTCTACATCAGGGCGGCGTGATAACATCTTTGCATTCTAGCAAATCAATTATATCTAATACCTCTTGTTGATGGAAAATCACACAACAAGAGAAGTAGCGACTAATGTATCATGGTGACTGACTCACAGAGATGAACCTAACCAATACAAAACCATACATATAATGTTTACCTTAAAGATTACGAAAGGGAACACATACCACGCTGTAAATAGCTTTAATCAAATGAGCCTGAACTGCTCGGGATAAGTCTCAGACCTTTACCTTAAGTAACCCCAAAAGGGCTTCTCTCATTGGCTCAGTGTAGTAGACAACAAAGACAGTAGTGGGAAACAACTCCAAAAAAAAAAAAAAAAGAGGAGAAAAAAACACTACTGAAAAAAAGCTGTCCCACACCACACATTAAAAAAATGATCAAAATGGAAATGTCCTCTTTACTTAATCTTACCTAATTAAACAAAAAAACAGGTCCTTATAGAAAAAGGCATGCCAAACAAAATCACTTATCCTAGTAGCATAAATTTTCATATCTTCATTTTCAATTGCTTCAAACTTCTCCACAATTCAAGTCATTCACAGTTCAAATCCATAACCCTGACAAAGGCCCCTTTGTTTCATGACCTGCTTCAGGAGTAGGAACTTTGCTACTGTGAATGGCTTCAAAACTGTGACCCCTATTTACAGATGTTACCAGTCAAACCACCAATCAGAAAAGAGAAAGAATTAAAGAAACACTCACTCATGTACAGATCTTGAAAAAAGTATGGGCCTGTCTCCTCAGAACTGGACTGATCCTGTCAAATTTCTTAATATGACTTATCAGCCTGGAAGTGCTATTCTTCAAGGTCTGAAGTCACCTCATTAAATTCCTAATACAACCTACATACAATAATCAACCTTGTACAATTATCCAAAACATTTCCTAATACAATGCAATCTTCTCAAAACATAAAATTATATAAAATGGGTGAAAGCAGAGACTCTTGTGGCAACCCACAACTCATCTTCCAAGAAACAGGAACAGCATTCAACATTTTTACTCTATAAGTACAAGTTACAAGTCCTCAAACCCATTGCAAAACTTTCACTGAGATCACTATTTGATCCAATCTATACAGCAAACACTTATGTGGTCTACTAAATCAAAAGCAGAAGACAGGTCATGTTGTATCAATAACACCTGTCGTCAGCAGGAGAGAAATAAAAACTAATTTCAGTCAACAAGGAGCCTAGAAGGGTCTCTGTACTCAAACCCCACCAAAATCCAGATTGAGTATCATGGAAAATATCGTGTCTCCAAATAATATGCTAACTGTTCAGCAACCCAGCCCTTAGGCAATTTGGCAAACACAGGAATATTAGCAATGGGTCTGTAGTTGGACAACTGATCAATACCCTGAAAAGGATTTTTCAAGATGGGAGTTATTAAAATATCCCCAGCATGATAGGAAATATTGTTCCCAGCACTGCAGTAACTGTTGATTATCTCCTTCCCTGGGACTCAATGGCATATAATCTAGAACAAAACATTTCAGATCCAAAAAAAAAAAAGATTCTCTGTCATACAGTGTGTTACAAGTGGTGCTTCTCTTTTATTTCTTTGAACAGCACTAAAGTTCCGCGTTTTACATTTTCTAGAAGTTTGACCAAGATAAATCTTCTTGCATGGACACAATATATATTATACCACATGGTCGGTGTCACATGTCGTGTAATGTTTCAAAACATATTTATGTTGATCATAAGGATTTACAAAAGAGGAGATAGATTGGGTTATTGGGCACAAGGAAAATGTCCTACATTTCTCTTTTGAATGTCCACAAAACAGAGGGACATAGCTTTTCCTTTAAATTCTGCCCTTGACAAGACAATTATCCATGCATGTTGATTACCTCTTCTCCTATACTGTAATGCACATGTAACATATTTATCCTGATCACATGCAACTGTGTTCTGTTGGCATAGTAGGCTCCCTGTTAAATATATGATTGCTTAATAACAGTTTTAGGATAACTTCTGGTATGCAGCCTTGCTTTTAATTCCTTGGACTGTATCTTATATCTTATACTGTTCTTGTGATGAACAAATTCTTTTGTACCTCAAAGACTGTGAAAGTGGTAGACTACATAAGACCATAACAATAGTTATACTGGGTCAGCCCAGTATCCTGTTTCCAACAGTGACTAAGCCAGGTCACAAGTACCTGGCAGAAACCCAAATAGTAGCATCACTCCATGCTATGAATCCTGGGGCAAGCAGTGGCTTCCCCCCATGTCCATCTCAATAGCAGACTATGGACTTTTCCTCCAGGAACTTGTCCAAACCTTTTTAAAACCCAAATACACTAACTGCTGTTACTACATCCTCTGGCAACAAGTTCCAGAGCTTAACTATTCTTTGAGTGAAAAAATATTTCCTCCTATTTGTTTTAAAAAAGTATTTCCATGCAATTTCATTGCGTGTCCCCTAGTCTTTGTACTTTTTGAAAGAATGAAAAATCGATTCACCTCCACCCGCTCCACACAATTCAGAATTTTATAGACCTCTATCATATCCCCCCTCAACCATCTCTTTTCCATGCTGAAGAACCCTAACCTCTTTAGCCTTTCATTATATAGGAGCAGTTCCGTATCATTTTGATAGCTCTTCTTTGAGCCTTTTCTAATTCCGCTATATCTTTTTTGAGATACAGTGACCAGAATTGAACACAATACTCAAGGTTCTTATTTGGATTACCCAGAAATAGATCTGCATGGATTGCATAAAAATACTGATGCCCTCGGTGACACACATATTTGTACATGTATATATACTTGTGATTTATTTTTACACATTAAAAATGCTGTGTAATTCTCTCTAAACTTACCCTTCTTCAGAGCAGGTGTAAATTTGTGTATGAGGCTCCATGTGCTCCTGGGGGTGGGGGGGATGTGTGTCACTGTACAACCTTCTGCTCTAAAGGCATAGATATCTAGATAACCTTTTTAACATAGGTGCTGTGTTATGAAATCACGCACTTTAGGTGTAATGTTATAGACAATTTTTCACATGTTAAAGGCTCCTTAGAAAGCTGCCCCATCAGTCACGCCCACAATAGGTCATGCTATGACAAGACGACGAATACTTTTACAGGACCAATATAGAAGCATGTTCAAGATACAAATTGGGGAGAGCACAAACAGTCACAATGTATATGCTGATAAAATAGTAGATAAAAAACAACAAAGCAGTGGAATCAAATGCATTTATTGGAACAATACCCGACGTGGCCACGTTTCGCCCTCAGGCTGCGTCAGGGGTATAAACTATAAAAACAAAACACAAGTATAAAAACATGTATAACCATACATATTAACAATGTCATAAGCATGATTCAACTAATAAAAGGCAATTATATAAAAAGAGATTCAACATATATAAAACAATCCTTTAAGAGTTCTAAAAAAATATTTATACATGATATCATCTATAAAACAAAATATTTATAATTATCATTAAAATCATACATCACATAAAATTTTTATCAGAACATCTACAATTACTCAAATCACATTTATAACTCTCAATAAAAAATGTTAAGATCATACAATTAGAATCAAAACATTTCAATGAAGAGGGGAAGAAATTTCTTTATACATACCTATCAAAAGTGTATGTAAATATATCATACACACTAGTAGTTCCAAAAATCTAGTTCTACACAGATATAAAAACAAAAAATAAAATATCATCAGACAAGAAGCATATCTAAATGTGCACAAAACTTTTAAAAGACTCTAGACATTCTAGTTTCTCCACTGGTATTCTTAACACAAAACCAAAAAAACTCCTTAGAAATAACCAGTCCACATTACTGCTAGAGGCAGGAAACAGGAAACAGTTCACTGAATAAAAGAGTTCTCACAAAAATATAACAACAGAGGAAGCACTGCAAGCACTCAATCTTAAAAACAACATCTAGTACATCTCCACCAGATCACAGCTAGACTCCCTACATATTCCAAAGATGTGCAAGATGAACAGAAATAAAACAAACACTTACCCACTTATCTGCTACTTCCAACTAAACTGATATGCATTAGCATTACTAGCTTCTGAGACCCATGACTCATATAGCATCATAAGGTTAAAGGTCATCTCTAAGCACATTGCAAGTATCTTAAAGGGCCAGATAGCTATTTTACATTGGAGAGCCAGATTTTAAAATAAACAGTGCTTAATTGTGAAATGTTCATAAAGGTTACAAAACTAATGATCTGAATTAATAAAAGCTTACAAATGGGTATAAACACAATGCTTTCAAAACCGAAAACTCTAGGAATAAATAACCTGTCCACATTTCTGCTAAGGCAGGTAACAATTCACTGAATGAAAAACTTCTCACAAAAATGTAACAGCAGAGAGAGCACTGCAAGCACTCCATCTTTAAAAACAACATCTAGTACGTTTCAATAAGATCACAACTAGACTCCCTACATATTCCAAAGGTGTGCAAGATCAACAGAAATAAAGCAAACACTTACCCATTTATCTGCTACTTCCAACTGAACTGATATGCATTAGCATTACTAGCTTCTGTGAGACCCATGACTCATATAGCATCATCATGAGGTTAAAGGTCATCTCTAAGCACATTGCAAGTATCTTAAAGGGCCAGATAGATATTTTACATTTGAGAACCAGGTTTAAAATAAACAAATGTTCATAAAAATTACAAAACTGGTGATCTAAATTAATAAAAAGCTTATCTAAACAAATGGCTTTATCATAGAAAAACCGAGTAGTCACTCTCTTGATTTAACCCATATGGTTTCACTGTATTAAATTTAAAAATAAGCCTCTGTTCTGCCTTTAACAACAATTTGTTGACATCTCCACCTCTCCAATGTGTTTTGATTCTCAATAATACAAGAAATCTCAATTCTTCAAAGGAGTGCATAAAATCATGCATATGTTCTACCAGTGGTTTTTCAAACATCTTGTTTTTTATGGCACTCTTATGTTCTGCAATACGTTTGTTGAATATACGTACTGTTTTACCAATATATACAAGTCCACAAGGGCAAATAATTGCATAGACAACCTGAGATGTTTTACAATTCGAATATTGTTTTAGTTCAAATTTTTCTCCTGTCTTTGGATTTTCAAAAAATTTTGCTTTCAGATTTACTGTACAAAAACAACAATTCAAGCATGGGAAATGCCCCCAAACTGGATCTTTCCTTACAGGTACTGGTAATGCTGATGGTGCTAAGAAATCTTTTAAATTTCTATTTCTCTTAAATGCTATCATCAGTTGTTTCTCAGAAAAGCACGGTATATTCTGAACAAGTGTCCAATGTTTTCTAAGTATTTTAATAATATCACGTGACACATTGTCAAAATAAAGGGTACACACAATTTTATCTGTATTCTTATCAGGAATATTATTATTTCTATGGAGGAGGTTACCTCTTTGATGTTCTTTTGTTTTTAGCATCCCTTCCTCTATGTATCTATGTGGATATCCCCTCTGCTTTTCTGAGAAACAACTGATGATAGCATTTAAGAGAAATAGAAATTTAAAAGATTTCTTAGCACCATCAGCATTACCAGTACCTGTAAGGAAAGATCCAGTTTGGGGGCATTTCCCATGCTTGAATTGTTGTTTTTGTACAGTAAATCTGAAAGCAAAATTTTTTGAAAATCCAAAGACAGGAGAAAAATTTGAACTAAAACAATATTCGAATTGTAAAACATCTCAGGTTGTCTATGCAATTATTTGCCCTTGTGGACTTGTATATATTGGTAAAACAGTACGTATATTCAACAAACGTATTGCAGAACATAAGAGTGCCATAAAAAACAAGATGTTTGAAAAACCACTGGTAGAACATATGCATGATTTTATGCACTCCTTTGAAGAATTGAGATTTCTTGTATTATTGAGAATCAAAACACATTGGAGAGGTGGAGATGTCAACAAATTGTTGTTAAAGGCAGAACAGAGGCTTATTTTTAAATTTAATACAGTGAAACCATATGGGTTAAATCAAGAGAGTGACTACTCGGTTTTTCTATGATAAAGCCATTTGTTTAGATAAGCTTTTTATTAATTTAGATCACCAGTTTTGTAATTTTATGAACATTTGTTTATTTTAAACCTGGTTCTCAAATGTAAAATATCTATCTGGCCCTTTAAGATACTTGCAATGTGCTTAGAGATGACCTTTAACCTCATGATGATGCTATATGAGTCATGGGTCTCACAGAAGCTAGTAATGCTAATGCATATCAGTTCAGTTGGAAGTAGCAGATAAATGGGTAAGTGTTTGCTTTATTTCTGTTGATCTTGCACACCTTTGGAATATGTAGGGAGTCTAGTTGTGATCTTATTGAAACGTACTAGATGTTGTTTTTAAAGATGGAGTGCTTGCAGTGCTCTCTCTGCTGTTACATTTTTGTGAGAAGTTTTTCATTCAGTGAATTGTTACCTGCCTTAGCAGAAATGTGGACAGGTTATTTATTCCTAGAGTTTTCGGTTTTGAAAGCATTGTGTTTATACCCATTTGTAAGCTTTTATTAATTCAGATCATTAGTTTTGTAACCTTTATGAACATTTCACAATTAAGCACTGTTTATTTTAAAATCTGGCTCTCCAATGTAAAATAGCTATCTGGCCCTTTAAGATACTTGCAATGTGCTTAGAGATGACCTTTAACCTTATGATGCTATATGAGTCATGGGTCTCAGAAGCTAGTAATGCTAATGCATATCAGTTTAGTTGGAAGTAGCAGATAAGTGGGTAAGTGTTTGTTTTATTTCTGTTCATCTTGCACATCTTTGGAATATGTAGGGAGTCTAGCTGTGATCTGGTGGAGATGTACTAGATGTTGTTTTTAAGATTGAGTGCTTGCAGTGCTTCCTCTGTTGTTATATTTTTGTGAGAACTCTTTTATTCAGTGAACTGTTTCCTGTTTCCTGCCTCTAGCAGTAATGTGGACTGGTTATTTCTAAGGAGTTTTTTTGGTTTTGTGTTAAGAATACCAGTGGAGAAACTAGAATGTCTAGAGTCTTTTAAAAGTTTTGTGCACATTTAGATATGCTTCTTGTCTGATGATATTTTTATTTTTTGTTTTTATATCTGTGTAGAACTAGATTTTTGGAACTACTAGTGTGTATGATATATTTACATACACTTTTGATAGGTATGTATAAAGAAATTTCTTCCCCTCTTCATTGAAATGTTTTGATTCTAATTGTATGATCTTAACATTTTTTATTGAGAGTTATAAATGTGATTTGAGTAATTGTAGATGTTCTGATAAAAATTTTATGTGATGTATGATTTTAATGATAATTATAAATATTTTGTTTTATAGATGATATCATGTATAAATATTTTTTTAGAACTCTTAAAGGATTGTTTTATATATGTTGAATCTCTTTTTATATAATTGCCTTTTATTAGTTGAATCATGCTTATGACATTGTTAATATGTATGGTTATACATGTTTTTATACTTGTGTTTTGTTTTTATAGTTTATACCCCTGACGCAGCCTGAGGGCGAAACGTGGCCACGTCGGGTATTGTTCCAATAAATGCATTTGATTCCACTGCTTTGTTGTTTTTTATCTACTGTTTTGTAAGCAGTTGTGTGCCTTTTTGTTTTTTTTGTTTTTATGCTGATAAAATAGCCACTTACATGCATTTCAGCCATGTACATTTACCCCAACTCCTAAGCAGGAACAAACATACTTTGCTGCATTCTAGCCATGATTGTTGCACTTTTGTGACAACACACTGCCTGTGTGACTTCATAAAATGGCTTCTTAAATAAGTGCATATTTGGCCTCCCAACATGGGGGGAGGGGAAGGGATTAGTAAGGTGCTTTAAGACAACAGTGCATGTTATTTGCCCCTTAATGCTCATTAAATAGCAGTAATGTGCATTATATTATTGTAAAGCATGTCAGTTTAGGTTACTGCAGGAAACATAATAATGAAATGCAAAGTATGCAAAACACCTCATTATTAAGTAAATCAAATAATACCGCTTCTGGTGAACTTTGCATTATTCCAGGAACAACTATACCAGCTCAAGCTGACTGCATACCATTGGGTAGAAATTGTAGAAGCAGACATGGTAAAACATGGCTGTGTCGGGTGTTATTTTCACTTGATCAACCAAATAAATTTTTCTAAAGATTTTATCCACATTTTACCATGTCTGCTTCTTCAATTTCTTTCCTTTGGGACCTAGCAGACTGTTTGCCTACCTGTTTCTTGCAAAAACAGGAGTTGCTCTCCCTCCCTCTCTCGTGCACTTCTCAGCCCTAGAAGACTCCTGAAGTTATTGGGCCAAATCCTGCCAACAAAAACCACTTTGATTTGACGAATGGTTAAGAAGAGTATAGTAAAGGGTAGAGGGGGTATTAGAATGGATAGATGATGCCGTCTAAGATGTTGAACAATTTGTATGTTTGACAGTTAAATGTATCCTTATTGGTGTGTTCAATAACATTCGCTCTATACAAGATTCACAAATTTCCTCAGGAGCCATAAGAACCCAAGCCGCCAATGGCCACAAAAGTTTAGTAAGTGCTTATTTAGAGGGGGAGGTTTGGAGGGAGATAGGGTGGGTTTTATAGTTTTATTGTATTGAGGTATGGGGAATAAACAATAAACTCGGTGAGGCTTCTGCAGTATTCGTCTTTAATGTTGATGACAGTATTGTTTTGTTATTCATAGTACAACTTGTCTGAGTACTGTGTTGTGGGGGGTATTTTTATGGTTTTCTTTCCAATAAAATTGTTTAAACATAAGAAGAGTATAGAAAGACGTTTTTTAAAAAACCTAATCACCCCACTTCCCTCTTTAGGTCCCCGGGGCCTACCTAAGGCATCCCTGGAGGTTTAGGCCATTCTGATTCCTAGCAGTAGTACCACAGGACCACTGCTAGGGATCACTGGCACCATTTTGACTGAGGACCGCTCCTGCCCAGTACTGCTAGATCACCAGGGATGCCTTAGGTAGGCCTGGGGAATGGAGGGTAGGGAGGTACAGTTATTTGTTGATGGGGGGAGGCTGTGCTTGGCCCAATACATTAATGTATCTTCAGAGACATTCTACGGAGAGGAAGGGCGAGGGGGAGCAGCTTCTGTTTCCACATGTTGGCGGCTCAATGTTCTCAGGCAGGATGTTTAATGTAGCTTGCAAGGTTGATTGCAAGCTACATTTTTCATGTACCATGAGACTCACTAGCCTGCGGTACTGAGATACTTTAGGTTAGTGACTCCTGTGGTAAACTAAGGTGTGGTAAAAGGCCAACCTTTTATTGCACCTTAGTAAATAGTCCCCCTTAGGCGACCTATTGTATAATTACCCTATACATGTGTGTTCTAAGGGTAATATTATAAGCAGGGCCAGTCCTAGGGTCTCTGGTGCCCCCCTGCAGACTATGAGTTGGCGCCTGCGCCCCCCCCCCCCCTCCGGCACCCGCGTGCCCCCGCCCCCCCCCCCCCAGCATCTCCTTTCTCTCTTCTCCCACCCTGCCTCGTCCAGCGATTCTCCTCCCCCATCCCCCGCCGCCCTTGGTGCTTTAAATCTTTAATTTACCTCCATTCCAGCAGCCCTGTCATTTGAAAGCCTTGCCCCGTCTCTAGCCTTCCTTTCCTTCGTGAGTTCGTTCTGCAGTCCCGCCCTCGAGGAAATGACATCAGAAGGCGGGACTGCGGAACGAACTCACGAAGGGAGGGAAGGCTAGAGACGGGGCAGGGCTTTCAAAAGATGTGGCTGCTGGAACGGAGGTAAATTAAAGATTTAAAGCACCAAGGGCGGCGTGGTATGGCGCTGCAGCGGCGCCCTTGAAGGCAGGCGCCCCCTGCGGCGCTTACCCCGCTTACCGGGTTTGACCGGCCCTGATTATAAGCCAGTTCTATGGGTAAAATAATGCAGAATGTGCAATATGTGCAAACTTGTAGTAAGCACAGACTTTGTCAGGAGCAGCAAAGTATTATCAACATATAAAATACATAACCTGGGAAACATGTGCACGCCTCAGAGAAGCATGCAGGACCTTCTTGGGAAGGGGGGAGAATTTGCCGGGGGGGCCAGCTGTGGCTCCTTAATGCTTCTCTATGGAATACATCCCCCCTCCCTTGTCCAGAGGCCCTTGCTGCTGACACTGTCTCTAGAACAGCTGCTCTGTTTTCCATCAGGAGTGTGTGGCTCCAGTGGGTTTGAGTTATACAGAACACAAACTCCCATGTTATTCTTGGCATGTGCCTGAACAGCTGCACTGGAGAGAGACTCCCCTCCCCACCCCCAGCACTCTAGGCCTATTCCAGACATGAAAAGATATGTTAGGTTTTGATTTTTCTACACCTACATTGGAATTCCTGGGATTGTTCCAGTATTCTGGTTTTGTTATCAACATAGAACTAGGTAGGTAACTGCAGACTACAAGAACTGTAATGTAATGTAATGTAAGGCTTTCTCCCGCACTAGTTCTGGCTCTAACCTTGAATTCTTTTTGCCAATGCCACCCCTGCTACAAAAAGAGTGACAGTGACTGGTGCTTATCTGCCACATGAGTTAGCCTAGTATAAAATTATCATCTTTGTATTCAACGCTAGTTAGGTCCAATGGGGCAAAATGTTATCAGGAAAAGGGCTCGGTGCTATTAATGGATATGAAACTGAGAGTTGCCATGTTGGAAGAGACTAAAGATATTCTCTTTTCATTGCATAAGGTTTGTGTGAGAGCACTTTGGGAGTACATGGCACACAGAATGTAGAATCATACAGATGAGGTGAAAAAAAGCACACAAGTTTATAGAAACTTTAGAGTCTGAGTATAATTTTACTACCAGCTGATTATTTGGTGTATAGCTAATGACTGTCAACCATAAAATGTAAAATCAGTAACTGTCTCTGAACTCCAGCTAGTAAGTTTTTCCATTACTAATGTGTGGCAGGTCTTGCTGAGTACTGTGGACGGAGCAGGGGGGACTGCATATTTCCAGCATGCTGCTATAGTCTAGAGGCCAGAAGGACGGGTGATTAAATGCCTACTACCACTGGGTGGACAGTCCATCACCTTCACCACTAGTGCAAAGATAAATGAAAGAGGGGATCCTGCCATGTCCTCAGCACGTTGTAAACACTGGTTCTTAGAATGCTTGTAGACTGGGACATGTCCTCCACATATTGTGGAATGAGGCTTTGCTGTGATATCCTCTCTGACATTGACCTGATGAGTGAAGCCAGATCTCCCAAATATGGACTACAGCTAAAAGGTCCAGTTATAAAATTTTGCATTGTACATCCAAGTGGGAAATGCATGTGGGTGATTCACAGACTGTCTTCCACAGCCTTGCTCACATTTACTCTGGAATCAGTAAGATAAAAAATGCTTATGTCATAAATTGTTGAGCTTGACCCCAGTTAGGTTCCCTTTCTTTGCCATTTAGTTTCAAGATGTTAAGTTTCTGGAGGATGTGTCTTGTAATTCTAATGAACTGTTATAATTTAATAAGTGAGAAAATGGGAATAGCGTGTAGACTGATTTTACTTTCCAAAACCAGTCTTTCAATAAAGACATTGTTACTCTGTTCTTCTGCCTACATTTCTCTTCCATCACCATATCACAGCTGCCGGTAAGTTCTCCATCTCATATAAAGGGAGTAGTCAGGAGATATTTAGAGAAGTCATGCAGCTGCTAAAAGATGGTCAGTGTGTACCATAGATGTTCTACTAATGCCCTCCATGCTCTCTTAAATGGTTTATGTTCATCTCCAAGATTCCTGAAGCAAATATACTTACTCTTGCCTCAGACTGGAATACCTTCAGAGTCACAGACAGTGCCTTGTAAAAGCTTTCATATCGTTCTTGATTTCTCACATTCTGTTGTCTAAAAGCTACAATTCTAAATGCATTAAAAAATGTGTTTCACCAACTCACACAACATACCCTATACTTTCAACATGAAAAAAGAATTATAGAAATATTCAAAAGGTAATTAAGAATCCATAAAGTCTTGATTGCATAACATCTTCACACCCCTTCATCACATACCTGCTGGAAGCTTCCTTTGCAGTAATAAAAGCCATGAGTCTTTAAGAATAATTTTCTACCATTGCACAGTGGAAAGGCACAGTTTTGTCCATTTTTCTTGGCAGAATAACAAACTCAGACTGGTTAGAATTTGTCTACAAAATCAGTCTTCAGACCTTGCTTCTAATTCTCTACGTTTAAATCATTTTTTATTGAAAATGTTGAACCATGACACAAAAATGGAAGGTCAATCGCAGAGAAAAAAAAACTCAGAACACTCCTTATAATATGGAAAGACCAAAACACAAGTGAATCCTATACCCCTTCCCCTCATCTCCCCACCCCTCCCCCCACCCATGAGAGCCATGCACCAGAATAACCAATACTGCCCCTAATCCTAGAAAACAAAGATATCAACAGTCACATGCTCAACAATCAACTCTGAGCTTGTGTAGAAAGAGTCTGCAAAAAGGGATCCCATATTGCACAAAAACGGGTACCCACAGCAGATACAAAATCATGGTCCTGAAGCTGATCCATTTGCAGCTGGGAAATCATATATGATCACCAGCATTGCAATGAAGGTGCTTTAGGGTGACAGACAAAACAACAAAATTGTTTTTTTTGGCTGTCACATAAAGCCATCAAAATTACTATCCTCAGATAAGCCTTACAGCCCCTCAGGATAGATCTATCTAATGTATAGACCTCAAACAAAAGCTTGGGTGAGTGATAGACCACAAACGATGAAACCCGGTCAACAGCCCAGCCCAAAACCACTGGACAGCTGAGCAGGACCAAAACATATGACCCAACGTTGCCGCAGCCAAGATATATTTCTGGCAAGTCCAGCATGAGCAGCCCGCTGAGGGGAAAAATATAAACAAAAACCAAACTTATAAAGTAGCTCCCGATGTGGAATGCTGATGGCATGCTTTTGAATGGCGAGGATAAACGACTGAAGATGTGAGGCCTACAATTGAACCTGCAAGTTCCCACTCCACCAGCTTGGCATAATCCGCATCCGTGGTGATGTCTTGAAGAAAATGTTGGTGAAAAGTCAAGGGGACCCTCTTTTGAGACCCCAGCATAAATGCCTCAGAAATTGTCTCCTGAATGTCTTCCGTGAGATTCTCCCAAGCCAAAGAATGGACATAGTGCCGCAGTTGGAAATAGGCAAAAAAAAAAAATCCCACTGAGGAAGTTGATATTGTTGTTGCAAATCCACAAATAGTTTCATATGACCATCCTCAGTCACCACCTGCAGCAGGCACTTAATCCCCTTGCGAGCTCATTAAGTAAACACACCAGAGCTCAGACCTAGAGGAATAGAAGGGTTATTACAAATAGGCAGAAATGGTACCACTTACAAACCCATCTCCAAACCACCTGACCTGCCCTCAAAACTGGGAGTGCCTTAAAAGTCCCAGTCCTAATCACAATATTGCCAAAACCAGGAAAACCGAAAGATGAGGCGGATTCTTACTGACCGATATCACTCATTAACGTGGATATAAAATTATTGGCTAAATTGCTAGCAAATTGGTTGGCAATACAATTACCTAATTTGGTAGGGGATGAACAGGCTGGATTTGTGAGAGATCGACAATTAGTACAAAATGTTAGGAAAAGTTTGATGGCAATGCCATATACTGTAATAAAAAGCAAGGTCAACATATAGTAGCAGTTAGCCTAGACGCAGGAAAAGCGTTTGACAAAGTGAGGTGGGAATACATGTAACTAATATTTGAAAGGGCGGGCATTGGGGGATGGTTTTTGGACACCATTAAAACTTTGTACCATCAACCTAGGGCTCACATTTTAGTGAATGGAGAACGCACATCAACATTTCAGATACAAAGGGGTACACGCCAGGGCTGTCCCCTCTCCCCCCTACTTTTTGTTCTTTGCATAGAATCCCTGATCTGTAAAATGAGTCCGGAGGGGACCATTAAGGGAGTGGAAATGGGAGGGAAAGAAATAAAAGTATTGGCTTTTGCCGATGATCTGTTTTTGACTTTGGCAGATCCAGAGACCTTGCTTCCCAGCTTGCTTACAATGATCAGAGCATTCAGGATTTACTCTTAACTTGGAAAAATTCAAGCTCTCCCGAATGAGGAGGGGGTGAAGGGGGGATAGAAGGGGGAATTCCCTCTACAATGGGCGGACACATCTCTAAAATATCTAGGCATATCTTTACCAGTAGATTTATCCAAATTGTATTCTGTGAATATGAAGTCCTTGCTATTTGACACTGCCACACAACTGCAGGTTTGGATGGCGTACCCTATTTCCCTTCGGGGACGGGTATATCTTATTAATATAATTATCCCCCAATGGTTATGCACTTTTCAAATGCTGCCATTGTACTTGCAAAACAGAGAACTGAGGCAGTTCCACAGACTTGTGCAGAAGTTTTTGTGGAGAGGGAAGAAGGCAAGGTTAAGCATGGAGATCATTCAGACACCAAAGAGGTTTGGAGGGATAGGGCTATTAAATATTCGATACTTGACAACTGCATGCAAGATGAGGCACATAAACGACTGGCTTAGGGGGACAGAGAAATTTTCGGCTACATCTTTAGAAGGCGGAATCATACAACCTATACATCTTAGTCCTATACTACATGCTACCAAATCTTTACCCCCTGGAGTTTTTAAGGAGTTCCCCGTGTATAAGGTGGCACGTAAATCGTGGAGATGGTTATGCTATCACTTTGGATTCTCGGCATCGGTGACCCCTTTTCTTTCCATTGTAGGAAATCCAGCATTTCCACCTGCATTACATGGGGGGACCTTTTCCACATGGGGGAAGAAAGGTCTGAGGTATCTATTTAATGTGGTGGGAGAGGGAAGATTGAAGATGTTCATTGAGATGCAAGGGGAACATGATTTGCCTCAAACTCACTTTTTTGCTTATATACAATTAAAGCATTACATAAACTCAATCCAATGGACTGATCTGACTGAAGATGTACAGGAGGTGCTATCGGAGGCACTCACTTTGGGATGAACACAGGGAGTACCATTATCTTACCACCGTAGATTTCTACCAGACAATACTGCAGACATTCGATATAGAGAGCTGGAATCTGCTTGGTCTCTAGATTTGGGAACGGAGATTACTTATACCAAATTCTGTTACATACATCAGCAAGTGATCTCGATGCAATATAAGGAGGCATTGTACAAGTTTATTATGAGATTGTTTATTTCACCAAACAGGGCAAGGCAAGCAGGGCTCACTAGAGAAAGAAAATGCCCTAAATATGGGATGGAGCGAGCGCGCTTGGGGCACACATGTTTTGGCATTGCAAGCATGTTAGGATCTTCTGGGAATCCTTAATAAAAATGATATCAAGGTGGTGGAACCAAGCAGTGGTGGTTAGCCCAGTGTTGCTATTTGGACATTTGGAGGAGGAGGAGTCCATCAATGCAGGATTTTGCTCTTTCTTATGATATACTGTGGCTTTTGGCCTTAAGTCTATATTAAGTGTATGGCTCTAGTCCTCCCCTCCTAGCCTAAAACATTGGAAATTGTACATGTTGGAACAGCTGAGGATGGACAGACTGGGTATCTCTGATTTAGACTATGTAAGCCGCATTGAGCCTGCAATGAGCGGGAAAGCGTGGGATACAAATGTAATAAATAAATAATAAAAGGCTGTAGGCTTATAGCAACTTGGGAGCCATTTTGGTTGATATTACCCCATCAAGCTCACAGCCGATTGTTAAATTAAAAACTGTTATGGCTTTACAAGAGAGGTTTTTTTTTATTTTGTTTGTTATTGTCCCCTCTCATTAGAAAGGTAAGGAAGGGAGGGTGGGAAGATAAGGGACTGAAATTGTATATTAATACAGTGCACATGTGGACATTCTTGTAAGAACTAGCAGTACAATTTAAGGTTGTGAGTTGAACAACTAGATGAAGTACGTTGGGTGGAATGCACTTTGAAATTGTGAACTGTATAGTTTTGTTGATGTGTTAAAACAATAAATAGATTTAAACATATATCAGCAGCATTTGACACTATGAATCATTCAATCCTTTTACAATGGCTGGCTGCCATTGAGACAGGTGGCAATGCCTTCATTGGTTTTCTCTCTCCCTATCTGATTGCACACAACAGGTATGAGTATGTGATGATAGCTCCCTATGGTGTGAAATTATCGACTGGGGTCCTTCAAGGGTTTTCATCATATGCTTTATTGTTTAACATCTGTGTGCAACCCTGTATGTTGCTTATTGACAGGATTGGGAGTTCTTTTTACAAATATCTACACCTATGATTTACAATATTTTGTTCCGATTAAAGAAACCATGTGATTAGTGACATTATGTTTGAAGACTATAGAAACATGGATGTTTGCCAACAAGTTATGTGTGGAATTTTAATAATTTTTTTAAAAATAGGCAGGAAAATGAAATAATGATTTTACATTAGTTATCTGCAATGCATTTCTCTCAAATTACTGTTAATTTTGTTTATTTATTTTAGATTTTGCTCACACCTTTTTAGCTCAAGGTGAGTTACATTCAGGTATAAAATGGTTGATTTTTACTTACTGTTCTCAGGAATTTAGAAATCATTATGGATTCCAGTCTGTCCACAAAGGCACATATAGCTAATATAGTCAATACTCTAGTTTTTAAGCTATAGTTATCTGTGATAACTTGTGTAATGTTTTTCAATCACTGGTTATTTCTCACTTAGATAACTTGGGCCTACTGTTGGGTCTCACCGAGTCCGTTTCACGTTGCACAAAATGCAGTGGAACACATGTTGGTTGAGGCTGTTTTCTTCCAGGAACTCTACTTTTGCAAGTCTTACATTGATTGTTCATTGCTTATTGAATAACATTTAAACTATTTTATTCCAATACACAAAGCATTATGCAACAAAGCTCCAGTAACCACTGCTACTTTGTTAAAACTTTATCATTTTCAGGCCTTGAGGTCTGAGAATTGGTGCCTTTTAGATGTTTGAAGGGAAAAAAGAAGAGGGATCAGTCTCCACAACTCATAGCGCAGCAACAGAACAGTGAAGATGATCAAGGAACCAGTGTGCAGCCAAAGGTGTCTTTGAAAAGGGTATTTTATTAATAACTGTTCACATAATATACATAGGAAAACATGTAACTGCTTAAGGGACTCAACACGGGCTGTGTTTCAGCTATACTGCCTGCATCAGGAGTCCAGATATAAATCCATATGTGCATATATCATATGTAAAGTGTTAAACATGCATCATATTATGCAGTATGGAACACAGGATCTTCTGGTTGGCGTGGTTAGAGAGATGAGTGCTGTATCTGTGCATGGCCCACATTCCTCTTTGCTGGGTGATCAATAGAAATCAAACAAAATAAAACATGGAAAAGAAAATAAGATGATACCTTTTTTTATTGGACATAACTTAATACATTTCTTGATTAGCTTTCGAAGGTTGCCCTTCTTCCTCAGATCGGAAATAAGCAAATGTGGTAGCAGATAGTATATATGAGAGAAATATCAAAGCATTACTTTGACAGTCTGACAGAGTGGGAGGGTGGGGGTATGCATGGGGACATCAAAGCATTTCATTGATATTCTAACAGAATGAGTGTTGGTAGGTGAGAGGAGCGTAAAGAGAAATACAGCTTTATGTTTTATAATGAGTTAGAAAACCCAGATCCTTATTAAGTCCTGTTTGTTGGGTGTCAAAATATTCAATCATTCTTATTTCAAAGGTCTTACGTTCCTGTATTGTTTTAAAATTACCTTTCAGTATTCTTACTGTGAAATCACTGGTGCAGTGTTCTGGTCTTGTGAAGTGTTGGCCCACAGGGGTGGGGGCTTGACTGGCACCGGCTATTTTCATGTGATGTCTGTGCAGATTGAATCTTGTCTTAAGCCTCTGGCCTGTTTCTCCAATATAGCATCCTTCGTTACATTTTTTACACTGAATGATATATACCACATTGGAAGATGAGCATGTAAAATAGTCCTTTATGTTGAATATTTTTCCTTTGTGAATGACTGTGGGGTCTTGTGAAATGTTTTGGCATAGTTTGCAGCTGGCTGTGTTACACGGAAACGTGCCCTTTTCTTTTTCCGTCTGTGTTGGAAGTTTACTTCTGATCAGCTTGTGTTTTAAATTTGCTTTGTGAAAATACTTTGCTGGGTGAAAATACTTCCAGTTCTGCTACTGGTGGCTGGAGTTAATGCCTCTTTAACCACACACTCTGTTATTGTTGTTGCTGTTTATTTCATCAGAAAACAAATCTGATTGGCCGTTTCTTGTGCTGGGGGTAGTCATTGTCAGGCTGCTGCTTCTTCTGTAAAATCTTGGATTTTCTCGTGCCTTCTTGGCTTCCCAGATTACTGCCTGAATCTTTCTCCAGGGCTGGGCTGTGATATATGCACATTTGGATTGATATCTCTGGACTCCTGATGCAGGCAGTATAGCCAAAACATGGCCAGTGTTGTGTCCCTTAAGCAGTTATGTGCTTTCCCATGTATGTTATGTGAGCAGTTGGTAAAGGATCCTTTTCAAAGATACCTTTGGCTGCGCACTGGTTCTTTGGTCGTCTCCAGTGTTCTTTAGCTACCTTTTAAATGTTCAACATATTAGCAAGTTGGTTTATAAAAGACTTGTAGTTGTGTATTTTCAGGGGCAGCTCCTGTGGAGGAGTAGCCTAAGAACCAGCTCCTTGTAACCCTAGGCAAGTCTATTAATCCTCCTTTGCCCCAAATACAAAACTAGATTGTGAGCCCACCAGATACCCCTTTGGTTGTACCATAGAAAGACAGCATATCAAATCCACGACCCTTTTCCCCCACCCCTTTTTTATGAAATACTCTACCAATGTAGTTACACTTAGGAATCCTTTTACTAAGGTGTGCTAATGGATTTAGTGTGCGCTAAATGCTAAGAAACCCATAGGTATAAAATGGGCTTCTTAGAATTTAGCAAGCTCTTAATCTGTTAGCACACCTTAGTAAAAAATACCCTTTAATGACCAATACACTTGAATTTAGAAAACAACTTAAAGCATTCCTTTTTCACAAAATCCAAACATTTCTTATTACTTCACATTTACTAGGAAATGGATCTAAGATAGACAGTGGGTCTCATGGTTGACTGTTATACTATGTTTACTAGATTCAGGTAGGGTTTTTTTGTCTTTTAACTATTTTATTTATGTTTATTTTGGGTTTGCTTTTTAACATTTTATTTCCTTATTTGGCTGTATTAGTGTTTATGTTCTGTTTTTATTTAGATGTTAGTTTTTAGTTTAATGTACATAAGTAATGCCATGCTGGGAAAAGACCAAAGGTCCATCGAGCCCAGCATCCTGTCCCCGACAGCGGCCAATCCAGGTCAAGAGCACCTGGCAAGCTACCCAAACGTACAAACATTTTATACAAGTTATTCCCGAAATTGTGGATTTTTTCAAGTCCATTTAGTAGCGATCTATGGACTTGTCCTTTAGGAAACCGTCCAACCCCTTTTTAAACTCTGCCAAGCTAACCGCCTTCACTATGTTCTCCGGCAACGAATTCCAGAGTTTAATTACGTGTTGGGTGAAGAAACATTTTCTCCTATTTGTTTTAAATTTACTACACTGTAGTTTCATCGCATGTCCCCTAGTCCTAGTATTTTTGGAAAGCTTGAATACTTCACATCCACATGTTCCACTCCACTCATTATTTTATATACCTCTATCATGTCTCCCCTCAGCCGTCTCTTCTCCAAGCTGAAAAGCCCTAGCCTCCTTAGTCTTTCTTCATAGGGAAGTCGTCCCATCCCCGCTATCATTTTTGTCGCCCTTCGCTGCACCTTTTCCAGTTCTACTATATCTTTCTTGAGATGCGGCAACCAGAATTGAACACAATACTCAAGGTGCAGTCGCACCATGGAGCGATACAACGGCATTATAACATCCTCACATCTGTTCTCCATACCTTTCCTAATAATACCCAACATTCTATTCGCTTTCCTAGCCGCAGCAGCACACTGAGCAGAATGTTTCAATGTATTATCAACGATGACACGCAGATCCCTTTCTTGGTCCGTAACTCCTAACGTGGAACCTTGCATGACGTAGCTATAATTCGGGTTCTTTTTTCCCACATGCATCACCTTGCACTTGCTCACATTAAATGTCATCTGACATTTAGCCGCCCAGTCTCCTAGTCTTGTAAGGTCCTTCTGTAATCTCGCGAGTTAACGACTTTGAATAACTTTGTGTCATCAGCAAATTTAATTACCTCGCTAGTTACTCCTATCTCCAAATCATTTATAAATATATTAAAAAGCAGCGGTCCGAGCACAGACCCCTGAGGAACCCACTAACTACCCTTCTCCATTGTGAATACTGCCCATTTAACCCCACTCTCTGTTTCCTATCCTTCAACCAGTTTTTAATCCACAATAGGACATTTCCTCCTATCCCATGACCCTCCAATTTCCTCTGTAGCCTTTCATGAGGTACCTTATCAAACGCCTTTTAGTGATAATGATTTTGTGTTTAGGATTTTTTTTGTCATTTCCTTATATATGTTTGATGTAACCCACATTGACCTTTGGAAATGGTGGGCTTCGTGTTTTTAAAATAAATTTACCACTATCTTCTGTTGCCTATCACTCAACCAGTTCTAATCCCCTCCAGTGAGTTGAGGTCCACCCCCAGGCTACCAAGTTCAATAATAAAATTCTTCTGTGGAACCTTTCCTAAAATCCAAGTAAATCATATTCTATGCATGTTCTTGACATAATTCATTAAGCAGTTAATCAAAGAAATGAATCAGATTAACAACACTTCCCGTTGTCTCAGATCTTTCATCTAGTCAGGGTAGCCACGCTTTACTTTCCAATCCCCTTTTCATTACCACCTTCATGAAGAGAGACAAAATCCACCTTGGTGGAATTCTGCAGAAGCACTCCCTATTCCCAAGATGTACTCAACAGATCCTGCATCAGACTTGGCAATAGCTTTCTTAAGGTCCTGGGATGTGTCTCATCCAGCCCTAGCACTTTATTCTCTTTGAGTCTCACTAGCTGCATACAAACCCCTCTCTTACATAAGAACATAAAAATAGCCATACTGGGTCATACCAAGGGTCCATCTAGCCCAGTATCCTGCTTCCAATAGTGGCCAATCCAGCGGGAGGAAGTGATGTCAGCCACTGAGATGGCAGCCTAAAATGTGAGCTCTGGTTCCAACTCTTATATATGTGAAAATCTCACTACATCAGCTGCTCCTTACTGCTTCTGGAGGTGTGCTATCAACTAACTTACTCCTTACCATGTTGAAGTGCTTTAGACTGGGAGATATTAAAGAGTGCTTGAGGCACATTTGGTGGACTGTGAGCGAGGAGATCCCACGGCCTACCACGTGTTCAACCACTCCACCTCGAGATTGTTCGTGACCATCACCGGAGGCCTCTGCAGATGAAGAGGAAGCGGAAGTGATTACTCTGGTTGGACTGAATTGGGAGTTTTGGTGGTATTTCTCTGATCTCGGGGCTGAATTGAAAGAGATGCATGGGGAGTTGGCCTCCCAGATCAACACGTTGCATCGGGATGTACGTGACCTTGGGTCCCGCCTTGACGATATGGAGACACAGGTGGAAGATCAGGGCAAGGTTCTGTCGGACTTACAAACTAATTATTCCTCTCTGGTTGCACAAAATAAGGATTTACCTTACAAACTGGATGACCTTGAAAGTAGGGGGCGCCGGAACAACCTACATTTTTGTGGTGTCCCTGAAAACAATAATTAAGAGACCATTACCCTGATTGTGCATGCTGTCATCTTGGGCCTGCGAGATGATGTGTCACCTATTGAGTTGGAGTGGATGCATCACACGTTGGGTGCTCCCTTGAATAATAAACCGTTAGACATTGTGGTCTGTTTCTCTCACTTTGCTGATAAAGACTCTATTTTGCAGAAAGCCTGGTCAGATGTGAATGCCAGTGTTTATCAGGATTTATTGGCACACACCTTGGTAAACAGAAGGGAGTTTAAGCTGATTTTGGACATCCTGCGCTGGGAGCAAATTAAACATCTCTGAGGATTTCCATTTGCCCTGAGTTTTCCATTAAAGGATACTCTACATCAGAGAGATTTACCCAGTGAACAGAGATCCCGGGGGGGGGGGGGGGGGGGGGAGTGTAGGGAGAGACGAGAGTGGAGAGGTACTGAGGAGCTGCAGAGTGAATGCACTTATAAGTCAATAAGAGGAGTTTGAACTGTATATGGAAACGGAGAGGGAGCCAGTGAAGTGACTTCAGGAGAGGGCTAATATGAGCATAGCGACACTGGTGGAATATAAGTCATGCAGCAGAATTTTGAACAGATTGAAGAGGAGAGAGATGGCTAAGTGGGAGACCTCATAGGGAAGTCATCCCATGCCCTTTATCATTTTCATTGCCCTTCTCTGTGCCTTTTCTAATTCCACTATATCTTTTTTGAGATGCGGTGACCTTCTTTTCACTGGTGGATTTTTCTCTTTTTGCTTTGGTATGGTGGTTTCCAGTATTGGGAGGCAGTTTCTTAACTTTGCTGTAGTTGGAGTGTATTTTTTTTGCTGTTGTTTTTTTGGGGGAATGGTTTGTCCTTTTTACAAAAACCTGTTATACACATTGGAAGTTATGTTTGTTTTATTGGTTTTTGGCTTTTTGACTCTGTTGTAAATATGTTTGGAAATACCTCCCCGGGCTTGTATTTGCTGTTATATTTTTAGTAAAGACTTCCTATAGTTAAAAAAAAAAAAATACAGTGGCCAATCCAGGTCAAAAAGTACCTGGCAGAAACTCAAATAGTAGCAAAATTCCTGTTACCAATCCCAGGGCAAGTAGTGGCTTCCCCATGTCTGTCTCAATAGCAGACTGTAAATAAGGTGGCATCTACCATATGAAACCCTGCCAACAATCTCCAATTCCTAAATAAATTCTGGCTGTAACTTTTATTCCCTTTGGTTCCTGGGCTCTCTCTCCCTGCTCTGTGGCATGTCCCATGATGGCATCCGTTAATGGCAGGCAGTGAGGGCAACAAAAACGATTTCATAGAACGAGCACGTCTTAAGATCCCAGCAACCACTTCACAGTAGGATGTCCTTGCATATGGAAAAATGTGCTGCTGGCTAACTGTGCCCGAAATGCCTTAATACTGGTGCAGAATCAACAGGCCTATTAAATACAAAGGAGCAGGGAGCGGCGAGCCAAGATGGCCGCTGTAAGGTGAGCTCCTGCAGGCAACGACCAGGGATCATATCGATTAAAACAGCCCAAGCCCCCAGAACAAGACAGAGAAGACGGGTTAGTGCGGAGGAGAGTCCCAGGCTCATAATTGGGAACCGCGAAGCCGCTTGGTGAAGACGGAGCGGAGAAAAACGGCGATCGCGCACCCGACTGCAACCACGTGGAGCCGGGGCAGGAGGAGGCCGGCGAGACGCGGGGAGCGGAACACCTAGCTCGACGCGGGCGGGAGACCTGGAGGCTCAAAGACAGAAAGGTCTCGCCGATGTTGCTGATGTGCTCGGGAACGGGCGATTGAGACCGCAGCTAAGAGCAGCCAGATGAGAGCACGGCGGAGGACGGACAAGAACGTGGGGCAAAAGAAGCATAAGGTACCGTGCTATCAGGAGAAGATGGCGGAGAGAAAGTGGGAAGAGAAGCGTGGGGAAACAAGAGCAAGGAATACAGCACCAATCCCTGTAAATGAACATGTGGCAATTGAAAAATAAAGAGACAGAGGAATACTTAGCATAGAGACCAAGAATAATAAAACAGTATCCAGCACAAATAACAAGCCGAGTTAACTCACTGCAGCTGAGAAACGGGGACAAAAACAGTATTAAATCAGTGGAATAGACTGTAGTTGCCCTGTGCATTGCTGTATGGCTACCAGAAGCTCCAGGAGAGAGCCGGAGAAGAATAAGAACGGGGGTACAAAGATGGCGGACAAAAATTCCCCACCGTCACCAACAGTGAGCTCTGTTTGGGCCACGGAAATTGTCACGGAGGTAAAAATGGCGGTGGAGGAAACCATGAACAATAAATTGCAGCAAATAATTGACAAGCTTGAAGGAATGGACCAAAGAATCACCACGTTTACCAACGAGTTCCAGGAGGTTCAACAGCAACTGGGAGAGGTGGAAACCTCCACGCAGGAGGCATCAAAATCCATCGAGCATTTACAGGCAATGGTGACAACCTTGGAAGACAAAGTGGACGACCTGGAGAATCGATCTCGAAGGAATAATCTTCGGCTGGTAGGCATACCAGAATCAATACCAGAGGCGGAACTGAGAGGTTTTTTGGAGCCATGGCTCACCAAGCTTTTGACTAACCAGAGTACCGCGGGACCAATTAAGATAGAACGAGCACACCGGTTGGGTCCAAGAAGAGAGAATAATACACGGCCAAGAGTGGTCATATTGCGAATGCTATACTATCAACATAAGATGGATGTGTTGATAGCTATACGGAAAGGAGGGAAGCTGGAGGTGGACGGACATAAGATACTGTGTTTTCAGGACTATTCTACCAAAGTGTCCCTCCAGCGCAAGCAATATTCGCAAATATGTGGGAGACTGCACAAAATGCAGATAAGGTTCAGTCTACTATATCCAGCAAAATTGAGAATCCAGCACAATGGTTCAGTCAGATTTTGTGACACGGTGGAAGCCGCTCAAGCATTTGTGGACCGGCTGGAGGAAGAAAGGCCGGGAACGTCGAGTAAAACCTGAGTAGTGCGGTGACAAGAAAAGAGAAACTGGTACAATAGTAAGAGGAAGAGCAGAAGTGGTGAGGAAACCAGAGACTATTTGATGCAGAGTTACAAAGTTTTGAAGATGTTGATACTGTTTGTAAAGTTAATAAGGTAAACTGAGGGGGGAGGGGATAAATGACACACAAGTAAGGATTGGTCTAGAGGGATCCCTGGTCGGAAGCACGGAAGTACAGCACTATAGGTGCCAATAAGAATATGGGGGAGATGGGTAGTAGGGGGGAGGGAGGGGGAGAGGGTTAATGTGGAACAAAATCTTCATGGTAACAGAAGAACAGGGGAATACAGGCAATATAGTAGGGGACACACGAGTTGAACATCCATGTAGGAACAGGATCAACTACAGGGGGTGGGGGTATAGGCTGGGATGCCCTCCCCACTTAATCAGAGAAAGAATCAAGGTAGTAATACAGCAAACTTACGATATCACTTAATGGCCCTTAAAGTAGTGACATGGAATGTGGGAGGTATTTCTTCGCCGATAAAAAGGCAGAAGATACTCCGGGCACTCCACAGGCAAAAGGTGTCAATAGCATTACTTCAAGAAACACATTTAAATGCCAAGGAACATGAGAAACTATGCCGTTGGTGGGTGGGCTCATATTATGAATCCCCAGCGCAAGCAAAAAAAGCGGGAGTCATAATTCTAATCAAGAAAGGGGTGCAAATAACTACACACAAAGTAATAGCTGATGATGCGGGAAGATTTGTAATTGTACATTTAACTGTAGAACGTCAACCAGTGGTTCTGTGTAATGTATATGCTCCTAACACTTATAACAAAGCTTTCTACAAACAACTTTTACGTCAGTTAACAAGTTTTGAAGGACCACCCATGCTAGTTGGGGGAGATTTCAATGCAGTAGTGGATCCCACACTGGACAGATCACAGGGGGGAAGAAGAGGAGCAGGGATGGAATCAAGAGGACTGGAGGTGTTAAGTGAGGTCCTGGACCTGGTGGATGTGTGGCGAACACTGCATCCCGTAGAGCGTGACTATACTCACTTGTCTCGTGCACATGCCACCATGTCGAGGATTGATTACATATTTATATCTCGATCAATATTTACTAAAATATGTAGTGCAGAAATAGGCCCCATTAAAATATCAGATCATGCAATGGTAATGACCGTATGGGAGCCTATGGAGAGAGAGATTATACAGTTCCAGTGGAAGTTCCCTATTTGGTTATACAAAGATCAGGGATTCCGAGATTTTATAATTAAAAAATATAAGCAGTTCCAAGACACCAATCAGGCACATACAACAACTCCTATACTTTATTGGGACACGGCAAAGGCTGTGCTTAGGGGAGAGATAATCGCGTATACTAGCCATCAAAAAAAGGCAAGGGAGAAGGAACGGATTTGGCTAGAGAAGGAAATAACAAGGGTAAGACGGGAGTATGGACGCCAACATACTGTTACACTAAAAGCCCAACTCTTGGAACTGCAGCAGACCCTTAATGAGAGACTTCATAGAAAGGCCCAACACAACTATGGCTCTTATAAATATAAATTATATAAATATGCTAACAGAGGGGGAAAGATGTTGGCTAGGTTAGCAAATCCAAGGCAAGGACCCCCAAAAATTAACGCATTATATTCGGCCAATGGAACTTTAGAAAACAAAGATACCCAAATAAACAGAATTTTGCAAGGTTATTACAGGCAGCTGTATGATGTCCCTGATCCACCCCCGATGGATAGTGAAATGTATCTGGAGGGACAAAATCTTCCGAGAATAGATATAGAGAGCCAAGAAATGTTAAATGCCCCCATAATGGAAGATGAAGTAGCATGGGCAATACAGCAGGGGCCTTTGGGGAAAGCCCCGGGCCCAGATGGGTATAGAGGAGAATTCTATAAAATGATGAGGGATGAAGTGGTGGTACCCATCACATTGATGTTTAATGCCATAGTGAAAGAAAAACAAATGCCTATCTCCTTGAGAACAGCTCAGATCATTGTGCTCCCAAAACCAGGAAGGGACACACAGAAACCAGAATCTTATAGGCCAATTTCGCTACTTAATTATGAGGCTAAACTATTTGCCAAGGTTTTGGCAAATCGTTTATCGCGAATTCTGCCAGATATTATTGAAGATTCACAGGTGGGATTTGTACAGGGGCGAAATATCACAAAAAATGTGAGAAAGATATTGGTAACTTTGGAGGCGGTAGCGGAGCGGGCCACGCCGTCGGTGCTGGTCAGCTTCGATGCTGAAAAGGCATTCGACAGAGTAGTATGGGACTTTATGTTCGGAATATTGGATGTGTATGGCATAACAGGGTTCTTTCAGGAGGCAATTAGAGCATTATACTATCTTCCACAAGCCCAGGTGTGGGCGAATGGAATATTGTCCCCTCCCTTTCCCATTTGTCGGGGAACAAGGCAGGGATGCCCACTATCACCTTTACTATTTGTATTAACTTTAGACCCATTGATTAGGAATATCCAACAAACACCCGATGTAAAGGGAGTTAGGATGGGCACGGAAACTTTTAAAATAGCAGCATTTGCTGATGATTTATTAGCACATGTGACTCAGCCAGAGGAATCACTACCAGCCCTCATTGAGTGTATGGCAGAGTACGGCGACTTCTCAGGCTTTAAGCTCAATCTAGAGAAGTCTGAAGCTATGCAGAGGGAGGGAGCCCAAGTTAGAGACTGGCAAAGACAATTACCATTAAAATGGGCGGCGGAATCGTTCAGATATCTGGGAGTGCGCTTAACTATGGATATAACTAATCTATATAAGATCAACATAGAAAAGCTGTTACAAGACACCAGCAGCTCTTTAGAGAGTTGGAATCATTTGCCTCTGTCATTAATAGGAAGAATCAATATGTTCAAAATGATTATATTCCCAAGGTGGCTCTACATATTGCAGGTATTGCCATTGCATATCCTGGGTAAGGACATTAGAAAGTTAAATAGAATAATCCGAAAGTTCCTTTGGGGGGGGAAGAAATCAAAAGTTTGCTTTGAATATTTGTATGATGGATGGACACAGGGGGGAGTGGGATTACCCTGTATAAAACGATACAATCAAGCATGCCTGTTGAGACATCTTAGGGATTGGCTGCTCAATACCAACCAGTATACCCCGACTAGCTGGGAGAGAACACTATTTGAGCCCTGGCACTTGAATTTTATATTGCAGGCCAAAACAAAAAACTTACCATTAAACCTCCGTAAAAGTATATTGTTAAGGCCAATGAGAAGCATATGGCGATTGCTCATGCAGATATGGAAGCAAAACCCCAATGTTAGCGATCAGCTACCAATCAAAGGAAATGGGGACTTTCCACCCGGTCTGGAGAAAGGTATATTTGACAGGTGGTCAAGGGCGGGGATTACCTTACTCGAACATCTAGTTAATGAGGAGGGAGGGTTGTATGGCTTTCAGGATCTGCAGCAAAGAATGTCTTTAGCAAACCAGGATCATTACTCATACAGACAACTACATCATTACTGGGGCAGTATGGACCAAGAAGCAATAGGCGCGAGGCTTGGTTGTAGACTTCGTGAATTCTTAAAGGGAGATGCATACGGGCAGGTATCAATATCGAGTTTACATAGAGCTTTAGTAGCACTGAGTCCCCCCCGTACCTATGAGATACTTAAAGAGGCATGGAGTAAGGATTTGGGATACGAATTGAAAGGAATAAATTTTGCAAAACTGATAAATGATATACCACATCAAGTAGGTGGGGCAGAGTTACAGGAGAGTCAATATAGGGTAATACACAGGGGATACATAACACAAAACCAAGCAGCAAGAGCGGGTTGGATAGGCGAAGCTCAATGCTCCAAATGTAATAGAGAAAATAATACCTTTTTGCATGCATTCTGGAAATGTGCTCGAATAAAAATATTCTGGAGAGCTATACAGAAGTATATCGAGCAGATCATAGGGCAAAGATTACTCCCCTCCTGGAGAGGAGTGTTGTTGAACAAAAGGGATGCATATGGGATAACAGACAGCTATATAGGGCTATTTTTATGCAAGGCATATGCAGTGGGGAAAAAATGCATACTTAAACACTGGACGCAGGAAGATCCACCTTCCTTTTGGTACTGGAGAAATAGGATGCATGAATTAATGCTCTGGGAGGCTAGGACGGCCTTTGGTAACTCAAAGAAAAGAAAGGAGTTTATTAAAATATGGAGTAAGTACTTGCAAAACATATCCCATAAAGCACGAAGTGCGGTACTAAATAGACTTGGAACGCCTTAGCCAGTGGGGTGTTTGGGAGATTAGCATTTCAGGATGTAAATGGGTATAGTCCTGTAATAGATATTGAAAAAGATTAGGTGCTATGAAGTTAAAAACGATCACTGTAAAGATGTCAACTACCCGGGGGGGGGAGGGGAGGAAAAAGGGGGGGGGGGAGGGGGGGGGGGAGAAAATGATGATGGAAAATATTGATGAAGCAGTTATGATGTATGTATGCAACAGTGACCTGTTCTTAGGTTAATGAACTGTTTGAATTTATGAACCATGTTTATAATGTTTATTGTCATCAATAAAAACTGTTGAAACATAAATACAAAGGAGCAGCAACACAGTTACAAAAGAATTACATTTGCTTTATTTGCTTCCCACCAATAAAGGGTATTATTTTACGACTTAGCAACATTTTATTTTTCATCAAACCAAGCTTCCCTCTTCAAGAAGAAGTCTGTTTCATCTAAAAGTTGTCTGGTGTCCTCAGAACACATATCCTGGTTCCAGCCTCATCTCTCTCGTTGGACTGACATAGGTGTGTCTGCATATAGTTCAGGGAAATGTGGACTAGTGCTGCACTCTAGTAATGAGATGCCTCACTCATACATGAAGGCTCACTCACAGAGTCTGAACTGCCTGCAAGGACCATTATCTCTCTAGTCCCTCTGTAACTGACTTGTCTGCCTGCTCAGTCCTCTGCTCCTCATTCAAAGCTTCTACAGCTCTCTGCATCTGCTCCTCCTTCACCGATCTCTGCTCCTCCATATCCAAGCTTCGTAATCTCTCTTCCACAGCTGTAGGGATTGTCACTTCCATAAGATTTTCCATGCCAGCTTCTGGCTCGTCACCAATGAGCACCTGTTCAAGAGAAAGGAGAGAGCAGTGTGGGCACACTACACTTCACCTGAGGACAGAGAGCAGGCCTAGCAACCTGTGTCTCAGGGGAGGGGAAAGAATAAAGCAGGCACGCTGTGTTTTGAGGAGGGGATAGGGAACAGGGCAGATGCATTTCAAGAAAGGGAAGGAGATGGGCAGGAGGAAGCAAAGAAAGCATAATATATTTTCAGGGTGGCAGTGGGGGGGTGGGCAGGATGCAAGGGCTGCATTTTAGAACAGGAAAAAGAATAGGGCGGGCAAACTGTTTTGAAAAGGAGAAGGAACAGAAAGACAAGCAAGGCAGGCAGGACACATATCAAGGGAGTTAAGGAGGAGAACAAAAGGATATCAGATTGTATTTCAAAGTAGAGAGAGCTATATACATGGTATGCATTTTAGGTGAGGGGTATGAACAGGGTGGGCAGACTGTGTTCTAAGTAGAATGGAGTGGCTGTTACATAAGAACACATGTATTGCCATACTGAGACAGACCGAAGGTCCATCAAGTCCAGAATCCTGTTTCCAACAGTGGACAATCCAATACAAGTACCTGGCAAGATACCAAAACAGTACAATACATTTTATGCTGTTTACCCTGGAAATAGGCAACAGATTTTCCCCAAGTCCATTTTAATAATGGCTTATGGACTTTTCTTTTATGAAATTATCCAAACCTTTTTTAAACCTCGCTAAGCTAACTACTTTTGCTACATTCTCTGGCAACGAATTCCAGATTACACGTTGAGTGAAAAATTTTTTCTCTGATTTGTTTTCAATGTACTACCTTGTAACTTCATTGCATGCCTCCTAGTCCTAGTATTTTTGGAAAGAGTAAACAAGTAATTCACATCTACCCATTCCACTCCACTCATTATTTTATAGACTTCTATCATATCCTCCCCTTCAGCCATCTTTTCTCCAAGCTGAAGAGCCCTAGCCACTTTAGCCTTTCCTCATAGGGAAGTCATCCCATCCCCTTTATCATTTTCGTCACCCTTCTCTGTACCTTTTCTAATTCCACTATATCTTTTTTGAGATGCATTGACCAGAATTGCACACAGTATTCAAGGTGCGGTTGAATCACAAAGTGATACAAAGGCATTATAACGTCCTCATTTTTGTTTTCCAATCCTTTCCCAATATAATAACATTCTATTTGCTTTCTTAGCCACCGCCACACACTGAGCAGAGGGTTTCAACGTATCATCAACGATGACACCTAGATCCCTTTCCTGGTCAGTGACTCAATGTGGAACCTTGCATCACGTAGCTATAGTTCGGGTTCTTCTTTTCCCACATGCATCACTTTGCACTTGTTCATATTAAATGTCATCTTTAAGTTTGGATGCCCCTGTCTCGTAAGGTCCTCTTGTAATTTTTCACAATCCTCTTGCAATTTAACAACTTTGAATAACTTTGTGTGGTCAGCAAAATTAATTACCCCACTAGTTACTCCCATCTCTAGATCATTTATAAATATGCTAAAAAGCAGCAGTCCCAGCAAAGACCCCAGGAACCCCACTACCTACCTGTCTCCATTGAGAATACCGACCATTTAACCCTACTATCTCTTTTCTATCTTTTAACCAGTTTTTAATCCACAATAGAACACTACCTCCTATCCCATGACTCTCCAATCTCCTCTGGAATCTTGCATGAAGTACTTTGTCAAATACCTTTTGAAAATCCAGATACACAATATCAACCGGCTCACCTTTATCCACATGTTTGTGCTCCCTTCAAAGAAATGTAGTAGATTGGTAAGGCAAGATTTCACTTCACTAAATCCATGTTGTCTTTGTCTCATTAGTTCATGCTTTTGAATATGCTCTGTATAATAGTCTCTACCATTTTGCCTGGCACTGACATCAGGCTCACTGGTCTATAATTTCCCAGATCATTTCTGGAACCTTTACACACAAAAGAAAAAATCCCCATTATATTGGCCTCCCTCCAATCTTACGGTTCCATGCTTGATTTTAAAGATAAATTACAGGGGGGGGGGGGGGGGGGGGTCACGTGGTGTGATGCAGGAGTGAGGACATGTCCAAGTGAAGCTCCTGCCAGGCCCCCTCAGCTAACGTAATTTTTCGGCCCTAAAAGTGGACCAAGGGACCTCCTCGCAACAATACTACCTTGAGCAAAACCGGAGTTTTGAATTGATCAGCAGATCGGATTGCGAGGGTGCAGGATGGCCGCCAAAGCGCCAAGAAAGGAGCGGGACAGACCGAAACCGGCAGAGCCCAAGATGGCGGAGGGACGCCAGTCCCCGAACACGAGCGTTTGTTCAGTCTGGACGGCGGAAATCACCGCGGAGGTCACAGCGGCGGTGGAAGCGGCCCTTGATAAAAAGCTGCAGGCAATTTTTGACCGTGCAGACTCTGCCCATGAGCGCCTGGATGGATTCCACCTTGATCTCGATCATATGAAGCAGCAGATCAGCGATTTAGAAGACCGCAGAACAGAATCTGATCAGACAATGGCGGCCCTTCAGAAGCGCGTGGTGGACATAGAATCCAAGCTGGATGACCTGGAGAATAGATCCAGGCGTAATAATCTGCGTTTTATTGGCCTGCCGGAACACCTTAAAGAAGCGGAGCTAGGAGGATTTTTGGAGAGCTGGCTCCCGAAAATGCTGAAACTTAATAATCTGCCCGGCCCACTGAGGATTGAAAGGGCCCATCGGTTGGGGCCGAAGAAGACAGGTGCCGCTAGACCACGAGCTGTGATAATAAAAATTTTACATTATGGCCACAAACAGGCAATTCTACAAGCTCTCAGAGCCGAAGGAGAACTAAACTATGAAGGGCAGAAAATCCTTTGTTTTCAGGATTACTCAGCGCGCGTCGCCGCTGCGAGGAAGGAATTTGCACCGGTCTGCGCGATGCTGCACCAGAGCAAAATCCGATTTGCCTTGATTTACCCGGCAAAATTAAGAGTACACCACGATGGAGTTGAGAAATACTTTGAGACAGTAGAGGCAGCCAAGGAGTTTATACAAGGTCTGCCCAAGGAACAAGCAACCTGAATGGAATATAATTGATCTGCAGGACCACGTCGGGTTTGAAGAACATTTCCATCAGGGGGGAAAAACAGAACTGTGTGGTGAAGGCTGGAGTATAGTTATGAGGGTTTGCTGGGGAATGACAGAACAACTATGGGTCTGGACTTGCAAGTCTTTCATTGCAGGATGATGGGGGAGCATAATTGTGAGTATGAGGAGTGAATGTTGATGCAGACCTGAATGAGTAGTAGGGTCACATATAAAAGGTATGCATAAATGTTGGGCGAATATATAATGGAGGGAGGGGAGATACACCTGTTGTTGGTACATACTGAAATTTACTACGGGGTTGAAGGAAATGTCTAACGATGGGGCCTGGGGACACCATTACGTGATGAGTTCTAGAGAACTCGTGGACAGGGGGGGGAAATAATAGGGGGGTGGGAGAGGGGGGATTTCTGCCTGGGTACAGGAGGGACAAGAAGGAAAAGAAGGAGCCGAAAGAACTGGAGAGTTGTGGTTAGGAGAAAAAACAGAGGGGGGAGGTGGAGGCTGGGACATCTTCCCCTTTACTTCATAAATACCTGCTTTATTGGTCCACTTCAGACAGAATATGGTTAAAGTGGTATCCTGGAATGTAGGGGGCGTCACGTCTCCGATTAAGCGTAGTAAAATACTACAAACTTTAAATAGGCAAAAAGCTCATATAGCACTATAGCGAATGATACATACCTGTAGCAGGTGTTCTCCGAGGACAGCAGGCTGATTGTTCTCACGACTGGGTTGACGACCACGGCAGCCCCCACCAACCGGAACAAAACTTCGCGGGCAGTCCCGCACTCAGGGCACGCCCACCGCGCATGCGCGGCCGTCTTCCCGCCCGTGCGCGACCGTTCCCGCTCAGTTGAATGACAAGCAAAGGAATGAGTAAAAACGCAACTCCAAAGGGGAAGAGGGAGGGTAGGTGAGAACAATCAGCCTGCTGTCCTCGGAGAACAACTACTACAGGTATGTATCATTCACTTTCTCCGAGGACAAGCAGGCTGCTTGTTCTCACGACTGGGGTATCCCTAGCTCTCAGGCTCACTCAAAATAAGAACCCAGGTCAATTGAACCTCGCAAAGGCGAGGGCATAACAGAAATTAACCTACGAAGAACAACTAACTGAGAGTGCAGCCTGAACAGAACAAAATCGGGTCCTGGAAGGTAAAGTTGGATTTAAACCCCAAACAGATTCTGCAGCACCGACTGCCCGAACCGACTGTCGCGTCGGGTATCCTGCTGGAGGCAGTAATGTGATGTGAATGTGTGGACAGATGACCACGTCGCAGCCTTGCAAATCTCTTCAATAGTGGCTGACTTCAAGTGGGCCACTGACGCTGCCATGGCTCTAACACTATGAGCCGTGACATGACCCTCGAGAACCAGTCCAGCCTGGGCGTAAGTGAAGGAAATGCAATCTGCTAGCCAATTGGAGATGGTGCGTTTCCCGACAGCGACCCCTTTCCTATTGGGGTCGAAAGAAATAAACAATTGGGCGGACTGTCTGTGGGGCTGTGTCCGCTCCAGATAGAAGGCCAACGCTCGCTTGCAGTCCAATGTGTGCAACTGACGTTCAGCAGGGCGGGTATGTGGTCTGGGAAAGAATGTTGGCAAGACAATTGACTGGTTAAGATGGAACTCCGACACCACCTTTGGCAGGAACTTAGGGTGAGTGCGGAGTACTGACGAACTGAGTTCGATTCCCGGCACAGGCAAGTCACTTAACCCTCCACTGCCCGCCGCATTGAGCCTGCCATGAGTAGGAAAGTGCGGAGTACAAATGTAACAAAAATTAAAAAAAAAAAAAAAAAATACTCTGTTAAGGGAGAATGGGAGGCATAAAAAGTTTGATGATGGATGTTGTAATGGAATTATGGGAATGGATAACTTAGGGCAACACTGTGTGCACCCATGATTGTTGCTGTGATAACATATACCATCAATAAAATGTTGAAACATAATCTAAATAGAGTGAACAAATTGGCATATGCTGTGTGGGCGCCTTCAGAATAGTGTGGACATCTGCGCAGTGCGCACTAAAAAGGCTAATGCGCCTCTGGAACGGTTTAGTAAATAGGACCCTTGATGTGCACTGTGCAGATAAACTAACTTCAAAAAGAAAGAAATAAAGCCTGATGGAGATAGTGGTACCATGCAGATGTGATGTGGTTCTCCTGTTTAGTGGGTGATAACTCGCTGACTGGCAGAGCCACAGTATAATAGAGCAAAGGAATAAAAACTAAGCACAAAGAATGGTACCAGTGATTTATATTTATTTAAATTTTGTTACATAATGCTCAGGTTGCTAGTTGATACATTCCAAAATCACAGGCAGATTTATGAATAATAGTTATGTATAACACCTTTGTATGCATATGCCATTGTCAATTAATATAGTAATACGGAGGGGGGAGGGGAGGGGGGGAGGGGGGTGAAGAAATAAAGAAATTGATGATAGCAATTTTGCTGTATTAGTACAGGCATGCAATGTTAATTGCCTGAGTTATCCTTGTTAATATGGAATTGTTTTATCTCTGCTTTCATCAATAAAAATTATTAAACTAAAAAAAAATACTCTGTTATGATGAAATTTTTCTATAAGGAGCATGAGCTACCAGGGCTTGCAGCTCACTGACTCTACGAGCTGAAGTAACTGCCACCAAGAAAATGACCTTCCAGGTCAAGTACTTCATATGGCAGGAATTCAGTGGCTCAAAAGGAGGTTTCATCAGCTGGGTGAGGACGACGTTGAGATCCCATGACACTGCAGGAGGCTTGACAGGGGGCCTTGACAAAAGCAAGCCTCATGAATCGAACGACTAAAGGCTCTCCAGAGATGGCTTTACCCTCTACACGATAATGGTAAGCACTAATCACACTAAGGTGATTCCTTACTGAGTTGGTCTTGAGGCCAGACTCTGATATGTGCAGAAGGTATTCAAGCAGGTTCTGTGCAGGACAAGAATGAGGTTCTAGGGCCTTGCTCTCACACCAAACAACAAACCTCCTCCACTTAAAAAAGTAACTCTTTTTAGTGGAATCCTTTCTAGAGGCAAGCAAGACGCGGGAGACACCCTCAGACAGACCCAACGAAGCAAAGTCTACGCCCTCAACATCCAGGCCGTGAGAGCCAGAGACTGAAGGTTGGGGTGCAGAAGCGCTCCGTCGTTCTGCGAGATGAGAGTCGGAAAACACTCCAATCTCCACGGTTCTTCGGAGGACAACTCCAGAAGTAGAGGGAACCAGATCTGACGGGGCCAAAAAGGCGCTATCAGAATCATGGTGCCGCGGTCTTGCTTGAGCTTCAGTAAGGTCTTCCCCACCAAAGGTATGGGAGGATAAGCATACAGGAGGCCGGTCCCCCAATGGAGGAGAAAGGCATCCGACGCTAGTCTGCCGTGTGCCTATAGTCTGGAACAGAACAGAGGCAGCTTGTGGTTGGTCTGAGAGGTGAAAAGGTCCACCGAGGGAGTGCTCCACTCTCGGAAGATCTTGCGTACCACTCTGGAATGGAGCGACCACTCGTGCGGTTGCATGACTCTGCTCAGTCTGTCGGCCAGACTGTTGTTTACGCCTGCCAGGTATGTGGCTTGGAGAAGCATGCCGAACTGGCAAGCGCAACGCCACATCCCGACGGCTTCCTGACACAGGGGGCGAGATCCGGTGCCCCCCTGCTTGTTGATGTAATACATTGTGACCTGATTGTCTGTCCGAATTTGGATGATTTGGTAGGACAGCCGATCTCTGAAGGCCTTCAGCGCGTTCCAGACCGCTCGGAGCTCCAGGAGGTTGATCTGAAGATCTTGTTCCTGGAGGGACCACAGACCCTGGGTGTGGAGTCCATCGACATGAGCTCCCCACCCCAGGTGAGATGCATCCGTCGTCAGCACTTTCGTGGGCTGCGAAATTTGGAATGGACGTCCCAGGGTCAAATTGGTCCGAATGGTCCACCAGTGCAGCGAATTGCGGCAACTGATGGGCAGAAGGATGACATCCTCTAGATTCCCGGTAGCTTGACACCACTGGGAAGCTAGGGTCCATTGAGCAGGTTTCATGTGAAGGCGAGCCATGGGAGTCACATGAACCGTGGAGGCCATATGACCCAGGAGTCTCAACATCTGCCGAGCTGTGACCTGCTGAGACGCTCTGGTCTGAGAGGCAAGGGATAGAAGGTTCTGCGCCCTTGCTGCGGGAAGGAAGGCCTGAGCCGTCTGAGAATTCAGCAGCGCTCCTATGAATTCCAGAGATTGGACTGGCTGGAGATGGGACTTCGGGTAATTTATCACAAACCCCAGCAGCTCCAGAAGGT
Organism: Microcaecilia unicolor; assembly: GCF_901765095.1. Lineage (NCBI taxonomy): Eukaryota > Metazoa > Chordata > Amphibia > Gymnophiona > Siphonopidae > Microcaecilia > Microcaecilia unicolor. The sequence goes on along the minus strand of NC_044031.1, from coordinate 630,197,776 downwards.
GGATAGTATACTGCATGGACCGAAGAGCTCCTGCCTCTGAGGTGCTCTTGACCAGCCAATCGTCGAGATACGGGAACACATGCACTCCCAGCTTGCGTAGATACGCCGCAACCACCACGAGACACTTCGTGAATACCCGTGGTGCAGAGGCGAGCCCAAAGGGCAGCACACAATACTGAAAGTGCCATGTCCCCAGACGGAATCGGAGATACTGTCTGTGAGCTGGCAGTATCGGGATGTGAGCGTAAGCGTCCTTTAAATCCAGGAAACATAGCCAACCGTCTTTCTGAACCATTGGTAGAAGGGTGCCCAAGGAAAGGATCCTGAACTTCTCTTTGACCAGGTATTTGTTCAGGCCTCTCAGGTCTAGGATGGGGCGCATCCCCCCTGTTTTCTTTTCCACAAGGAATTACCTGGAATAGAATCCCTGCCCTTCCTGCCCGGGTGGCACGGGCTCGACCGCACTGGCGCTGAGAAGGGCGGAGAGTTCCTCTGCAAGTACCTGCCTGTGATGGGAGCTGAAGGATTGGGCTCCCGGTGGGCAATTTGGTGGAGTGGAGGACAAATTCAGGGTGTATCCGCACCGCACTATTTGGAGAACCCACTGATCGGAGGTTATCAGAGGCCACCTTTGGTGAAAAACTTTCAACCTCCCCCCGACCGGCAGGTCGTCTGGTACGGACACTTTGATGGCGGCTATGTTCCCATGGATCCAGTCAAAAGCCCATCCCCGGCTTTTGCTGTGGAGGCGCAGGGGGCTGCTTAGGCGCACGCTGTTGACGGGAACGAGTGCGCTGGGACTGTCCCTGTGCCTGAGGAGGCCTTCGGGCCGGCTGGGTGTACCTACGCTTGTTGTAGGTGTAGGGCGCAGCCTGCCTGGCCCGGGATAAACGTCCACCTGCTGAGGTGGATGCTGAAGGCGCCCGGTGGGAGAGCTTATCGAGAGCGGTTTCCCGCTGGTGTAGTTGGTCCACCAACTGCTCGACCTGCTCGCCAAAGATGTTATCCCCCCGGCAAGGGACATCCGCCAGTCATTGCTGGGTGCGGTTGTCCAGGTCAGAGGCACGCAGCCAGGAGAGTCTGCGCATCACTATACCTTGGGCCGCAGCTCGAGATGCCACATCACAGGTGTCATAGATACCCCTGGCCAGGAACTTTCTGCACGCCTTCAGCTGCCTGACCACCTCCTGAAAGGGCCTGGACTGCTCCAGAGGGAGCTTGTCGACCAGGTCCGCCAGTTGCTTCACATTGTTCCGCATGTGAATGCTCGTGTAGAGCTGGTATGACTGGATGCGGGTCACGAGCATGTTAGATTGGTAGGCCTTCCTCCCAAACGAGTCCAGAGTGCGAGACTCCAGCCCTGGGGGCGCCGAGGCGGTATCCCTCGAACTCCGTGCCCTCTTGAGAGCAGAGTCCACGACCGCCAAGTCATGAGGCAATTGGGGCCGCATCAACTCTGGGTCAGAGTGGATCCTGTATTGGGACTCCACTTTCTTGGGGTTTGGTGGGGTTAGATAAGGGCTTCAGCCAGTTCTGAAGCAGTGTCTCTTTGAGGACATTGTGCAACGGCACCGTGGAAGACTCTCTAGGTGGTGATGGATAGTCGAGGACCTCGAGCATCTCAGCGCTCGGCTCATCCACAGAGACCATGGGGAAGGGAATGCAAATAGACATGTCCCTGACAAAGGAGGCAAAGGAGAGGCTCTCAGGGGGCGAGAGCTTCCTCTCCAGTGAAGGAGTGGGGTCGGAGGGAAGGCCCTCAGACTCCTCTGTGGAGAAATATCTGGGGTCCTCCTCCTCCCCCCACGAGGCCTCTTCCTCGGTGTCAGACATGAGCTCTTGCAGCTCAGACCTAAACCGGGCCCGTCTCGACTGCGAGGAACCATGTCCTCGATGATGGCGTCGAGCGGTGGACTCCCGCGCCGGCGGGGATGAAGCTCCCTCCATCGACGTTGACGGGGATTCCACCTGCGTGGCGGTCGACACCGGTGCCGCAAGCGGCGTCGGCGGCCTCGGCATCGGGCTAGAGCACACCGGCGCCTCCATCAACGGCGCCGGGGGCGCAAGCACCCCCGATGCCGGCAAAGCCTGGCGCATCAGCCCTTCCAGAATCCCTGGAAGGATGGCTCGGAGGCACTCGTCAAGGCCCACTGTCGGGAAAGGCAGGGGGGCCGGTGTGGGTGCCGGAAGCTGCTCGGGTCCAGGAGACGGTACCGAAGCACCCATGGACTGACGCAGCGACACCTCTTCAACCGAGGGGGAACGCTCCTCTCGGCACTGCCGCTTCCTCGGCATCGAATCATCTCTGGAGGCGCCGGAGCTGGTAGTCCCGTGCGCCGTGGGCGACCGATGACGGTGCTTTTTTGTTTTCTTTCGGTGCCCGTCATCGGCGCTCCGCGGCAGAGATGAAGAGGAGGTAGAACCCCCCCGGCCTCGAGGGATCGGGTCTGACAGGGTTCGGTCCCGATGGCCCTGGGTAGAGGGAGTGGCCGGGGCCGATTGCCCGCGCGGCCGTCGCAGGTAGGCCGGCGGGCCAACGGTACCTGTACTCCTGGGGTCGGTGCCGATTTCGTCGACATCGGTACCGGTACCGAAGATCCGGCCGTCGACATCAATGCCGTCGACGTCAAGGGGCCGGCGCAAGTTCCAAAAAGATGGTCCCGAAGAACATGCCTCGCCACCTGTGTCCGCTTCCGCAAGCAGAGACACAAGGTGCACGTCTTGGTATTATGCTCCGGCCCAAGGCACTGGAGGCACCAAGCGTGAGTATCGGTTTGCGAGATCTGCCGGCCGCACCGACCACACTTCTTGAATCCGCTCAGGACCTTCGAGGACATCGACGGAAAAATCGCGTCGGCGAAGTCAAAGTCGTCAATGGTGGCGGTGAAAAGCACACCCGAAAAAAGAAAACGACCGCAACGAGGCTCCCCCGCAGCTAAAGACGACGAGGTGACAAACTTCTTTTTTTTTTTAACGGAAGAAAGAAGCGCGAACGCGTACGAAAAGAGAAAAACTCGCAGCTAAGCCGCGATCCGGTTTCCGGGGCTGACAGAGAGAGAGACGATAACACGTCTCTCTCCAGCGCGTAATCAAAAAAAACTGAGCGGGAACGGTCGCGCACGGGCAGGAAGACGGCCGCGCATGCGCGGTGGGCGTGCCCTGCGTGCGGGACCGCCCGCGAAGTTTTGTTCCGGTTGGTGGGGGCTGCCGTGGACGTCAACCCAGTCGTGAGAACAAGCAGCCTGCTTGTCCTCGGAGAATACAGGAGACACACTTATCTTCGCAGGAACATAAAAACCTTTGTAGATGGTGGGTGGGAGACTATGTGGAAAGCCCAACTTCTAACAGAAAGGCGGGTCTCATCATATTATTTCGGAAAGGGCTTCCCATTATAAAGAAGCGGGTGGTGGTGGATCCAAAAGGAAGATTTGTTATGGTAGAGGTACGAGTGAATAATCAGCCCGTTACTGGTGAACATTTATGCGCCGAACCAATATGATGAGGTTTTACCAAGCTATAGTGAGAGAGGTGCATTCTTTTGAACAAATACCAATAATTATAGGGGGTGATTTCAATTCGGTGTTTGACCCACTGTTGGACAGTACAGGCACCTCCAGAGTAGGCCCAGTAAATCTGTGAAAGGGAATCCCACGGCTCTGCTTGTTGCTGGATCTAATGGATGCATGGCGGTTATTCCACCTGGGGGATCGGGACTATACCCACCTCTCTAGAGCGCATGACACGTTGTCGCGCATTGATTATATTTTGGTTTCATCTTGTAAAGTTACATCGTTGGAGCAGGTGGAGATAGGACCGACTCAGGTGTCGGACCACGCATTGGTGTGGGTGTCTTTTTCTTGTGGGCTGGAGAAGGGGCAGAAACCTAGATGGCGGTTCCCCAGGGAACTTTATTATGATGGGCAGTTCCTCCCATATCTTCGGGCACAGTAGAAGGAGTATACAGAATTCAATGTAGACACCTATCACAGGGACCCGGTATTATTCTGGGAAGCGGCCAGGGGCGTAGCTGCTATGAGGCCACGGGGGCCTGGGCCCCCCTACCGACGCCCCTCTCAACCCACCCCCGCCAACCCGCCGTCGCCATCTGTACCTTTGCTGGCGGGGGACCCCAACCCCCGCCAGCCGAAGTCTTCTTCCTGCGTTTGGTTTCTTCTGAGTCTGACATCCTGCTGCACGTACAACGTGCAGGACGTCAGACTCACAGAAACAGAACAAAGCCTTGCAATCTGCAGGGCTTTGTTCTGTTTCTGTGAGTCTGACGTCCTGCATGTTGTACGTGCAGCAGGACGTCAGACTCAGAAGAAACTAAATGCAGAAAGAAGACTTCAGCTGGTGGGGGGTTGGGTCCTCCGCCAGCAAAGGTACAGACGGTGACGGATGGCAGGCAGGCGGGTCGAGGGGGGGTCAAACTTGTTGGAGGTGGTGCTGGTGGCGGCAGGGGGTGTCAGCAATGGCGCCGGGGGGGGGGGGGCGCGCTATAATGTGCCCCCCTCACCTCGGCTCTGGCCCCCCCTACCGCTGAAGTCCAGATACGCCCCTGGAAGCGGCTAAGGCCGTTTTGCGAGGTGCAATCATTTCATACTATTCCCATAAGAAAAGAGCTAAGGAGGCAGAGATTCTCCGCCTGGGGAAGATAGTGCAGCACGGGCGACAGCGGTTTGGAGCTAAGCCTTCTAATATACATAAATATCAGTTGTTGGAGGCCCAGACTTCCTTGAACCAATTAATACACGCGAAAGCCAAAAAATCTAATCAATATTTTCGCTACCAACTATATAAACATGCCAATCGACAAGGGAAATTGCTGGCACGGTTGGTGCAACAAATGGGAGGCACGCGTTTTGTGCCGCAGATCAGGGATAGGACCGGAGGTCTCCAGCACACAACAGAGGGAGTGAATGAGGTCTTTCGGCAGTTTTATGAGTCGTTGTATGCTGCACCAGTACACCAGGGACTTCGGGCTGAATGGTACTTGAAAGGTCAATCACTTCCCAAGATCACAAGGGAACAGCAAGACAGTCTTAATGGGGAAATTACAGAGGATGAGGTGAGCTGGGGAATACGGGATAGCCCTTTGCATAAAACACCAGGGGGAGATGGATTTACTGCAGAGTTCTATAAACCTCTGGCCCAGGATATAGTGCCCTGCCTTACGGTGGTGTTTAATCGATTTGTTCAGATGGGAGTCTTACCAGAAACACTGCGAAAGGCGCAAATAGTGGTTATCTTAAAACCAGGGAGGGACCCCGTACAACCGGGTTCATACAGACCCATTTCCCTGTTGCCTTTTGAAACTAAGCTGTTTGCAAAAATACTAGCAAACAGATTAGCTAAGGTGTTGCCTAGGGTAGTGGATGAATCTCAGGTGGGATTTGTTCGGGGCAGAACAGTATCACGCAATATGAGGAAAGCTTTAGGGGCCTTAGAGAACATACATCACCACTCAACCTCAGCCTTAATAATTAGTTTTGATGCCGAAAAGGCCTTTGATCATGTAAATTGGGATTTTATGTTTGACATTCTGCGAGCATATGGTATGGGGTTTTTTTTTCTAGAAGCTATAGAGGCCCTATATCATGGAGCGAGTGCTGAGGTCTGGGTAAATGGACAGGCTTCAGCCCCTTTTAGGATAGCTCGAGGAACTAGGCAGGGCTGCCCTCTCTCGCCACTTCTTTTCGTAATGGTGTTAGATCCCCTTATTAGGGACATCAAGCGGACTGGGGAGGTGAGAGGCGTGCAGATAGGAGAAGAAGTTTTTAAGATTTCTGCCTTTGCAGACGATCTCCTTGTAGTATTAGAAGACCCTCGGATCTCCCTGCCTTCTCTGATGGAACTTTTTGCAGAATTTGGGGACTTTTTCGGTTTCCGACTTAACCTAGATAAGTCGGAGGTTATGGCCCTTAATATGAGGGAAGATCAGTGGGAGAGCTTACATTGCCCATTTAGGAGAGCGGAGGCAGCGTTTAAATATCTAGGAATCCAGCTTACCAAAGACCCTAGGCGTCTTGGAGAGCTCAATGTAAAACATTTGTTATCCAGCACAAAAGAGGCCCTTGGGAGATGGGAAGGGTTGCCGCTGTCTTTGACGGGGCGTATCGCACTGTTTAATATGGTGCTGTTCCCCAAGTGGCTATATTTTCTGTAAACTATACCGCTTTACCTTAAACAGTGGGAGATACGGGCGCTTCATAGTATGCTTTCTAAATTCTTTTGGGCAAGGAAGAGACCTCAGATAAAGTTTGAATTCCTTATGGGGAACGGGAGGGAGGGGGGCTTTGGAGTCCCAGATATTAAATTTTATAATATAGCATGCCTTTTGCGTCATTTAGGGGATTGGTACCAGCAGACAGAGGCCTATACTCCGTTAGCCATGGAGATAGCGATATGTAGTCCACAACACAATTTTTATATGCTACATGCGGCAGGTAAGGAGGTGAATCCACAGGTGCAAGCTAGTGTATTGATAGGGCCACTGAGGAAGCTATGGAGAGTTTTGGCAAAGATGTGGGCCTTTGATAGCGGGTGTAGTAGGTTTCTTCCTCTGCAAGGGAATGATGCCTTTCGTCCGGGTACGGAAAACCCCGGTCTACGGGCCTGGGGAGAGAAGGGGATTACATTTTTACATTATGTGCTGAAGTCCACTGGGGCAATCAAGACTATGGAGGAGCTTAATTTAACTCCCTCAGACTGGGGCTCGTGCTTTGCCTATGAACAGGTGAGACACTATGTGGCCTCCCTGCCTAGTGCGGCGCTAGCGGTTGATTTGAACACTAAGTTGGACGATCTTTTTGAGGTGCCGTCGGGAGACCCTATCTCCATCTCTCTGCTAAACAAAAGATTGAGGGTAGCCCGGCCGCAGAGGGATTTGGACTCAGTGGCAATCAGGTGGGCCCAGGACATGCAGACGTCAGTTTCGACCCAGGACCTTTTGAAGGGCCTGAGAGGAGTTTGGAAATGGACACGAAGTGTAGAACTTCGGGAATGTCAGGCTAGAGTGATTTACAGAGCATACACATCACAAACACGTCTTTATCACATGGGTTATTTAGAATCAGCTCAGTGTAAACGATGTGGGGCGCCACAGAATGACTTTTATCCTGCTTTTTGGTGCTGCTCGGCTATCACGGCTTTTTGGAACAGGATAACTAGGTTTATGGGCAGGATTGGGGGTTCCCGGGTCAGACAACTGCCTAAATGTATCCTATTGGGATGTCAAGCACCGGTAGTGGGGGGAACGGTTCATCAGAATGCACTTGCTCATAAAGCCTTCTTAGTGGGGATGAAATGTATACTGGTAAACTGGACTTTGGAGCGGGCCCCCTCTTTCTGGCAATGGCGCAACCGCCTTCATGCCCTACTTCTGATGGAACTCCAGGACTCCCTGCTCAACTTCAAAACACAAAAACATTTTTATTTAACTTGGATAGGCTACATCAATGTGATGTCTCCCAAAACTCGCAGCTATATTCTTAATAAACTCAGCGCATTGTCTAATACTATTCTAGCCACACGGGTGAACTAACCATGATTGCGGTTCCTCCTTCATGGGGATCGGGGGTCACAAGGTAGAACGGGAAGGGAAGGGGGGAGGGAGGGATTTACTTCTGTTTAATTTATCCATATTTGTACTTGCCAGGAATCGGGGGGGTTCGGTTGGATTACCGGATCAATAATATGGGTCAAATACCACCCACAGAGGAATGTTGGAAGCAAATTCCAGAAGCTAGAAGCTAAATGGTTATTCTAGAAATGTTAGCTTGCCTGGACTAGATCCTCAGCTGCACAGGCAGGTGCGGATAAATTGAATAGACCTCTCGGTTCATGATCTGTGGGGCTATAAGAGTCCAGTCCCTATGGACAAGGAAGGGGGAGGTCATGAACACTGTGCAAAGGAATCTTGGACAGTATTAGTAAGGTTGGGAAAGGGTTATTACTTACGACTCTGGAAATGTTTTACGTGTGGGGGGGGGGAGAATTTTGAGGCTGTCTGTTTATAAGTTTGACAGGAGTTTAAGGGTAAGGGGTAGGAGGGATTAAATATATAGAAGTTTGATGACTGTATGGAATGTTGCACTGTTGTTGTGTTTCTGCTTTGAAACTGTATGACGATGAAACAATGGTTGTATTTTATGATTTGTCATCAATAAAAACCGTTTAATCTTAAAGATAAATTACATATTACTAAAAACAGTTCTGCAAGTTCATTTTTCAATTCTATCAGTACTCTGGATTTGTCAAATTGCGCCATTACATCTTTCAGGTTTATAGAGATTTCATTCAGTTTATCTGACTCGTCAGCTTTGAATACCATTTCAGGCTCTGGTATCTTTCCAAATCTTCCTCAGTGAAGACCAAAGAAAAGAATTCATTTCATATCTTTGCTATGGCTTTGTCTTCCGTGAGTGCCCCTTTTACCCCTTGGTTATCTAGCAGTCCAACTGATTCTTTTGCCAGCTTCTTGCTAAAATACCTTTAAAAACATTTACTAACATATAAGACTGCAAGGCAGCAAAACGTAAGCGCACCAACTGGCCACCCAGATACTGGTGGCCAGCAAACTAGTGCTGGCGGCGGCATGGAAGCAACAGACTTTACCGGGCCTAAAGGCGATCCTGCAGAAATTGGACTATATCCAGTTGATGTCTAAGCTGACTGCTATGAGATTGGGTCGACTCATACCCTATCATCGAGTTTGGGACCCATACACGGAGTGGTTGGCACAACCGGACCCTACCTTGTCAATCAACTAGGAGGGATGGGGGGGGGGGGAGGGGGGAGGCAGGCAGGGGAACTACAAACAGTTGGACAAAGTTAATCTAAAAGTGTTAAAAGTATACGTTGAAAACTATCCCGCTGAATATTTGCAATTATATTTGTTTGTTTGATTTTCATTTAATAAAATGTATTTAAAAAAAAAAAAAAAAATGTACTGTATGTTTTTACCTCCAACGCAATCTTTTTTTCAAAGTCTCTCTTTGCCTTCCTTATCAGCACTTCGCATTTGACTTGCCATTCCTTATGTTGTTATTCTTATTATTTTCAGTTAGATCCTTCTTCCATTTTCTAAAAGATTTTCTTTTATCTCTAATAGCTTCTTTCACCTCGCTTTTTAATAATGCCGGCTGTCATTTGGTCTTCCTTTCTCCTTTTTAATACATGGAATATGTTTGGCCTGGGCTTCCAGGTATTTCTGAACAGCATCCACGCCTGATGTAAATTTTTGACCTTCGCAGTTACTCCTCTAAATTAATTTTCACCGTTCTTCTCATTTTATCATAGTCTCCTTTTTGAAAGTTAAATGCTAACGTATTGGATTTCCTGTGTGTACTTACTCTAAAACAGATATCAATTCTGATCATATTATGATCGTTGTTATCAAGAAGTCCCAGCACCATTACCTCCTGCACCAGATCATGCACTCCACTAAAGTCTAGGTCTAGAATTTTTCCTCCTCTTGTTGGCTCCTGTACCAGCTGCTCCATAAAGCAGTCCTTGATTTTGTCAAGGAATTCTACCTCCCTAGCATGCCCTAATGTTACATTTACCCAGGTTGCTAGCCTCCCTAATTTCCGATAACATTTCTAAATCTGTCTGTTCATCCTGGCCAGGTGGATGGTAGTACACCCCTATCACTATCCTTTTCCCCTTTACACATGGAATTTCAATCCAAAGGGATTCCAAAATGTGGGGGTTTTTCTTGCAGAATTTTCAATCTATTTGATTCAAGGCCCTCCTTAACATACGCTACCCCTCCACCCATTTGATCCACTCTATCACTATGATATAATTTGTACCCTGGTATGACAGTGTCCCACTTTTGGGAAGGGAAGAAGCCAGATAGACTTCAACTTGAGAGGGTGTAAGAACTGGTTTACTGGTCAGCCATTATTTCAAGAGAGAGGAAACAGCAAGGCAGTCACCATCATAGGGTCCATTCAACTCTTTACAACACACCCCTCACCTCAAGGACCAGGCACATGGATCAGGAAATGCTTTTCAAAGATGCTGTGCTGTCTTCACCTTAAGGATGAAGGTGAATACCTGGATAAGTTCTCTAAGGAGCTGTACATCTCCATCCTCCTGCCCCAATCCCTCAGAACACCCCTCTCAGGTAGAAACTGGGAGTACCTGGATCAGTTTTTCACAGGCTATACGAACATCTGGTTCCTTCTCCCAGCTGTAGAATTCCCTCAGAATCAGATATGCTCCTTTCTCCTTCACCACCTGCCGTCCCACCTTGGTGGCTGTAAGCTGCAGGGAAAAGAAAATTCAGAACATTAGCTGTGTGTGGAGGGACAGAGAGAAAGAGAGGCATTCAGTAAGGGAGGTGTGTAGAGGAGAGAGAGGCATTCACTAAAGGAGTGAGGTGTAGGGAGCAGGGTGAGAAGCAAGCATGAGGAGAGGGAACCAATTGATAAGGCACAGCAGTGTGTGGGAAAGGGTGAGGGATAGATGGGAGAAAAGCAAGCAGAGAGAGGAAGCCAGGCTTAAATCAGACATGGGAAATGCAGATGGCTATTCTCAGGATGCGGGCACAAAGAGGGAAAAGGCTGATCAGATAAATCAATCTCAAGCATATTCTTTGTGGAAATCTGGAAAACATGACTGAGTTGTGGCCCTCAAGGACCATCATTTCACACCCTTGGTCTAACAGAACAAGAACCTCCTACCAACATAATGGCCTCAATCAGCATCTTCCGGATATCGGGGTCGTCCTCCCTCTTCTTATCCTCCGGGAGGTACTGCAAGTCCAGCGGGAGCCCTGAAATACAAAGAGCCATGTGTTCGAGAAGCATCTACACTAAAGCCCCTCTCAACCAACTTAAAATACTCTCTCACAGTTAGCTCTGCAACAAGTATCTTCCCTTATCCTACTTGGTAAAATGAAACTGACCCGCCCCATACATCCAATCACACAAGGAATGCCCTCCCTCAACCAATGAACACTCCACATTACTACACATTCCCACTAACAACCAGGAGAACATTCTCTCATTCCATGGAACACCCTCACTCCCCATACCCACTCAGCCAAGGGCAAACCACCTTACCCACACATCCACTCGTAGCACAAATATCTTTCCTTCCCACACACCTAGTGTCCGGAAATCACCTCCCTCCACACACACTCTCAGACAAGACATTCTCTACACCCCACCCCCATTCAATCTGCATACCCTCCTTCACTAACACCCACTCAGCCAAGACATTCTCTACACCCCACCCCCATTCAATCTGCATACCCTCCTTCACTAACACCCACTCAGCCAAGGACACTATCCCTCACCCACACATCCACTCTAGCATAAAAATCCTTCCTTCCCACACACCCACTATCAAGAAATGACCTCCCCCCCCCCCCCCCCCCCCCCCACAAACTCTCAGCAAATACACTCTCTCATACCCACACATCCACTCCAGCACAAACATCCTTCCTTCCCACATACTCACTATCAGGGAATGGTCTCCGTCCACACACACACAAACAAACAATCACATTTTGAGCCAAGACACTCTTTCCCCCACCCCTACCCTCCCACTCAGTCTGCACACACCTTCATTCACTAACACCCACTCAGCCAAAGATACTCTACCTTAACCACACATCCACTCTAGCACAAAAGTGGAGTGGAGGAGTAGCCTAGTGGCTAGTGCAGCGGAATTCGATCCTGGGGAATTGGATTCAATTCCCACTGCAGCTCCTTGCGACTCTGGGCAAGTCACTTAACCTTCCACTGCTCCAGGTACAAATAAGTACCTGTATATACTATGTAAACTTCTTTGAATGTAGCTGCAAAAAAAATCACACACACACAGAAAGGCGGTATATCAAGTCCCATTCCCCTTCCTTCTCACATACTCGCAGCCAAAACACCTCCCTAACTCACATATCCACTCCAGCACAAAATTCCTTATTTACCATACACACCCACTATCAGTAAATTACCTCCCTCCACATACTCACGCACACACTCTCATACTCTCAGCCAAGACACTCTCTCCTCCCCTCCCCCCCTCACTCAGACTGAACACTCTCCTCACTAACACCCAATCAGCCAAAGATAGTTTATCCATGTTCTAGGCCTAGGAATTAAAAGGTAACTGGCGAGAACCATTCCAAACAAAAAATTCCAAAGAATTTACAAAACAAAAAATATTGTCGAGTGAATCGGTTTTATATTGTAAAAAGCTTAGCAGAGGGAAGAGTACCAGAGAGTACAGCTTATAAAGGACTGATTGTCAGAGGAGAAAACTTATGAGAGGCCCGATCACTAGGTGCAAGACAGCCGGAAGGGTCATTTAGCAAAAGGTAGAATATAGATAGGATCTGGCTTAGGGACAGCTAATCATGAGAATCTGGCACAGGTAAGGTTGATCACCAGATGTTACTGACCAATTGGCAATATATCAAATAAATGTGAACTATGATGTCTCAAGGACAGCTGATCACCAGAAGAAAATTACAGGACTGACAAATTTAGGGCTAGCCAGGTTATTCCTGGAGGGAAGACAATATAAAGGGCTTAGCGTCCGGATGGCTGATCACCAAAGAGAAGAGGAAACAGGGGACTGTGACTGGTAAAAGGTGGAAGAGAAGGTTCCCGCTCAGGTACTGATGATCACTGTACAACAGAGAACAGAAGAAGCTGACTTGGAATTAGGACAGAAGACAGGAAGGACGGCTACGAAAATGGTCAGTGGTTTGTCAGGTTTTCAGGTTCAGAGCCCGCGGGGCCGGGCTCTGGAGCAAACGTGAGCTCTTGGGCTGCTGACGAGGAGCGACAGCAGCAGGCAAAACCCACCAACCAACGCTGGGCAAGCACACCGGCAGGGACTGCAGGCACCGCCCAGCGAGCCGGAACACATGGACTGGAATCCCCCGACTGGAGGACACAGGACTGGAACACTGGACTGGAATCACCTGGACTGGAGGACACAGGACTGGAACACACTGGGCTGGTCCGTACAGCTTCACCTGCACTTAGCCACTGCCCCCCAAGGGTTGAGCCCCTGGGTTCGAGAGGCCGGCAGGACTTACCGGATACCGGATGACACAGGGACCAGGACTAGAACAAGCTGGAAACAGCAGTACTCCTAAATCCTAAACTGACATAAGTGCTCCCAAGCCCTAACCAATAGAAGAACTCCAAGCAGAAACCAACAAAAGTGTTCCTAACAATAAACCAACAAAAGGACTTCCTAAGCCCTATACTAACAGAAGTGCTACCAACAGCACCACTAGGAAAAGCAGGGGAGCCACAGGGAAAGAGCAGGGAACCTAAACACATAAGCTAACACAGGTGCTACTAAGCACCAAACACAGAAGTGCTTCCAAAGCACCCAACACAGAAGTGCTTCCAAAGCACCAAAAGGGAAAGCAGGGGAGCAACAAGGGAAAAGCAGGGAAGCTAAACACATAAGCCAAAAATGCTTCTAAAGCACCAAACACAGAAGTGCTTCTAAAGCACCAATCACAGAAGTGCTTCCAAAGCACCAAAAGGGAAAGCAGGGGAGCCACAAGGGAAAAGCAGGGAAGCTAACACAGATCAAAAGTGCACACTGCACTACCACTAACCTGGACCTAAAGCAAACGACTAAGCAAACGTTGCAAAGGCCCTGAAGGGAAGAACACCACTTCCTTATCAAGGCCCTGCCTGATGATGTCACCACTACCAGACACAGGCAGGCAGCATACTGAAACAGAGCTAGAGCTAACTCAGGCTTAACCCCCACAGCTGCAGTATAGCAGAGCAATTAGAGCCACGCTGGAAGCAACCAGCACACAGAGGCAGCTAGCTCAGGTAACACACACAGCTGCAGTACAGTAAAGCAATTAGACTCATGTGGGAGCAGCCAGCCCACAGACACCGAGGCAGCTCTAGCAACACAGAAAGAAGAAACAGAAGCCAGCACAGAAGCTGACCACCAGAATAAGGTAAGTCTGGGAGAGGTCACAGCCACAATCGTAACAGTGGTCGTTGTCATAAAATGTATGGAGACAGATTTAAATATCTCAATATAACAATGGAAAGAGTAAAAATCGATTCACTTCTACTTGTTTTACACCACTCAGGATTTTATAGACCTCAAAGATATCCCCTTTCAACTGTCTCTTTTCCAAGCTGAAGAGCCCTAACCTCTTTAGCCTTTCCTCATACGAGGGGAGTTCCATCCCCTTTATCATTTTAGTGGCTCTTCTTTAAACCTTTTCTAAATCCACTATATCTTTTTTTCAGATAAAGAAATAAGAATAAGTGAGGTTGTGAGGGAAAATACAAACTGATAAAAAATATTTTAAGACTGTCACACTGAAGAAACTGTGTACAACATGATAGTATTTTGTTCAGCTTATAAATAGTGAAAAAAATGATGATCATGTCAGAGGTATAAAGTCGGGCTGGTCTGGCTCAGAAACAGCTGAATGGTGGGCAAGAAGGGACAGATACAGCTTGGCACATGATAGCTATCTGAACTGGGAGACATGTTCCAGTTATATCTGTGTGGTTTTTATTTTACATTTCTGTGAGCACAAGGCACCATGTTGGAAGAGATTAAATGCGTTCCTTACGTTCCATTTCCTCCTCCGAGAGTTCCTCAGGCCCAGCCAAAGGCAAAAGCAGAAAAGCGAGCAGGTCAACGTCGTCACTTAGCAACCACTCATGGCATGCTGAGAAGAAAACATGGCAGACATAAGTACATAACAGCAATGAACATACGTACAACAGCTGAGCTACTACTACTGAAGCTTGAGCTAAATCCATAATCCTGCTCCCCCCCCCCCCCCAACCCCATTCCACCCCATCACCTCCTGGCAACCAGAGGCTGAAGCCTAAGAAACTAGGCCTTTGACCTTCACAATTTTTCAGTAGAGCATGAACTTAATGGTTAGTGCAGTGGGCTGAGATTCTGGGGAACTGGCTTCAATTTCCACTGCAGCTCCTTGTGACCTTGGGCAAGTTATTTAACCCTCCACTGCCCATGTTCTAAACTTAGGAACACAGAAAGTACCTGCATATAATATGTAAACCACTTTGGTTGTACCACAAAAATGGCAGTACATCAAACCAATGACCCTTTACGCTTCAAGAAGGGCTTCTTTGGCAACAAAAGGACAGCAACAAAATTCAAGTGAGGGAGAGAGAGAAGCAGTGGACCATTGCCAGAGAAACCAGCTCCAATGATTCAGCTGACCTGGAAGAGAGAGTGCCCATCTCATGAGTGAAGTCAGCTCTCACTCACTTTCTCTCCTTCAGCCCATCTCCCCGCTTCTCTGCTTCATCATCCACCTCGCATTTCCTCCATCTCCTGCAGCACTCTCTCTCCCCCAGCTCCTCTCACCACCCACTTTCTTCACCCAACAGATCCACTCAATCAGTGTGGACCCCTACCCAACTCTCCTGCCAATGGATCAATCCCACCCTCATCCTCTCTGGAAGCTTGCTGAAGGCACCACCTCCATACAGCTCTTCTCTTTTCATGCGGGATCCAGCTCCAACACTATTCCTCCCACCTGAGAATAGTGGAGTAGTTACAGTCAGACTCATGAAGAAACTTGCAGCTCCTAAACAGCAGTGGCTGCAATCCTCCAGAGAAGGTGGGGGAATGTATGTGTACTGGGAGAACTAGGGAGCTGCACTTCAGGCAACTGGGAGCCACCACTGGTTCCCAGGCCTTACAGTGAAGATGGAGCTTGACACTTTAATCAGTACTGATATGCAAAAATCTTACACGATTCAAAGCAGCAATTTCTCAGGATTGCAATGACACCACCTCTGCGGACAGTGGATCCCTTGTACTGAATGAAGGGCAGGAGCCGCTGAATCACACACCTAGGAACGAGCCATGACAAAGATGCATCTTAAATCTCTCTCTTACGTCTCTCTTCTCTATTTCAATCAATCATCTGCACAGTCTTTAATGGAATCACGCTCAAGTGTCTCTTCCTGATTTCATTTGCTTCATGATTCAACTGCCTCATCTCCTTCCAACTCTGTCTTCCCTGCATCTGCGTAATGTTCATAATTATTCCTGCCCTCAGACATTTCACTTTTAAACTCACTCTGGTGCTTTTGTAAGTCAGGAGGAATGGAATACACATCATTGGTTCAGTAAGTGGACAATTTGGGACGCTCACTAGAGGATCACACTCACTCTTACTGGAACAATAGTGTGCGCTTACAAATATGAAGCACACCCATTAGCCAGCCTATTATGCATTAGGTGAGGTTTACATTTCTAAATGTGCTTCCTTTTGTGCTTCTTGTAATTCACCTATACTATAAATGCCATTTAAATGATCTAATCCACCAAATCAAGTTTGAAATCCCTGGTCATATAGTAATATCCCAAAAAATATTTACCAGGATAATAACCAATGTAAATCTGGCTTGTCAGCCATATTAATGCATTGTTCTTTAAATAAATCAGTAAATTATGGTGAAATAAGAAATGCCCTCAGAACTTGTATTCACACACCTAGCATCAAATGTTTTGACGCCTTAAGGTGAATATAAACTTTGTCTCTTTCATGGGGTCATTTCTAAAATCTGTGTGCTGGCATAAAAGCCTCATCACTCGTGTATCCCAAAATTTTAAGTCTAAGTCTATCAATTTTTGATATACCGCCTTCTTTTGAAGCACAAATCAAGGCGGTTTACATATATAACTATTCAGGTACTTGCACTGTCTCGGATGGACTCGCAATCTAAGTATATTGCATAAATAACTTAAACACCCTTAAACAGTTCGAAGAGTGGAAAACCGTCACTTATCTTATTGGTGCTCTCTGTGTCTCAGCAGTCCAAACTGTTTTCAAGAATACTGTCCAAAAAGGATCCTCCACACATACTAGGCTGTCTCTGGATTCCCCTTCAATTCAGCAAATGCATCTGACCACGGGTTTAGTCTCAAAAGACTGCTTCAAGGACTTGGGTGGCATCACAAAGCTCGAGTGGACTCAACTACTTCAAAGCTACTGCAAAATGTTGACCTCTTGAGCTTTGTGATGCTACCTGGTGGAAGGTGGTCTATGTGTGTGTGTGTGTGTGGGGGGGGGGGGGGACATTGCAGTTACATGGTAGGAGGTGGTTTATGAAGGGGGGGGGAATACATTGCAGTTACATAGTGGGAAGAGGTTTATGGGCAGGGGGAACATATTGCAGTTACTCCTTGGGAGAAAGTTTATGGAGGGGATGGAAAAATTTAGTTCTTACCTGATAATTTTCTTTCCATCAGTCCCAACAGATCAATCCAGAGACTTGTGAGATCTGCTATACATGGTCCTGTGCAGCAGAACTTATCTCAGCATTGTCAATACCATAGCAGTGGAGAACCAGACAATATCACCAAGCACTCTCCTGCCTCTAATATACTCTAACAGAACTCCAAAACCTATTGCAAGAAAAAGGCAAATCCAAACATTGAACCTATAATGCAGGAACAAAAGGAGCCAAAGCCACCGAACGACAGAGGTATGAGGTAAATTCCATAGTGTGGCAAAGAACCTACAGAAGGGTGGGCCTCTAGATTGATCTATTGGGACTAATGGACAGAAAATTATAAGGTAAGAACTAATTTTTCCTTCCATAGCGTCCCACAGATCAACCCAGAGACTTGTGGAACCCACCAAAGCAGTCCTCAAGTAGGGTGGGACCTGGCAACCCCGGCCGATAAGACCAAAGCCCCGAAAGCGGCATCCCCATGCACCGCAATGTCCAGCCTGTAATGCTTTGAAAAGGTGTGGATGGAGGACCATGTAGCTGAATGACAAATTTCTTCAATAGAAACTACCCAAGACTCGGCTGCACGATTATGACCATCCACCTGCTAAATAGAGAGAATACTGAGATAAGTTCTGCTGCACAGAACCATGTGTAACAGATCTCACAAGTCTCTGGACTGATTTGTGGGACACTATGGAAAAATTGCAGTTACATGGTGGGAGGAGGTTTATGGGGGGAATACATTTCAGTTACATGGGAGGAGGTTTATGGGTGGGGGAAATACATTGCAGTTACTCCTTGGGAGGCGGTTTACAGGGGGAAACATTGCAGTTACTTGGTGGGATGGGGGATACATAGTTACTCGGCAGATTAAGTTTAGGGTAATAGAACAAAGAGATAAGATAAGGGACATTCACACATTTCTGCTTGCTTCACACAGTTGATACCTTTTCCCCCCACACACAAGAAGGGAAAGGTCTGCCCTACACATTTTCTTGTTCTCTGAAGCATTTTCACAGCATTACACACAGCTGCGTGGTCTGGATTTATGAAAGTTAATGCTCCTGAACTGGCCCTGGTCTTAATGTTCCTAAATATACACACCTGTCTCTATCAACGATGAACTGTCGGGTCTCAGGTAACTGGGTCAGATTAGAAAGGAAGGGAGCAAGATAATGCAGAGAGGCATTCTGATTGTAACCCTCTGTACACAAGATCTCCACCAGCTTAGCCAGTCCTATACCCTCCTTCTGTATGGCCTGGAACACTTGCTGACATGTATCTTCCTCGCGGGACAGGTTAGAAAGCAACGTACAGATCTGATCAGCAAACATGTACTTCGGGTCCAGCAGGTTCTTCAGCAGCACCAGCAGAAGGGGAGTTCCTCTTATTAGAGACTCATGCACAGCAGGATCAGCCGACAGGTTAATGAGTGAATGGAAACTGTCCTTTACAATAGCTAGTGAGAGATCAGATGTGAGGGTCACCAGGGCTTGAAGAAAATCTGCTCTGCTGGCAAGGAATCTCCGTCCTTCTGCATTGCCAGTCAAACCGAGGATGTACTCTGTGGCCTGCCCCTTCAAGTCCAGCCGGGTATCACGGCTGAGGAATGCCAACAACTCTGTGGCTTCTCCTTCATCCATAGCAGATGCTAGGGAAAGAAAAACAGATATGTTGTTTGAAATGATACGGTTAACACTTCTATAGGAAGTACGGTCCTAGCAATTACAAACCAACCAGATAAATCACTGACTTCATTCAGTCAACCAAACCTCACTCATTCATAGAAACACAGAATAGACTGCCAGGTAGGGATCCTAAGACCCATCTAATTCTTCCATTGCCCCGGTACAAAATAAGTACTTGAATATATGTAAACCGCTTTGAATGTAGTTGCAAAAACCTCAGAAAGGCGGTATATCAAGTCCCATTTCCCTTTCATATTTTTAGGTTCATGTAGGTTGCTTTTGGCTGCTGTGTTTAATTCATATTGCATTGTTTTAAATTCTACACTTCTCATTGCTACTTGATGCATGCAGTGCTCATACTTCATCCACCCCAAGTAATTGTGTGCCATAACACTGAAAAACATGCAATATATATTGTATTAAAAATGTATAATTATTTCAATTCAGGTCTTATATACTGCTTATATCCCCTTCTCAGGGATCAGTGCGGTTTACATCACCATTGGGGCGAAGTTGGTACAATATTATAAACAGGACATTGTGCGAGTATAACCATTGGTACAGTAGTGTAAGCAGGACATTGAGTGAATATGATCTTGTTGGCTTGATACATTAATTCATAGCATGGGCTCAGGGCCACCATGAATTGCCAATACCAGAAGGTAAAATTATGTATCATACCTGATAATTTTCTTTCCATTAATCATAGCTGATCAATCCATAGACTGGTGGGTTGTGTCCATCTACCAGCAGGTGGAGATAGAGAGCAAACTTTTGCCTCCCTATATGTGGTCATGTGCTGCCGGAAACTCCTCAGTATGTCGATATCAAAGCTCCATCCGCAGGACTCAGCACTTAGAGAATTACACCCACGAAGGGACACTCTGCCCAGCTCACCACCGTCGAAACGGGGGAGGGGAATTAACCCAGCTCATCCCCACACAAGTGGGGGAGGGGAATCCGTCCAGCTCATCCCCGCGGAGCGGGGGAGGGACACCACACCCGCCGATGCGGGGGGATCTGGCTTATCCTGCAACCGCAACCGCGGGAGGAGCTGACTGACCCTAACACCGCCGAAGCGGGAGGGGTACAAAACTGCCCTACAGCCGCACGAAGCGGGAGGGAGTGCCGGCAGAATTTAAATCTCAATCCAGCCCCGTAAAACGGAGGGGAGAGGAATGCAGCAGCTCACTGTAACACAAACTCGTCTCAACTCTTGAAGAATCCAAGTGAAAAAACTTGAACACGAAGTCTTTCTGAAGTAACTGAAGACTAAACTTGAACCTGAAATGCAACCAGAATAAAAACAGTACAGATATCTGGGAGGGGCTATGGATTGATCAGCTATGATTAATGGAAAGAAAATTATCAGGTATGATACATAATTTTACCTTCCATATCATCAAGCTGATCAATCCATAGACTGGTGGGATGTACCGAAGCAGTACTCACCCAGGGCGGGACATTGAAATCCCTGACCTCAACACTGAAGCTCCAAACCGGGTCTCCGCCCGTTCAGCCACAGTCAAGCGGTAATGCTTGGAGAATGTATGAGCCGAAGCCCAAGTTGCCGCCTTGCATATCTCTTCCAAGGAGACGGACCCGGCCTCTGCCATCGAGGCCGCCTGAACTCTAGTGGAGTGAGCCTTCAGCTGGATAGGCGGCACCTTCCCCGCGGCCACATAAGCCGCTGCAATGGCTTCCTTGACCCATCTTGCCACTGTAGGCTTAGCAGCCTGCAGACCCTTACGAGGACCTGCAAACAAGACAAACAGATGATCCGATTTCCGGAACTCATTGGTCACTTCCAAGTATCTGATGATGACTCGTCTCACATCCAGATATTTAAGAGCAGAGTACTCCTCTGGGTAGTCCTCCCTACGAAAGGAAGGGAGACAGAGCTGCTGATTCACATGGAAGCGAGAAACAATCTTGGGCAGGAAGGAAGGCACTGTGCGAATAGTCACTCCTGCCTCAGTGAACTGCAGAAAGGGCTCTCGACATGAGAGCGCCTGGAGCTCGGAAACTCTTCTGGCTGAAGTGATAGCCACCAAAAAGACTGCTTTCAACGTCAGGTCTTTCAGAGATGCCCTCGACAAGGGTTCAAAAGGCGGCTTCTGCAATGCTCTTAGCACCAGGTTGAGATTCCACGCAGGCACCACTGAGTGCAGAGGAGGGCGCAGGTGATTAACTCCCTTGAGAAAGCGCACCACATCTGGCTGCGAAGCCAGGGAAGCACCCTTCAGGCGGCCCCTGAAGCAAGCCAGAGCCGCTACCTGGACTTTAAGGGAACTGAGCGACAGGCCTTTCTCCAGACATTTCTTGCAGGAACGCCAACACTGAAGAAATTGGAGCAGTGAAGGGAGAAAGTGAGCCTGCTTCACACCACGCTGCAAATATACGCCAAACCCTGGCGTAAGCAGTAGAAGTAGAGCGCTTCCTCGCTCTCAGCATAGTGGCGATGACCTTGTCTGAGAAGCCCTTCTTTCTCAGACGCTGCCGCTCAATAGCCAGGCCGTAAGACCAAAGGGGGAGGGATCCTCCATCACCACGGGACCCTGATGTAAAAGGCCATGCTCCACTGGCAGCCGCAGAGGATCGTCGACTGAGAGCCTGATCAAGTCCGCATACCAGGGACGTCTGGGCCAATCCGGACCCACCAGGATTACCCTGCCGGGATGCTTTGCCACCCGGTCTAGCACCCTGCCCAACATGGGCCAGGGCGGGAACACATAGAGAAGCTCTTGAGTCGGCCACTGTTGGAGAAGAGCATCTACTCCCAGGGATCGAGGGTCCCGTCCTCTGCTGAAAAAGCGCGGCACTTGGCAATTGGCCGATGACGCCATCCGATCTAGGCTCGGCTGGCCCCAGCGCTTCGTGATGTCCAAGAACGCCTGAGCAGATAGCTGCCATTCTCCGGGCTCCAAGGTATGGCGACTGAGAAAGTCCGCCTTGACATTCATGACTCCGGCAATGTGGGCCGCTGACAGCTGCTCCAGGTTCGCTTCTGCCCACTGACATAGATTCATAGCCTCCTTGGCTAGAGGGGCGCTCTTGGTACCTCCCTGGCGGTTGACATAGGCCACAGCCGTGGCATTGTCCGACAGGACCCGTACCGGCTTCAACACCAGTACCGGGATGAACTCCAAAAGCGCCAACCGAATGGCTCTGAGTTCCAGGAGGTTGATAGACCACTTTGCCTCTGCAGGAGACCAGAGCCCCTGCGCTGTCCTTCCCAAGCAGTGGGCTCCCCAGCCCGACAAAGAGGCGTCCGTCGTGACGATAATCCACTCCGGGGTCACCAGAGGCATTCCCGCAGACAACTTGTCTGTCTGCATCCACCAGCTCAGCGCCTTGCGCACTGCTGGGTCCAAGGGAAGGCGCACAGCATAATCCTCCGACATCGGAGTCCAGCGCTGCAGCAGAGATTGTTGTAGTGGTCTCATATGAGCCCTGGCCCAGGGCACTACTTCCATCGTGGCCGTCATAGAGCCCAACAGCTGCACATAGTCCCAAGCCCGAAGAGGAGAGGCTACTAGGAACTGGTCCACCTGAGCCTGAAGCTTGACAATCCGATTGTCTGGCAGGAACACTCTGCCCACTTGGGTGTCGAATCGAACTCCCAGATACTCCAGGGACTGAGTCGGGCGCAGCTGGCTTTTCTCCCAGTTGATGATCCATCCCAGGGAGCTCAAAAGAGCAACTACCCGGTCCACAGCTTTGCCGCACTCTGCATAAGAGGGGGCTCGGATCAACCAGTCGTCCAGATAAGGATGGACTTGTACTCCTTCCTTTCGCAGGAAGGCCGCGATGACCACCATTACTTTGGAAAAGGTCCGCGGAGCAGTAGCCAACCCGAACGGGAGGGCTCTGAACTGGAAGTGTCGGCCCAGGACTGCAAAACGCAGAAAGCGTTGATGAGGAGGCCAGATGGGAATATGCAAGTACGCTTCCTTGATGTCCAAGGATGCCAGGTACTCCCCTGCCTTCACTGCCGCTATAACAGAGCGGAGAGTCTCCATGCGAAAGTGCCGCACTTTCAAGGCCCGATTGACCCCTTTGAGGTCGAGGATAGGCCGGACAGAACCTCCTTTCTTTGGTACCACAAAGTAAATGGAGTAAGCTGACTTTCTGGCACCGGAACGACCGCACCCAGGCGGATCAGATTGTCCAAAGTCTGCTGCACTGCCACAGCTTTGACCGGAGACTTGCAGGGAGAGAGTACAAACCCGTCTCTTAAGGGTCGGCAGAACTCTAGCTTGTAGCCGTCTCTGATGACTTCCAGCACCCAAGCGTCTGAAGTTATTGTGGTCCACTCGCCCAGAAACGAGGACAGCCGTCCTCCAATCTGCACTGGGGCGTGGACCAAGGCCCCGTCATTGGGCACGAGACCCTGGGGGAGGACCGGAGGGAGCACCTCCGGGACGGCGGTCTCTGCGAAAGGAATGCTGCTTGGGGGAGAAATTCCTCTTAAAGGAAGAGGGGGCAGAGGAACCCGACCTGCCCGGGCGGTACCGACGGACTTCCTGAAACCGTCCTCTGGAGGTACCGGGACGAGTACTAGCCCGAGCCCTGACCTCTGGTAACTTCTTGCCCTTAGACGTGCCGAGATCGGTCACGATTTTGTCCAGCTCGACCCCAAAGAGCAGCTTGCCTTTAAAAGGCAATCTAGCCAGGCGGGATTTAGAGGCGTGGTCAGCAGACCAATGTTTCAGCCAAAGCCACCGCCGCGCAGAGATTGTCTGAGCCATGCCTTTAGCTGAGGCCCTCAAGACATCATACAGCAAGTCTGCCAAATAGGCTAAGCCCGATTCCAGGGCCGGCCAACCGAGGGGGTAGCCCGCTGCATCATAGGCACGCCCTGGCCACATAGGAGCCGCAAACTGAGGCCTGCAAACTTAAAGCAGCCGCCTCAAAGGACGACCTTAAGGCCGCCTCCAATCTTCTGTCTTGGGCGTCCTTTAGGGCCGTGCCACCTTCCACCGGCAACGCCGTTTTCTTAGTCACCGCAGTGATTAAAGAATCCACGGTAGGCCACAGATAGGCCTCACGTTCACTTTCAGTCAAAGGATAGAGGCGGGACATAGCCCTAGCCACTTTAAGGCTCGCTTCAGGGACATCCCATTGAGCCGAAATTAAGGTGTGTATGACATCATGCACGTGGAAGGTTCTAGGCGGGCGCTTCGTCCCCAGCATAATGGCAGAGCCAACAGGGGCTGAGGGAGAGACGTCCTCCGGAGAGGAAATCTTCAAAGTGTCCATGGCCTGTATCAACAGGTTGGGCAAATCCTCTGAGCTAAAAAGCCGCGCTGCAGAGGGGTCATCCGCTCCATCCGAGCGGGGATCCGTCTCCTCCAAGGAATCCGCAAAGGACCGTTGGGAGAACTCAGATACGCTGCCCTCATCTACATCGGAGGAGACAAAGAGGCTCATTTTCAAAGCACTTAGCCTCCCAAAGTTCCATAGAAACCTATGGAACTTAGCCTCCCAAAGTGCTTTGAAAATGAGCCTCATAGTCCTCCAAGGCCTGGGAATCAACCCGAGGGCGTTTACCTCTGGGAACCTCAACCTCTTTACCAGACGAGGGAGCAGGGGCAGCGTTTTGCATAAGGAAGGCCTGATGCAGCAGTAAAACAAACTCGGGGGAGAAACCCCCCAGACTGTGCACTTCCGCAGCCTGGGCAACAGCCCTAGACGCACTCTCAACCGGCGCTCGAAATAGCGGGGGAGAGACATGCTGCGCATCCAAAATGGCGTCCGGCGCGACACTCCGCGAAGGAGCCGCGCGGGAAGAATGGCGCTTAACTTTAGCCGCTTTTGTGCCGTCGCCCAAATTAAGGGCGTTCATGGCATTAATGTCTCCAACCTCAAGGGCGGCCCAAGAAGAAGCCGTCCGAGCCGCGTGGCCGGCCAAGATGGCGGAGGCGAGGAGCGGGGGATGGGCGTTTATGGCGGGAAAAACCGCCACGCCGGAGGAAGGACCGGGACATTCATCGGTCACGAAACTGTCACCCAACAAGGGCGAATCAGGCTTTAAGACCCCCGCATCCCCTCTAGAAGCGCTCAAGCGATCCGGGGAGCGACTCTTTGCGCCCTCGCCCTCCGACGCCATATGCCACGAGGAGAAGAATCGGGGAACCCCCTGCCCGCTATAAAAAGGTAAAAATTACCTGCTTGCCGCTCCGAGCTGTAACGACCTGGTGTCCCAGTGAGTAGCTGCAATAAACGTTTAAATAAACGTCGAAATAAACGCCTTTAAGGACGTTCAAAATTTTTTTATTTTTTTTTTTAACGGAGCCAGCGGGAGGGGGGAGAAAAGGAGGGACCTGGCACCACCAGGTTTGCACTTGCTCAAAAGAGCCCTCAACCCCAGGCACTCAACAAAACCTAAGAATTAGGCTTGGAGGCCTAGCCAGAGCTGCTGCTGTGTGTGACCACCACCTGCTGAGATAGAGAACATACTGAGGAGTTTCCGGCAGCATATGACCACATATAGGGAGGCAAAAGTTTGCTCTCTATCTCCACCTGCTGGTAGATGGACACAACCCACCAGTCTATGGATTGATCAGCTTGATGATATGGAAATGGTTCTTAGCTACAGTGAGGGAGACTCACTGATATAGGCAAAACCCATTAATAGGATCCACTGTTGCTCATTCCCTGTTCTAGGGTGAAGTATATTTGCTCATACTTTCCAGACCTCAATGTAGGAACTATTTATCTAGAACATTATACATATATAAGACCAAGACTTATCACACAAACTGTCCACGGATCGTAACCTATCTATATCAGACATCAAATGGACAAACACCTTGGACCGATCACTACAAACTGAACCTATCCCTAGACTGGCGGAGAAAGGGATTAAACCGTACACCAGAACAAACAAATTACACCACAAGAGGGCAAATAAACCCACAAGTATTCTGGCAACTGATATATGATAACGAATGGACAACACGAACGGATTCCATACATTATCTCAATCACTGGGAGGATAGATGTAGAAGCGTACTAAACAAAATAGCACCCTTAAAGACAAGAATATCAAGAAGACAAAACTCAATACCATGGTTCAATGACGAATTTAAAAAAAAAAATCAAAACACAAACCAGGAAACTGGAACGAGCATGGAAAAAAGCAAAAGATGAACATACACTCAATGCATGGAAAGAAATAAATAGAAAATACAAATATGCAATAAGACAAACCAAGAGGTCCTACTACAAAACTAAAATAGGACCGGATTACAAACCAACACAGACATCCCACCCGCGGACAAACTTGCTAACTACTTCAACGAAAAAATAATAAAATTACGGAGCACACTTCCTCAGCACAATACCGACATTGAAAAATTCATCAACAACCTGGACCTAAACCCTGGTGGATACCCAGCTCACCGTATCTGGACAGCATTTACCCTCCTTACCATTGAATCAGTTACACAAGCGACTCAGATTCGCCAACACCCACTGCAAACTGGACATATGTCCCAGTCATCTACTTAAATCCGACCCCAACCGCTTCATAGCAGACCTCACATCCCACCTCAACTTCATGCTACAACAAGGTCTCTTCCCCGAGGAATATGGTAACATCCTACTCAACCCAATACCAAAAGACACTAAGAAAAACACAAATGACCTCACCAATTACCGTCCAGTTACATCTATCCCACTAGTAGTCAAACTGATGAAAAGCTTGGTGACCAAACAGCTCACGGAATACATGGACAAGTTCTCAATACTACATGACTCTCAATCAGGATTCCGCCCCCACCATAGTACTGAAACTGTCCTAGTCACTCTCCTGCCGAAATTCAAGCAGGAAATAGCCACAGGTAAAAGCATACTCCTCCTCCAATTCGACATGTTGAGCGTACTTGACATGGTAAACCACAATATATTATTAAGACTCCTTGGCCACTTTGGGATTGTTGGAAACGTACTTAATTGGATCAAGGGTTTTCTAACCACCAGAACATACCAAGTAAAATCAAACTCAAAATTATCACCACCATGGAAAGCAGCCTGCGGAGTACCCCAAGGATCACCATTATCACCAATACTCTTCAACATAATGATGATCCCACTGGCAAAGTCCCTATCCAATCGAGGCCTCAACCCATTCATCTATGCAGATGACGTTACAATCTACATTCCC
The DNA here is from genome assembly GCF_901765095.1 of Microcaecilia unicolor. Lineage (NCBI taxonomy): Eukaryota > Metazoa > Chordata > Amphibia > Gymnophiona > Siphonopidae > Microcaecilia > Microcaecilia unicolor. The sequence continues at coordinate 630,170,675 of NC_044031.1, read as the reverse complement.
TTCAGGCATGATCTAACAGAAATAGCCAATGAAATCAATGACGGCCTAAACATCATGGACTCTTGGGCAAACTCATTCCAACTGAACACTGAAAAAACACACTGCCTCATCTTATCATCTCAACATAACAAGCACAAACCCACAACCATAAATACCCCAGGACACACCCTCCCTACCTCAGGCAGCCTAAAAATACTCAGAGTCACAATCGATCATAACCTTACCCTTGAGAGCCAAGTAAACTCTGTAATAAAGAAAATGTTCTATTCAATGTGAAAACTTAAACAATTAAAACCTTTCTTCCCGAGAGAAATTTTCCAAAACCTAATACAAACAATGGTCCTAAGCCATGCAGATTACTGCAACGGAATCTACGTGGGATGCAAAGCACAACTCACAAAAAAACTCCAGACCGCCCAAAACACAGCAGCCAGGCTGATATTTGGTAAAACACGATTCGAAAAAGTGCCAATTAAACCCCTTTGAGAAAAGCTGCACTGGCTCCCAATCAAAGAAAGGATTGTCTTCAAAATCTGCACTCTGGTCCACAAAATTATCTACGACGTACTCCCAGGATACATGTTAGACCTCATAGACCTACCAATCAGAAATAGAATCAGATCATCACCCAAATTGCAAAGGTCTTAAATACAAAACAACTTATGCATCCTACTTCTCCTACATAAGCGCACAACTATGGAACAAACTCCGAAAAGCTGTGAAAACAATCCACGACCATATAAACTTCAGGAAATCACTAAAAACCAACCTCTTCAAAAAGGTTTACCCCACAAATCCACCGTAAATCCCCACACCCAGCAACACAGAATAACCAATGATCGTACCGGACAATATACAATCTTCACTCCCCTCGACCCTCATGGTACCTAATACACACCTACCTCATTAGACCACAATATAAGTTTGTATTTGTTATCTACTGACTTGGCAAACGCCATTACGGTACTATGTAAGCCACATTGAGCCTGCAAATAAGTGGGAAAATGTGTCAATGCTGTCCACAGTGAAGTTCGGGGAGGGGGGATTCCCTTAGAACTCAGCAGCTCCTTTAGAAACTGCTTTATTAAGGCTATTTTCCCAATGTACGTCTGTAATCAAACAATTTAATAACTGCCTCTCTCTAATATCACCACCTCTCTCTCTCATATATCCTCCACTCCCACCAGCCAATCTCTCTCTATCTACCCCCCCCCCCCCCCCCCCCCAGGCCTTATCCAGTGTCTGGCTCTCTCTCGCGCGCTCTCTCTCTTTTTTAGGTACACCTCCAGCTTTCACCCAGGCTCTTTCTATCTTATACCTACCACCACCACCACCCCCCAGCCTCCTTCTCAGAGCATGCCACCTATTTCCCTCACCGTGTTGACTGCAGCTGCAGAAAAAAACAGCCTGTTTCCTACTTCCCCGCTGCCATTCACCCTCTGTAGTCTGCTCCAGTCCGAGTGTACAGTATTTCACGCCTCAGTCTGGTGCTCCAATAGCCTCTCAGTGCATTCCAAGCCTCAGACCAGTGCTCCAATCGCCTCTCAGTGTATTCCACACCTCAGGCTGGTGCTCCGATAGCCTCTCAGTGTATTCCAAGCCTCAGTCTGGTGCTCCAATAGCATCTCCCGATGTATTCCAAGCTTCATTCTAGTTTTCAAATAATACAATCTCAGTATATTCCAAGCTTCAGACCAAGTGACGTCAACACGTTGAATCAATAAGGTTAATATCTGTTTCCACTCCCCCGTGCAGCCGTCATCTCTAGTACACTTAAAACAAAGCAAGCAAACTTTTGAGCTGCGGCATCAACGTTGTCCTTCTTTATTGTTGGTCCATCTGTATGTAACAAGTCTTGCTTCAGCTGGAGAGGCAGTGCCTTAAAAGGTGGAGGACAAAATATATATATTTTTTACTTATTGGACAAATTTTTAATTTATTTGAAAGCTTCCCATATGTAGATATAAATATTATGAAATAACAATAGGATATCACTAAAACAGCTTTAAAAATTAATATAGCTGGTAGAAACAGCAATTTTAAACTCTGTATTTTGTGCTCATTTTCCTACATTAAAATCAAAATAAATAAATACACTGTATACCAATACAGATGGCCAAATGTCAGCGAGGATATCCTGGTCTTATGGCATGGCGATTGAGAGGGGACACACATATAAGCATGTCTCTTCAGAAAAAGAGAATAGGAGGCCTGTAAAATTAAGTGAAGGGGCATAAGGCTGAAGGTTCAACTAGGGTTGCCAACTAGATCCAGATTCATCTGATAGGGTTGATCCAGTCCTGGGCTTACACCACTGCATGCAGGGGCTTATGGTTCTGATTTCCCCATTAGATTCCCTAAGAAAAGCTAGGCATTGGGAGACCTAGAACTGGATCAACCCTGTTGGGTGAATCTGGCTCCAGGCAACAACCCTAGGTTCAGCTAGGGCATCCAATACTTTTGCAGCAGCCCTGGCTTCAAGTGCTAGCAAGGGTTCTACAATTTGTCTGGTCAGGAACAGCTGTGCTGATGTAGAGTTTTGTCAGGTTCTTATATTTCAACAGTTTTTTTATTGATGTGGATAGGCACCATCTTAACTAAAAAAAAAAAATCCTATTTTCTTTGATAATCTTCTGGAGGGCAAATCCCATCTACAGAATCACTTCCTGCACACCCAGGGGATACTCCAATTCCTGGAGATGGCGCCAAAGCAACACAGGGCTAGACTTGGTATATGTACAGAGCAGCTCTGAGGAGTATTAGGCTGTGGCTTAAGCACCATCACTGGAATGGGAGGTTTAAATATCAATACAGGGGGATATGTTAGCTCAGTGCAGTGCTGGATCCTACCATGTAGAAGGCCCAGCTTCGAGTTCTCAATCTGAAGAGCATGTAATGTGAACATTACCTCCTCAACAATCCCTGAACGGTGATACATACTAATTCTGTCAGTAGGTATGTAAACCATGTGCCCAAGGGAAACTATGGTCCTTGGATAGGAGGATGGTGATATTTGCTAGTGGCAGACATTCAGGCGTCCAGGGCAGAAACTGAGGAGGGAGCCCTAATGCCCACCAGCAGTCTATTCCTCTTTCAGCTTAAGGCAGGCTTGGAGAAGCCTCTGGCATAGGGGATCCACTGATATTGTCCTGTTTTTCCACTCTCTAACACCAGCCCTAGTAAAATCCACAGCCCAACAGATACCAGTTTTCATTGATTTTCCAGCTCAAAACCAAGACAAAAACTGATGAGCCAAAAATATACCACAAAGCAAGGGAAAGTATTGCTTCTGCCATTCTTTCCAGTTCTTCTGTGTTTGCAAGTTTCTGCTTGGAAGAGAGAAGGGCATAGTGGTAAGAATGGAGGAGTACAATATATGCCATTTAGTTGGCAAAAAGAATATAAAAATAAAACAAATATGACAATTATCTAACTATTTAGAGGTCAAAGGATGGATTTTACAATTTATCCATGACGTGTCACTATAGCAAGCCAATAATATTGCTAGACTTTTCTACTACTAGAAGTTATACACAACTGAATCACTAAGTACCAGCCCAGCATGTATAGGGGTTTGAGAATTTAGAGCAAAGCTTTTAGTTATTTCCAGTCACTCTAGGATGTCTTTGTCTGTGAGAGGCAGCTGACCGAATTTCGCTTTTAATGCCAAAACCAGCTTAAAATCGGTATTTGGCCAAAACTGAATCTTTGTAGTATCACAATGCACTCTCCTTCCCCTGAATTGGAGAAGGCTCTGCTCCCCCCACCTCCCTCCCTCCCTGAACAGGAGCACCCTTTCCATCCACCCCCCCTCACACCTACCTTCAGACTCCCCGTACAAGTCCTGGTGGACTGGTGGCATAGTTGGGACAGGAATGATCCCCTATCTCGATGTCAAAATGGCTGCCATGACCTCCAGTCGCAGTCTCACAGAACTGCTACTAGTGTCACAGCCCTGACTATGCCACCAAACCATCAGGGCTTGTAAGGTAGGCCGGAGGGAGGGGAAGGAAACAGAACGGGTGGGGTCATAGAGGCCAGTTTTAGTTTCACTCCATAACCCCAAAACAGATTTTGGTCATCTAATTCTGTGACCAAGGAGAACATAGTAAAGAGGAGAGGAAGACTGAAAGGAGCAATTCCCAAACTCCTATGTTTCTATAGTGCATAAGATGGAACAACTTTGCTCACAGAAATACACTGAACCATTATATATGGGGGGGGGGGGGGGGGGGGGGGGGGGGTATCAACATTTCTCCAACCTCTGTCTATCCACCAGTCTTTATTCCCATGAATTTTGGTTCCATTACGTGAATTTTGTGCCCCCCCCCCCCCCCCCCCCAGCAAACTTGACTCCTTATGTGTAAATTTCTTGCCAACAGTCTGCTAGGTTGAAAAGAATAAAGGCAGACAGCAGCATGAACTCAGGATAGGAATAAGGCTTGGGGACAGAATAGCACCGTCTGACAAGGTCTATATAGTAGGCAGGAAGGGGCAGATGGTGAAGCTGGCAGTAAGGTAAAATTATGTATAATCATACCTGATAATTTTCTTTCCATTAATCATAGCTGATCAATCCATAGACTGGTGGGTTGTGTCCATCTACCAGCAGGTGGAGATAGAGAGCAAACTTTTGCCTCCCTATATGTGGTCATGTGCTGCCGGAAACTCCTCAGTATGTCGATATCCAAGCTCCATCCGCAGGACTCAGCACTTAGAGAATTACACCCACGAAGGGACACTCTGCCCAGCTCACCACCGCCGAAACGGGGGAGGGGAATTAACCCAGCTCATCCCCACACAAGTGGGGGAGGGGAATCCGTCCAGCTCATCCCCGCGGAGCGGGGGAGGGACACCACACCCGCCGATGCGGGGGGATCTGGCTTATCCTGCAACCGCAACCGCGGGAGGAGCTGACTGACCCTAACACCGCCGAAGCGGGAGGGGTACAAAACTGCCCTACAGCCGCACAAAGCGGGAGGGAGCGCCGGCAGAATTTTAAGTCTCAATCCAGCCCCGTAAAACGGAGGGGAGAGGAATGCAGCAGCTCACTGTAACACAAACTCGTCTTAACTCTTGAAGAATCCAAGTGAAAAAACTTGAACACGAAGTCTTTCTGAAGTAACTGAAGACTGAACTTGAACCTGAAATGCAACCAGAATAAAAACAGTACAGATATCTGGGAGGGGCTATGGATTGATCAGCTATGATTAATGGAAAGAAAATTATCAGGTATGATTATACATAATTTTACCTTCCATATCATCAAGCTGATCAATCCATAGACTGGTGGGATGTACCGAAGCAGTACTCACCCAGGGCGGGACATAGAAATCCCTGACCGCAACACTGAAGCTCCAAACCGGGCCTCCGCCCGAGCAGCCACAGTCAAGCGGTAATGCTTGGAGAATGTATGGGCCGAAGCCCAAGTTGCCGCCTTGCATATCTCTTCCAAGGAGACGGAACCGGCCTCTGCCATCGAGGCCGCCTGAGCTCTTGTGGAGTGAGCCTTCAGCTGGATAGGCGGCACCTTCCCCGCGGCCACATAAGCCGCTGCAATGGCTTCCTTGACCCATCTTGCCACTGTAGGCTTAGCAGCCTGCAGACCCCTACGAGGACCTGCATACAGGACAAACAGATGATCCGATTTCCGGAAATCATTGGTCACTTCCAAGTATCTGATGATGACTCGTCTCACATCCAGATATTTAAGAGCAGAGTACTCCTCTGGGTAGTCCTCCCTACGAAAGGAAGGGAGACAGAGCTGCTGATTCACATGGAAGCGAGAAACAATCTTGGGCAGAAAGGAAGGCACTGTGCGAATAGTCACTCCTGCCTCAGTGAACTGCAGAAAAGGCTCTCGACATGAGAGCGCCTGGAGCTCGGAAACTCTTCTGGCTGAAGTGATAGCCACCAAAAAGACTGCTTTCAACGTCAGGTCTTTCAGAGATGCCCTTGACAAGGGTTCAAACGGCGGCTTCTGCAACGCTCTTAGCACCAGGTTGAGATTCCACGCAGGCACCACTGAGTGCAGAGGAGGGCGCAGGTGATTAACTCCCTTGAGAAAGCGCACCACATCTGGCTGGGAAGCCAGGGAAGCACCCTTCAGGCGGCCCCTGAAGCAAGCCAGAGCCGCTACCTGGACTTTAAGGGAACTGAGCGACAGGCCTTTCTCCAGACCTTCTTGCAGGAACGCCAACACTGAAGAAATTGGAGCAGTGAATGGAGAAAGTGAGCCTGCTTCACACCATGCTGCAAAGATACGCCAAACCCTGGCGTAAGCAGTAGAAGTAGAGCGCTTCCTCGCTCTCAGCATAGTGGCGATGACCTTGTCTGAGAAGCCCTTCTTCCTCAGACGCTGCCGCTCAATAGCCAGGCCATAAGACCAAAGGGAGAGGGATCCTCCATCACCACGGGACCCTGATGTAACAGGCCCTGCTCCACTGACAGCCGCAGAGGATCGTCGACTGAGAGCCTGATCAAGTCCGCATACCAGGGACGTCTGGGCCAATCCGGACCCACCAGGATTACCCTGCCGGGATGCTTTGCCACCCGGTCTAGCACCCTGCCCAACATGGGCCAGGGCGGGAACACATAGAGGAGCTCTTGTGTCGGCCACTGTTGGAGAAGAGCATCTACTCCCAGGGATCGAGGGTCCCGTCCTCTGCTGAAAAAGCGCGGCACTTGGCAATTGGCCGATGACGCCATCAGATCTAGGCTCGGCTGGCCCCAGCGCTTCGTGATGTCCAAGAACGCCTGAGCAGATAGCTGCCACTCTCCGGGCTCCAAGGTATGGCGACTGAGAAAGTCCGCCTTGACATTCATGACTCCGGCAATGTGGGCCGCTGACAGCTGTTCCAGGTTCGCTTCTGCCCACTGGCATAGACTCATAGCCTCCTTGGCTAGAGGGGCGCTCTTGGTACCTCCCTGGCGGTTGACATAGGCCACAGCCGTGGCATTGTCCGACAGGACCCGTACAGGCTTCAACACCAGTACCGGGATGAACTCCAAAAGCGCCAACCGAATGGCTCTGAGTTCCAGGAGGTTGATAGACCACTTTGCCTCTGCAGGAGACCAGAGCCCCTGCGCTGTCCTTCCCAAACAGTGGGCTCCCCAGCCCGACAAAGAGGCGTCCGTCGTGACGACCATCCACTCTGGGGTCACCAGAGGCATTCCCGCAGACAACTTGTCTGTCTGCATCCACCAGCTCAGCGCCTTGCGCACTGCTGGATCCAAGGGAAGGCGCACAGCATAATCCTCCGACATCGGAGTCCAGCGCTGCAGCAGAGAGTGTTGAAGTGGTCTCATATGAGCCCTGGCCCAGGGCACTACTTCCATCGTGGCCGTCATAGAGCCCAACAGCTGCACATAGTCCCAAGCCCGAAGAGGAGAGGCTACTAGGAACTGGTCCACCTGAGCCTGAAGTTTGACAATCCGATTGTCTGGCAGGAACACTCTGCCCACTTGGGTGTTGAATCGAACTCCCAGATACTCCAGGGACTGAGTCGGGCGCAGCTGGCTCTTCTCCCAGTTGATGATCCATCCCAGGGAGCTCAAAAGAGCAACTACCCGGTCCACAGCTTTGCCGCACTCTGCATAAGAGGGGGCTCGGATCAACCAGTCGTCCAGATAAGGATGGACTTGTACTCCTTCCTTTCGCAGGAAGGCCGCTATGACCACCATTACTTTGGAAAAGGTCCGCGGAGTAGTAGCCAACCCGAAAGGGAGGGCTCTGAACTGGAAGTGTCGGCCCAGGACTGCAAAACGCAGAAAGCGTTGATGAGGAGGCCAGATGGGAATATGCAAGTATGCTTCCTTGATGTCCAAGGATGCCAGGTACTCCCCTGCCTTCACTGCCGCTATAACAGAGCGGAGAGTCTCCATGCGAAAGCGCCGCACTTTCAAGGCCCGATTGACCCCTTTGAGGTCGAGGATAGGCCGGACAGAACCTCCTTTCTTTGGTACCACAAAGTAAATGGAGTAACGCCCCTTGCCAAGCTGACTTTCTGGCACCGGAACGACCGCACCCAGGCGGATCAGATTGTCCAAAGTCTGCTGCACTGCCACAGCTTTGACCGGAGACTTGCAGGGAGAGAGTACAAACCCGTCTCTTAAGGGTCGGCAGAACTCTAGCTTGTAGCCGTCTCTGATGACTTCCAGCACCCAAGCGTCTGAAGTTATTGTGGTCCACTCGCCCAGAAACGAGGACAGCCGTCCTCCAATCTGCACTGGGGCGTGGACCAAGACCCCGTCATTGGGTACGAGACCCTGGGGGAGGACCGGAGGGAGCACCTCCGGGACGGCGGTCTCTGCGAAAGGAATGCTGCTTGGGGGAGAAATTCCTCTTAAAGGAAGAGGGGGCAGAAGAACCCGACCTGCCCGGGCGGTACCGACGGGCTTCCTGAAACCGTCCTCTGGAGGTACCGGGACGAGCACTAGCCCGAGCCCTGACCTCTGGTAACTTCTTGCCCTTAGACGTGCCGAGATCGGTCACGATTTTGTCCAGCTCGACCCCAAAGAGCAGCTTGCCTTTAAAAGGCAACCTAGCCAGGCGGGATTTAGAGGCGTGGTCAGCAGACCAATGTTTCAGCCAAAGCCACCGCCGCGCAGCGACTGTCTGAGCCATGCCTTTAGCTGAGGCTCTCAAGACATCATACAGCAAGTCTGCCAAATAGGCTAAGCCCGATTCCAGGGCCGGCCAATCAGCCCTCAAGGAATGATCCGAGGGGGAAGCCCGCTGCACCATAGTCAGGCACGCCCTGGCCACATAGGAGCCGCAAACTGAGGCCTGCAAACTTAAAGCAGCCGCCTCAAAGGACGACCTTAAGGCCGCCTCCAATCTTCTGTCTTGGGCGTCCTTTAGGGCCGTGCCACCTTACACCAGCAACGCCGTTTTCTTAGTCACCGCAGTGATTAAAGAATCCACGGTAGGCCACAGATAGGCCTCACGCTCACTCACAGCCAAAGGATAGAGGCGGGACATAGCCCTAGCCACTTTAAGGCTCGCTTCTGGGGCATCCCATTGAGCCGAAATTAAGGTGTGCATGGCATCATGCACGTGGAAGGTTCTAGGCGGGCGCTTCGTCCCCAGCATAATGGCAGAGCCAACAGGGGCTGAGGGAGAGACGTCCTCCAGAGAGGAAATCTTCAAAGTGTCCATGGCCTGTAACAACAGGTTGGGCAAATCCTCTGGGCTAAAAAGCCGCGCTGCAGAGGGGTCATCCGCTCCAACCGAGCGGGGATCCGTCTCCTCCAAGGAATCCGCAAAGGACCGTTGGGAGACCTCAGACACGCTGCCCTCATCTACATCGGAGGAGACAAATTCCTCCAAGGCCTGGGAATCAACCCGAGGGCGTTTGCCTCTGGGAACCTCAACCTCTTTACCAGACGAGGGAGCAGGGGCAGCGTTGTGCATGAGGAAGGCCTGATGCAGCAGCAAAACAAACTCGGGGGAGAAACCCCCCAGACTGTGCACTTCCGCAGCCTGGGCAACAGCCCTAGACGCACTCTCAACCGGCGCTCGAAATAGCGGGGGAGAGACATGCTGCGCATCCAAAATGGCGTCCGGCGCGAAACTCCGCGAAGGAGCCACGCGGGAAGAACGGCTCTTAACATTAGCCGGATTTGTGCCGTCGCCCAAATTAAGGGCGTTCATGGCATTAATGTCTCCAACCTCAAGGGCGGCCCCCGAAGAAGCCGTCCGAGCCGCGTGGCCGGCCAAGATGGCGGAGGCGAGGAGCGGGGGATGGGCGTTTATGGCGGGAAAAACCGCCACGCCGGAGGAAGGACCGGGACATTCATCGGTCACTAAACTGTCACCCATCAAGGGCGAATCAGGCTGTAAAACCCCCACATCCCCTCTAGAAGCGCTCCAGCGATCCGGGGAGCGACCCTTTGCGCCCTCGCCCTCCGACGCCATATGCCACGAGGAGAAGAATCGGGGAACCCCCTGCCCGCTAGAAAAAGGTAAAATTACCTGCTTGCCGCTCCGAGCTGTAACGAACTGGTGTCCCAGTGAGTAGCTGCAATGAACGTTTAAATAAACGTCAAAATAAACGCCTTTAAAGACGTTTAAAATTTTTTTTTTTTTTTTTTTTTTTTTTTAAACGGAGCCAGCGGGAGGGGGGAGAAAAGGAGGGACCTGGCACCACCAGGTTTGCACTTGCTCAAAAGAGCCCTCAACCCCAGGCCTCAACAAAACCTAAGGATTAGGCTTGGAGGCCTAGCCAGAGCTGCTGCTGTGTGTGACCACCACCTGCTGAGATAGAGAACATACTGAGGAGTTTCCGGCAGCACATGACCACATATAGGGAGGCAAAAGTTTGCTCTCTATCTCCACCTGCTGGTAGATGGACACAACCCACCAGTCTATGGATTGATCAGCTTGATGATATGGAAACTCCATTATAAAAACACCTTCATAGATGCCTTGATCTTCACAATGTAGTGTATCAAGAAATTGTATACTTGTGCCAATAATATTCCACCAACTGATAGTCAAAAGAACCACACTGACTACTCCCAATTTTAATAAATTACTTCACTTTATTCTGTTGTGGTTTAAAAATATCTGGTGTAGCAGTACTAAAGGATCCATTCCTGAGTCTGTCAATTTCCAGCCTGTCAGCTGCTTCTATAAGAAGCCTCTCTCCCTCCTCCTTCTCAGCAGAGGAAACCAGAACTGGTACAAGACAGGATGATCTTGCAACACATCCACAGAGGACAGTGACAGATAATTAGGCAGTTGTAAGCCACGAGTCTAGTTCTCAACGTTCTGAAATGCCCAGCCCAAAACCTCCCACCTGCTCTATAGGTTACCAAAGTGCCATGGGGCCTATCCCAACTGGAAATTAAGCAAAAAGAAGTTCAGTCCAATTAAAAGACACAGGATGCTCCTTGCCAAAAAACCAGCACCCCCAACTAGAGAGGGGACCAGAACTGCAACTAGAAGAGCTGAAACAAGAACTCAGGGGTCCATTCCAGTGCTGTCTGTGCCACAGCCAGAGCTGCAGCTCCAAGTGTGGCTGAAAGTCCCCAGACTGCCATCTTCACCAGTCCATTGTTTCCCATTACTGGAAGAACGCTGGCAGCTTCAGAGTCATTATGCAGCCGCTGGCGCAGAATGCTGTCGGGACGCTGATCTAGGGTGGCTCGCTGAAAGTCCTGAAATGTTGTAATGGTGATGCTGCAGGCAGAAAGGGAAAGAAAAATAAAATTGGTCACTACTTCATATGCCCCCCCCCCCCCAAAAAAAAAAAAAAGAAAAACCTGAGTGTACAGCCCTATTAATGCATTTGAGTGAAGCACTACCACACCCATGAGTTCACATATTAAAGTGCTCCAGGCGTATCTGCCATTATTCTAAGAATGCTACAGGTACAATCTTAGCAATATGCCAGCAATTTGGGGGTATCAGCACTCGGAGTTCATGTGCTGAAATGCTATTCTGTGAATAAGCATTGGCACTGCAAAAACTGTATGTACAGAATATCATTCTAGCAATGTACAGATGTGTACACAAGATATAGCATCTGCTAGCACAGACCCGTGCACATGTGTTTGGTGTGCTCTCCCGTTAGCACATTTTGTTGCCTGCAGCTTATTACTGGTTACTGCATTGGGTGCCAGTATTTTATTTTTCTAACATGTGCATTAGGAAGCCCAGTGCTGAACTTCAGTGTACAGATGTCACACATGGCTTTCTGCATCATTGTGTAAGATCTCCATAATAGCATGCAGGTACTCTATGGCTCTCACTGCATCCCATGATGTCATCTTTTAACCTGCCTTCTATTCTCAGCAGAAAGGGCTCCATGACACTACCTGCTAACTTCTGCCCCTCCCCCCTTCAGGTTCTTCAGCTGTACCATAGCACCCCTCCTTGTACCTCTTGCGGTACTGCAGGGCCGCCTGCTTAGCCAAGTCATAGGGTGGGTGGTGCTGGAATAGCTCATCTGCCTGGGAGATCAGAGTCTCATAGGGGAGGTCCTGAGGAATCCGAGACAGCAGATGATGTACACTGGCCATGTCGCAGTCACAATCCAGCACTTCTTGCTCCCGGTGCAGGACAATCTGTAGAGACATCACAAAACATCTATTCAGAGGAAAAGTTCCCCAACCAACTTCTTATCCTGAATGAGTCTCTTCCATCTAGCTAACCAGCTTTCAAGCCAAAACAATCGTAGTCCAAGAGGGACTCTATAATCAGCCATCACAGTAACTCTAGTAGAAAACCTCCACACAGAGAGGCCCCACAACTACCATTTCTCCATCTTGTGTTATGAACCATGTATGTTACACTACAAGTAGAACAGCAACTCTATTGGATGAAAGGCAGGAGCTCGCAGCTAAGTAATATAGTAATGTTGGCAGATAAAGACCTATATGGTCCATCCAGTCTGCCCAAAAGAGTTGTATCTGGCACTGTGCACATTCCATTTCTTCATGATTAAACACTATCATGAACAGGGCAGTCAGCAACTTGCCTTGCTAACTTCATATGGGCAGTTATATGATGCAATCTTGGAACGTAATATCACAATACTGTTGCTTTCAACCCTAAGAAGGTCTTCCCCACCCCCACTGCTAACATTATTTAGTCACCAATATCCACTTTATGATTCTACCCCTCCCACTGTAGAGATACACAGCTCCTGCAATCATACCATATGCTTTGAAAGAAATTAAGTATGCTCATATCATATCACAATCTCTCCACAGTCCATAGAAGTCTGCCTGGCTCCGATTCTACTTCCCAACTAGAAGAAAAAACAGACAGACTTCTAGAGCTGCTTAGAGACTGTGGGGCGGCTCCACCCCTGAAGGAGCAGCCAGATATCAGGGAAGGCATTTATCCCACTGATGCTCTGACTCTGGGCCTCTGGAGCACGGACTTAAAACAATTGCTCCTGAATTTTTATCTCAATGAGGATGGATTTGGAAAGGTGAGTAATTAAATCTAATCAGTTTTCTCAATGGTCCCTCAACCTACATATTCTGATGCCCATATTTCAAGACTGGTGGTGGGGGCACATCAAATTGATCTCTTTGCCAACACAGAGAACACAAAGCTTCCCCTTTACTGCTCCATCCTTCCTTCTCCCTTACATCTTGCAACTGATGATCTAACAATTCCATGTTGTTATAATAAAGGTCCTTGAATATTGAACATCCTCTTTGTATTCGCCTCACCTATTTGTTTGGTGTCTAACAATTCCGTGGACTTGGTCGCTTTTTTTTTTATAGCTACCCTCCATTTCCACTCATACTGAAAGTCCTGCTTAAGTTCTAACAAAGGCAATGTGGAATGATTTTCCTGGTGCCCTACTGGCCTTAGGGAAACCGGTTCCCTCTCCTTCAGCCTCACAGTTCCACCCTCTCACACACAGGATGTTTCGGATCCCAGCACTGATCTCTCAACGGGAGGGCTGACTTCTTCATCCAGACCTTATCTCTAGCCCTCATAGCCTGGAAACTCGGCAGTTTCTAGAGTCTACTCTCAGCATCCCTCAGCCCATCCAAGATATCCTGATAGCTGCTTTTAAGCTTTCTACTATTAGAATGTATGCATTCAAGTGGAAAGGGTTTTCAGTCTGATGCTGTATCAATGGATATGACCATGTTATGTGTCTTACAATGATATATATATATATATATCAGTGGCGTTCCTAGGGGGGCTGACACCCGGTGCGGATCGCTGATGCGCCCCACCCGCCGGGTGCAGCACGACACCCCCCCCCCCCCGGGTGCACGCCGTGCGTGCCTGTCCTTCGTTCGTTCCATGCTCCCTCTGCCCCGGAACAGGTTACTTCCTGTTCCGGGGCAGAGGGAGCATGGAACGAACGAAGGACAGGTGCGCGTGGCACCCTCCCCCAGCGGCGTGCACCTGGAGCGGACCGCACCCATCTAGGAACGCCACTGATATATATATATATATATATATATATATATAGATAGAGAGATAGAGAGATAGAGAGATAGAGAGATAGAGAGATAGAGAGAGAGAGAGAGAGAGAGAGAGAGCTTCCTCATACATTTTTGTTTAGGGAATAAAATCCTGTGCTTGAGGAGAAGAAAGATCAAAGATCTTAAGTTGTGAATTAAGTTTGACCATCTTCTGTTGTGGAAAGAAAATCTTCCCTAGTATGGTGTTAAAATTCACTCCCAAATATCCTAAGAAGGTCAGAGTTTGCTCTTTCAAATAATTACCATAAGCAGATATCATCAAGAGAAACCTTTGCTCTTGCAAATAATTACTATACTATACCATTACATTATTTCAAACAAAATTCTAAGCGGATATCTTCAAGAGAAACCTCTACAGTCAAGGGTCTATGAAATAGTTCCAAAATACTTTTTGGATACCTTGATCTTATACCAACCAAGGAGATCCCACTGTTCAGAAATTACAAAGCAATTATATGTTTTGACTTTGGTGGATACTTGTAAGAAAGCTTTATCTGTTGCAGAAGCGACTCTTTGGAATCAATTACCTGGCTATTTGAGATTGTGTTCTGATAGATCAAATTTTAATAAACTTCTTAAAACATTTCTTTGTAAAATATTTTATCACATTACCATCACATTACATATATTATTAGGATTTATTTACCGCCTTTTTGAAGGAATTCACTCAAGGCAGTGTACAGTAAGAATAGATCAAATATAAGCAATAGACAATTACAGCAGTAAAAATATTCACAAACAATACAAATTATGGCAAGGTATACTATTTGCAATGTTACAGCTATTCATAAGAACGGTCAGACCAATGGTCCATCTAGCCCAGTATCCTGTTTCCAACAATGGCCAAGCCAGATCACAAGTACCTGGCAGAAACCCAAATAGTACCAACATTCCATTCTACCAATCCCAGGGCAAGGAGTGGCTTCCCCCATGTCAGTCTCAATAACAGACTATGAACTCTTCCTTCAGGAACTTGTTCAAAACTTTTTTTAAACCCAGATATGTTAACTGCTATTACCACATCCTCTGGCAGCGAGTTCCAGAGATTAACTATTCTTTGAGTGAAAACATACTTCCTCCTATTTGGTTTTAAAAGTATTTCCATGTAATTTCACTGAGTGTCCCCCAGTCTTTGTACTTTTTTGAAAGAGTGAAAAATTGATTCCATTCTACACCACTCAGGATTTTATAGACCTCAATCATATCCCCCTTCAGCCGTCTCTTTTCCAAGCTGAAGAGCCCTAACTTCTTTAGCCTTTCCTTATATGGGAGGAGTTTCATCCCCTTTATCATTCTGGACTCTCTTCTTTCAACCTTTTCTAATTCCACTATCTTTTTTGAGATTTGGCAACCAGAATTGAATGCAATACTCAAGGTGGGGTCACACCATGTACTGATACAGAGGCATAATAATATTTTTGGTCTTATTTTGCATCTCTTTCCTAATAAATCCTAGCACCCTGTTTGTTTTTTTTGGTTGCCGCCATTGGCATAAGATTTCAACATATTTTCTACGATGACACCTAGATCTTTTTCTTGAGTGCCAACTCCTAATATGGACCCTAGCATCAGGTAATGATTCTGATTATTCTTCCCAATGTGCATCACTGCATTTGTCCACATTAAATTTCATCTGCCATTTGGATGCCCAGTCTTCCAGTTTCCTAATGTCTTTCAGCAATTTTTCACAATCGCATGTATTTTGACAACTTTTAATAGTTTTGTGTCATCTCACCTCACTCATCGTTCCGTTTTCTAGATCATTTATAAATGCTAAATAACTCCGGTCCCAGTACAGATCCCTGCGGCACTCCACTATTCACCCTCCTCCATTGAGAAAAATGGCCATTAACCCTACCCTCTGTTTTCTGTCCAATAACCAACTCATTTAAACAATCGCAACTAGTAACAACACACTTCTTCTACAATTCGACATGTCCAGTGCCTTTGACATGGTTAATCATGAAATACTGTTACATATACTAGAATACTTCGGAATAGGAGGTACAGTCCTCAAATGGTTCAAAGGATTCCTGATCACAAGATCATACCAAGTAACAACGAACGCGGAAAGATCACCCCCATGGACACCTGGAGTGTGGAGTTCCCCAGGGATCCCGCCTCTCGCCAACCTTATTCAACCTGATGATGATACCTTTAGCCAAACTGCTAGCTAATCAAAACCTCAACCCCTACATATATGCAGATGACGTCACAATCTACATCCCGTTCAAACATGATCTAAATGAAATCACCAACGAGATCAACCGAAGACTTCAAATAATGCACACCTGGGCAGATGCATTCCAACTAAAACTTAATGCAGAAAAAACACAATGTCTTGTACTCACCTCAAAACATAACACAAAACACTTCTCCACCATAACCACGTCATACTGTTCTCTCCCTGTCTCAAAAATCTTGAAAATTCTTGGAGTCACCATTGATCGAAACCTCACCCTCGATGACCACGTGAAGAACACAACAAAAAAGATGTTCTACTCCATGTGGAAGCTTAAAAGAGTAAAACCTTTCTTCCCAAGGTATGTATTCCGCACCCTGGTACAGTCAATGGTAATAAGTCATCTGGACTACTGCAATGCACTATATGCTGGATGCAAAGAACAAACTATCAAAAAACTACAAACTGCCCAGAATACTGCCGCCAGACTCATATTTGGAAAAACTAAATATGAAAATGCAAAACCCTTAAGAGAGAAGCTCCACTGGCTCCCACTTAGGGAGTGCATTACGTTCAAGATCTGCACGATTGTACACAAAATCATTCACGCAGACGCCCCAATCTACAGCCCCAATCTACATGCTAAACCTCGTAGACACACCTCCAAGAAACGCCACAAGAGCATCCTGCAAATTCCTCGACCTGCACTTCCCCAGTTGTAAAGGACTAAAGTACAAGCAGATGCACAATACCACATTCTCGTACTTGGGCACGAAACTGTGGAATGCACTGCCTACAGACCTGAGAACAATCAACCAAACAACTATTTTTCGCAGATCTCTGAAGACATATCTCTTCAACAAGGCATACAATGAGAACTAACAGTCACACTAATCCACCCAACAACCCACTCAGTCAAGATAGCTCACCTACTATAACTACCTTAATCACCCCTTTCCTTCTTCCTTCTACCCTTACTTAACCTCAGCACAATATTAAATGTATCTGTCACTCTGCAATGACTTTGTTAACAAAATTATGTAAGCCACATTGAACCTGCAATGACTATGTTAACAAAACTATGTAAGCCACATTGAGTCTGCAAATAGGTGGGATAATGTGGGATACAAATGAAATTAATGAAATAAATAAATAAATAAATAAATACCTAATCCACAGCACATTGCCTCCTATCCCATGACTTTAATTTTCTCAGGTGTCTCTCATGAGGATCTCTGTCAAAAGCTTTCTGAAAATCCAGTTACACTACATCAACCAGCTCACCTTTAGCCACATATTTACACCTTCAAAAAAATGAAGTAAACTGATGAAGCAAGACTTCTCTTCGCTGAACTCATGCCCACTGTCCCATAAATCAAATGTAATTCCCACCAGATCTTCTCTGGTAAAATTTATAAACAAAAAAACAACAACCAGAGAAAATGATGGTGCAATGTGAGAGGATTGACCCAATTACATTCTTTAAAGAAAAATAACAAAAAATAAAAAATAAAAAAATTCTCAACTTTTAATTTTTACTTTCTAAACTGCTCTCCTCAGCAGAATCATCGCAAGTTCTACTCTGCAGGGTTTTGATAAATCTTCTTTAGGAATTCGAAATGTTTGTAGCTCAAAATTCACGAGGCAAGAAAAGTGCCCTTCTTCTAATACAGCCATGCACTATTAAAAGAAGGGCACTTTTCTTTTCTTGCTAAATAATTTTAGGCATATCCCCAGCGGTACACTGAAGTAAAATGACTGATTATCCAGTGAGATACCATGTTTCCCCGAAAATAGGACATCCTCCGAAAATAAGACCTAGTAGAGGTCTTGCTGCAATTTGAAAATATAAGGCCTTCCCCAAAAATAAGACCTAGCAGGGGAGGCCTTATTTTTCGGGGAAACATCGGGTCGCCCCCCCCCCCCCACCCGAGATCGCCGGCTCCTCCCCCTCGATCGCCGGCTCCCCCCGCCCTCAGTCGCTCCTGGAACTAACCTCTTAAAACGCTCCCTTTCACCATTCATCTTCGTACTCGCAGCAAGGTAGGCCACTCCTTCCTTCCGTGTCCTGCCCTCGCCTGACGTTACGTTACGTCAGGCGAGGGCGGGACACGGAAGGAAGGAGTGGCCTGCCCTGCTGCGAGTGCGAAGATGAACGGTGAAAGGGAGCGTTTAAGAAGTTAGTTCCAGGCCGATTTATCATAGCTAAGGTAAAGATAGATGGAAGGCCAATGCTGTTGGTGAATGTGTATGCCCCGAATGTGTACAGCAAAAAGTTTTTTCAAAATTTAATTAAGCGTATCCAAACAATAAAATTACAAGATCCGCAAGTGCAGACGGTAATAGGAGGAGACTTTAACATTGTGGCGGATGAAACCATAGATAAGACTTATACCAAAGGGAGAGGAAAAGGGGATCATATGAAAGGCATTGCTTGGATGTGTGATGCACTGGAAGTTATAGATGTGTGGAGAATATTAAATCCAGATCTTAGAGACTATACACACTATTCAAGAGCGCATCATACTCAATCCCGGATTGATTATCTTTTAATTAATGAGGGGGCTCTCCCAGATGTGCAAGGGGCAGGCATAGATGCTACTGTAATATCTGATCATGCGCCAATCTATATTATCATCAATAGACAAGACACGCAATATAAGAGACGGAAATGGATATTTCCAATTGAGCTTTATTATGATGAGGAATTTTTGAGATATATAAGAGAGAAATGGATGGAATATAAAATTCATAATGAGAAGCATACATCAGAACCTATATTATACTGGGAGGCAGCGAAAGCTGTACTCCGAGGAGAAATAATAGCTTATTGCAGCCGAAAGAAAAAAAAGACGAGAACAGGAAATACTCAGGCTAGGGAAACAATTAGTTAAATTGCGACGGCAATATGGAGACACAGCCCAAGCCACAATAAGAGAGCAATTACTAGCCACACAGATAAATTTAAATACTTTAATCCATCAAAGAGCTATTAAATCAGCAATATACTATAGATATCAACTTTATAAATTTGGTAATAAGCAAGGCAAAATGCTAGCAGGGCTGATCAGGAAAAAGACTGGCCCACAAAGGGTGATTACTTTACAGCTCCCCTCAGGAACGGTAACACATTCAGAGAGTAAAATTAGACAAATATTCCTTGAATACTATACCCAGCTCTACCAGGCAAATACAGAAGATCAGTTAGAGCCAGAGCTATATCTAGATAATATAGTAATACCACAGATAACAGAAGCTCAGAGGGAAATAATTAATAAACCCATAGACTTAGATGAAATAACCAGGGCCATCAAAAGTAGCCCTTTACAAAAAGCTCCGGGACCTGATGGGTATCAAGCTGAATTCTATAAACTGTTAGAGGCAGAGATTGGGAACCCAATAATGATGGCCTTCCAGCGGGCAGTAGATCAGGAAAGTCTACCAGAGACACTCCGAGTGGCAGACATTGTGGTATTTCCTAAACCAGGAAAGGACCTGAACAGGCCAGAATCCTATAGGCCAATTTCCTTGATTAATTATGAAACCAAGCTATTGGCGGGTATTTATGCTAATAGACTAGCAAGGATATTACCAGACATCATAGCCTTACCACAAGGAGGCTTCATTAAAGGGAGACAGATAGTCAAAAATATTAGACAGATATTAGCCTCATTAGAATGGGTGAGAAGAAAGAAAGAAGATTCTTTACTCATAAGCTTCGACGCCGAAAAGGCGTTCGATAGAGTAGACTGGGGATTTATGTTTCGGACAATGAAAGCATATGGGTTTGCAGGGTCATTTGTAAACGTTATAGCCGCTTTATATAAAAAACCCTTAGCCAGGCTTTATGTCAATGGGGACTATACTGAAACATTTGAGATTGGTAGAGGCACACGACAAGGTTGCCCCTTATCCCCCTTGTTGTTCGCGTTAACCCTGGATCCGCTGATACGGACAATACTAGAAGACCAGGAGATCACAGGGGTGAGAATGGGAACTCATGAATTTAAAATCTCGGCATTCGCTGATGACCTCTTGGTCCACCTTACTAAACCACAGGTGGCATTACCGGTATTACTAGAACGATTCAAAGAATATGGCTCATTTTCGGGCTTTAAATTAAATATGCAGAAATCAGAAAGTATGCCAACACAAGATACAATGCTGGCGGGGTGGAGGGGGGAGTTTCCCTTACGATGGGTCACAGGTGAATTTAAGTATCTAGGAATAATTCTGACAGCGGATCCAGGTAAACTCTATAGGACAAATATAGATAATCTTCTGAGGCAGACGAAGCAGACATTGGTTCATTGGCATACATTGCCGTTGACATTGAATGGTAGAATTAGCCTTTATAGCATGGTACTATTTCCCCGATGGCTGTATGTACTACGACAGCTACCATTATACCTACAACAGAAAGATGTTAAACAATTAAAGAGAATGTTGTCCTACTTCTGCTGGGGGGGCAAGAAACCAAAAATTAAATTTGAAAATCTGAGTGGGAAATTGCAGAAAGGAGGATTGGGGCTACCTAATATACGAGATTATAATTGGGCATGTTTATTAAGGCATATGGCAGATTGGATAATAGGAACGGAAGAATACACCCCATGGGAGATGGAAAGAAGCTTATTTAAACCATATCACCCCTATTACTTATTACATGCTCCTGCACATAAGATCCCTACAGAGTGGAGGCAGCATCTTTTATTAGCCCCAATGAGAAAGACATGGGACTATGTAATTCGCCTTTTGGGGAAGAATCCTAGATGTACTGACATGATACCAATAATGGGGAATGCTGACTTCCAATCGGGGATTCAATCGATTAGACACTACAGATGGGCAACAGAAGGGGTGGTGGTAGTGGCGGATGTATTGCACAATACAGGGCGGATATTGACACAAGGTGAATTGGGACGGATAGTTGGGGAGGACAACGTAGATTGGTACTCATATCTGCAGATGAAAATGTATACGGCTAGACTGATGAGAGAGGGGTGTACTAGAGAGCTGTACCCTCTGTTGGAGCACTTTTTTCTACCCCCAGGGATAGAAAGAGTTACGGTATCGGGGATGCATATAGCCATAATGCAGCTGAAAGTACCTAAGTCACTCACAGGAGTGGCCCTAAAATGGACGCATGATCTAGGACAGACAATCACAGAAGCTGACATCTTAACACACATGACAGAGATTAAAGATAACCTATATTATGCAAGACATAGGGAAACTCAGTATCGTATAATCATGCGGGGGTATTTCACACCTAAACAAGCATATTATGCGGGACGTATAACAGAGAGTAAATGCTATAAATGTGGAGACACGGATCCGTCGCTTTTACATATGCTATGGGACTGTGTTTCTATACAGAGATTCTGGATGAGAATAAAACAATATTGTACATATATTTTACATAAATCAGTTATGCTAACGCCCCAGAGGTGTATACTGGGGTATAAAGGAAGCAGGACAAACTTGAGAAAAGCAGAACGCCAATTTATGTATAAAGTCAGTATCATTGGGAAAATGTGTATAATGCAATATTGGATAATGGAAGAAGCTCCCTCGTATTGGCACTGGCGTAGCGGGCTGCAGAGGCTCGCTACGTGGGAGGCCAGAGATGCGAGAGATACCCCCAAAAAGAAAAAGGAGTTTTGGCAATTTGGGAACCTTATATTCAATCGATGGGGGGTAGAGCCCGCAGTTTAATACTGAATACGTTACAAATGTATAATCAATAACCAGATGACTGAAAGGTGTTAAATATATTAGAGAGAGAAGAGGGAGAGGGAGGGGGGAGGGGTTAGGTGGGGGGGTAGATTGGGAAGGGAGGACGGGAGGGAGGGGAAGAAAAGAGGGGAGAATAATAATAATAAAAGTGCACTGTTGTTGGTGTTAGAATTGGTTAAAGTTAACAAGAAATATGATAAAGAGGATTGTACATAAGACTCAATTACAATGTTAAATTGCAACTTCTTTAATAAAAACTATTGAACTATAAGAAGTTAGTTCCGGGAGCGACTGAGGGCGGGGGGAGCCGGCGATCGAGGGGGGGGGAGCGACCCGATGTTTCCCCGAAAAATAAGGCCTCCCCTGAAATAAGACCTAGCGGGTCTTGGGGAGCAAAAATTAATATAAGACAGTGTCTTATTTTCGGGGAAACACGGTAGTAGTTGTGCTAACTAGGAAATAAAGATTAACATGAAAGGTGGTGGTAAAATGTAACTCCCACTGAAAACTTTGAAACATTGTACTGTCACATCTGATGCAGACATGAGCATGTAAAATAAAGTTGTTGTTTTTTAAATGTCCTTATGTAAAACATTCCACAGATTGGTGACACCAAAGAAAAGTTAAGACAAGACAGCTTCCCTCTTAGGCCTGAGCTTAACTCAATCACATCTTCAACACAAGAAGTTCTCTCTCTCTCTCTCTCTCAGGGCCTTGAAAGTCAGGGACTGAATCTCAAGATTATCCAAAAACTCACCAGAACCAATGCAAAGACAACAAAATTGGAATAACCCTGCCTTGTGGCTTGTTCCATTAATTCCAGCAGCTGCATTACAACACTACAATAGTCAAGAGATGTTACTAAGTGCCTGGCCTATAAAAGTGGTAGGAAAAAGTGACACTTCTGTAGAGGGCGTTGGCAATATCACTTAGAATAATTTGTTCTGTTCAAGCGATCATACTTCCAAAAGGACATAAACAGAATGGTGATGTGTGGAACAGCTTTCCAGTGGAGGTGATTAAAATGAGGACTGTATCTGAATTCAAGAAATCTTGGGACAAACAGAGGATCTCTAAGGGAGAGGACAGACTATAGAGCTTAGCAGGTACCTGTATGGATGAATCTGGATAAGCCATACAGTCTTTCTGCTGTTATTTTCTCCGATTCCATTAAATTTTTGTAGGGGAATATGGACTGTATCTCTAAGTACATACAGTAAACATCATGGACACACACAAACCTCCCTGCCTGACTCCCTCCCTGGAAACTGTACGCACCACAGCAGCAAAGTAGATAGCCATGAGTGGATGGGATGCAAGGAAGAAGTCATAGAGCCGCAGGATGTGCTGGAAATTGGACAGCACGTGGCCATACCATGTGATCAGCCAGCTCAGTGCAAAAACTGTGCCAACTTCAGCCCTGGGAACACAAATGACAAAGCATGAATTAACAAGTGCTCTGCTCCAAAACAGATATGCCTCTCCACCCACTTACAGCAGCTCAATATGTGCAACCTGCCAGGAAGTCCTGCCTTCTCATACATGAATGTCCCTCACCAATTTCCTGTCCAACATCTTCAATGTGAGACAAGACTGCCTCCTCCACTGCTCCACTTAACTTCCTCTTGGGTTCTTCCAAGAAAAGATGAACACAAACACCCTTTCCAAGAAAAGGCACATCATCTCTTTCTAGGCAAAATTCCTTCTGGTTCCTCCCGAGCAAAGGTTGCCCACCTCTCTTTTCAAACAGTACAACTTCCATCTAGTTCCTCAAAAGCAAAACTGAATCCCTCTACTATAAAGGATCCATCCACCTGACACTTTCTGAGCAAGTATGGTTTCAATACATTTGGATCTTGCCAAAGAAGATTTTGATCTGGGGAGGGGGAGATGGAATAGAAGTAGAATGTACCCTCCACTCACCCGGGTTCCTAAATCAGGATAAATTTTTTCTCCCAGACACATTACCTGCACATGAAGTCATGGAGACGTGGACTCTCACGCTTTAGGATGGGCATAAGATAGTTCAGGATGTGTTTGGTGCTGTCCATAGTTGGATCCATAAAATCCCTGGAGAGAGAGAAAAAAAGTGTACAACTGAGAAAGAATGGGTTTAGACCACCCCTTGTGCACAGGCTAGATATGGGATTAGAGTCCAGACCCCTTACCCAAATTTACTGAACATGAATCTACAGTGGGGAGTAGAATACCTGATATGATTTTCTTCTGGAGGGAGGGGAGATAGGGAAGGGAAATGCAGACTCCTGCCTTACCTGAGATGGTGAGCAGACAGTTTCTCCAGCATGGCAATCCCCATGCGCTCCCCTACTACAAGCAGCAGGGTGACAGCAATATCATGATAGCCCTGGTAATAGTGGAGTTCAGGGTGGCCCTTCAAGATGTACAGGATGGTATCAATCAGCTGCTCCTGCAGAACCTGACACTGCTCCTCTCGCATTCCTGGAGCAGGACAAGACACACACCATCAAGTCTATTCACATGCTTTACCGCATTGTACATAACAACCAATCGCTTTAAAAACAAATCACAAAACAATAAAAAATAAAAATGATGTATTTAACAAATTTGTTGCTCTGCCTAATATCAGGGTGGTGTACAATAATTAAGCCCAAGGAAAGGGGGAAAACAGAACAGCAGCTCATGTAAGCGAGAAATCAGTGGCCATGACCTCTGAGGACCAACCTTTAGGGTTTTGTATTAAAAAAAGAAAAAGAACAAAAAAACACTTAGGAAGGAAGAAAAGACTGGGGGGAAAAATTTAAAATGTAACCTTGTTTTAATGTTTGCCATAGGAGAGCAAAACAAGGACACCGCTCCAAAGACAGGGGGTGAAATTAAAAAAAAAAAGCTAAGTAGCACACTACTTCAAGCATCATGACAGAACGGGGTGTGACACACAGCAAGTCACCACACACAGAGCACAGCAGCCACCGAAGGGAACAAGAAAGACAGACAGACAGACACAGGACTATCAATGGTGTTGCATGACCTGTAAAAGGGCATGGAATTAGAGCTTTACCAACATGTTCTTGACGTGAAGTTGTTCCACTGAGGTCAAACAACACATTGCAGAGAGAGATTAGAGTAATCCAGTTAGTTAATGACAAGTGAGAGTACACTCAAATCCCTGGGATCCAAAAAAAAGACCTAATTGCTCGGATTTGGTGCAACTGGAACAATGAGAAACATTGACACATGGTGGCAGATAAGGGCCAAAATGGCCGATCCAGTCTGCCCATCCTCAGTAACCCCTAACTCCTCCTTTTCCGAAAAGAACCCACATGCCTGTCCTATGCTTTCTTAAATTCAAACACAGTCCTGGTCTCCACGACCTCCACTGGGAGGCCATTCCACACATCCACCATTCCTTCTGTGAAAGAGTATTATTTCCTTAGATTATGCCTGAGCCCAACACCTCTTAACTTCATCCTGTGCCCTCTCATTCCAGAGTTTTCCATTCAACAGATACAGTGATGGGAAATCCTGATTGAAGTATGATACTATCGGAATATTATCAGCATAGTAAAGGGCACTAAAATTCCAGACTGAGTAAGTATGACAAATGGCTGAAAAAGATATTGAACAGAATTTGAGCAAGCACCAACTCTGGAATTCCACAGGATCGCGAACAGCGGAATCGCATTAAGTTGTGAAAGATCGACAATGTGATGGGTAAGAAAGAACTGCAATCGGTCAAAGACAATACTGAAAGTGGGTGCGCAAGAGTGAGTGATCCAAGGTCAAAGGCTGAGCATAGATCGAATAAGACAGATGGCAAGTTCCCCCCTCCCCCCAAGTCAACCTGGGACTTAAGTAGTTTGATACCACGTGAAAATTAACCAAAGCAGATGAACAGAGACACGCACACATAAAGGTTAGGATTTAAAAGTAGGCATGGATACTGTTTAAAAATATCATCCTTCTTTCATTCACTTTGGGGTTGCCCCTAGGTTCAGAAGTTTTGAACTGCTCTGATGCAGTTTTGCATTCACTTGTTGTCTATGCCTGTCCCAAAGCAGCGCTCATTGTGGTTATTGGGTCTGCTTGGTTCTGAGGTGCTAGGGGCAAAAGGATAGCTATTTCTCTTCCAGAAATTGTGGCTTCTGGGGCTAAAATGCGTTATGCAGACTTGGGTTTCTCCAGATGCCCCTTCTTTTTAGAGTTGGAGGAATCAGCTACACCAGTTGGCATTCTGGGAAATCTAAGCGTACTCAATGCTTCCTACATCTCTGGGATTCTTATATTGAAATTCTATCTCCTCTGGGATGTAGCCTTCTACTAAACCACCTAGGCCCTCAGGCACTGTGGGGAGGAGGGATGAAGTTTGGGTGGGAAGTGGGGAGGGGGGATTTCATGAAAGATTGTTCTGTCTGCTGATTCAGGAGCCCATAAGAGTAAAGGCTGGTCCTTGAAGTTTTAGCTTTGCAGAGGGGGAGGGATGGTTTATGTGCTTGTTCCTTCATGTTTCCTGTTTACTGGTTGTTGTCATTTTGAATGGGATGGGGGTGGGAGTTTGGGGCAGCTTCTGTTTAAAGCTTTTTTTTATGACAGATTGCTTTTTTGGATTTCTTAAATTTGTCTTGTTCGTTCTATTTTTGGTATCCGCACCGTTAGTTGTTTATCTTCTTTATCATCAATAAAATTCCATCGTAGAAATCCACATCACAATGAAGGGCCTTGGGCTTCCAGAAAGGCCACCTTATCAGGCATTACCTCATTTGTTGTCCTGCAGTGCATAACGTTCCTCCCAATTATACTGGAGGCCCTGTGTGCCTGAAAGCTCTCTCCTCCACAGCTTCCCAGGAGATAAACACTTTTCCTTCTAACCATTCAGCAACACTCACAAATACCCGATGGCTAGCACTAATTATTAAAGACTAAGCCTAGGATCTGTAATGAACTTAAGAGGTCATGGGATCATTGGGAGAAGCAGAAGACCTAACGTAACAAGCATCTTTTGCAAAGCTAGGCCAAACAAAGGTTTCATTGAAATCTATTTGCTTGTCAAAGTCATAAAAGATTAAGTGGACGAACTGATAAGGCAGTAGGGGCTTATGAGATACAGGAGAGATACTTCAGAAGAACAGCAACTTTCTTGGATGGCAAAGTCCAGAGCGAGCTTACTGCGCTTACTAAAGTCTCCAATGACCTATTACTGGCTAAATCCAGAGGTCAATATTCTATCCTCATTCTTCTTGATCTTTCCGCTGCTTTTGACACTGTCGACCACAGCATACTTCTCAATAGCCTGTCCTCACTTGGATTCCAGGGCTCTGTCCTTTCCTGGTTCTCTTCCTACCTCTCCCTCCGCACCTTTAGTGTTCACTCTGGTGGATCCTCTTCTACTTCTATCCCTCTGCCTGTCGGCGTACCTCAGGGTTCTGTTCTTGGTCCCCTCCTCTTTTCTATCTACACTTCTTCCCTTGGTTCATTAATCTCATCCCATGGCTTTTCCTACCATCTCTATGCTGATGACTCCCAAATCTACCTTTCTACCCCTGATATCTCACCTTGCATCCAAACCAAAGTTTCAGCGTGCTTGTCTGACATTGCTGTCTGGATGTCTCAACGCCACATGAAATTAAATATGACCAAAACCGAGCTTCTCATTTTCCCCCCCCAAACCCACCTCCCCGCTCCCCCCGTTTTCTATTTCTGTTGATGGCTCTCTCATTCTCCCTGTCTCCTCAGCTCGAAACCTTGGGGTCATCTTTGACTCTTCTCTCTCCTTCTCTGCTCATATCCAGCAGATTGCCAAGACCTGTCGTTTCTTTCTTTACAACATCCATAAAATCCGCCCCTTTCTTTCCGAGCACTCTACCAAAACCCTCATCCACACCCTTGTCACCTCTCGTTTGGACTACTGCAATCTGCTTCTTGCTGGCCTCCCACTTAGTCACCTCTCCAGTCGGTTCAAAACTCTGCTGCCCGTCTCGTCTTCCGCCAGGGTCACTTTACTCATACTACCCCTCTCCTCAGGTCGCTTCACTGGCTCCCTATCCGTTTTCGCATCCTGTTCAAACTTCTTCTACTAACCTATAAATGTACTCACTCTGCTGCTCCCCAGTATCTCTCCACACTCGTCCTTCCCTACACCCCTTCCCGTGCACTCCGTTCCCTGGATAAATCCTTCTTATCTGTTCCCTTCTCAAGCTACTGCCAACTTCAGACTTCGCTCCTTCTGTCTTGCTGCGCCCTATGCCTGGAATAGACTTCCTGAGCCCCTAAATCTTGCCCCATCCATGACCATCTTTAAATCTAGATTGAAAGCCCACCTCTTTGACATTGCTTTTGACTCGTAACCACTCTCCTCCACCTACCTTCCTCTCCTCTTTCCTCTACACATTAATTGATTTGTTTGCTTTATTTTTTGTCTACTAGATTGTAAGCTCTTTGAGCAGGGACTGTCTTTCTTCTATGTTTGTGCAGCGCTGCGTATGCTTTGTAGTGCTATAGAAATGCTAAATAGTAGTAGTAGTAGAAGTAGTAGAGAGCAAGGAGGGTAAAAACAGTCTTGCAGAGCTGCCAAGGGGACAGACATTCCCAGCGGGATATTTATTTTTGTTACATTTGTACCCCGTGCTTTCCCACTCATGGCAGGCTCAATGCGGCTTACATATTGTATACAGGTACTTATTTGTACCTGGGGCAATGGAGGGTTAAGTGACTTGCCCAGAGTCACAAGGAGCTGCCTGTGCCTGAAGTGGGAATCGAACTAGGGCTTGCCCATAGTTCCGCCCAGCCCCGGCACACACCAATTCACAGCCAGGGTTACCAGAAGTAGCCTCCCTTTCCAGCGGCAGCAGGACGCATCTTCATAAACATCTCCTGCTGCTGCGGGATTAACAGCAGCAAGAGATTTTTTATTTTAATTTTATTTTTGTTACATTTGTACCCCGCACTTTCCCACTCATGGCAGGCTCAATGCGGCTTACATGGAGCAATGGAGGGTTAAGTGACTTGCCCAGAGTCACAAGGAGCTGCCTGTGCCGGGAATCGAACTCACTTCCTCAGTTCCCCAGGACCAAAGTCCACCACCCTAACCACTAGGCCACTCCTCCACTGTTTTATGAAGGCATTTCTTGCTGTTGCTGGAAAAGGGGGCTGTTCAGCAGGAGTTTCTGGCTCCTCGGTGGGAGATCTGGCAGCTCTGGGCTTGAGCAGGAAAATTGTCTGTGAGAGTCTTAAATCATATATGGTAAAAAAGTTCCATTGATTCTCATGAATGTGAATACATTTGTAAACAAAAGCTTTCTCGGAAAGGTGAATACTGTTCTGGTAGCTTAAATTTACAGTATTTTTCATTTTCATTTCTTTAGACTTATATCCCACATTATCCAAATCAGGTTTGGTTCAACGTTGCTTACAGTGTAACAAAGATCAATATGACTTACATTATAACAGAACTGCAATCAACAGGTTTACAGTATAACAAAGAACATATTGAGAACAGTGTAGCTGTGTGTCATTATGGGAAAGCAAGATGTTAAAAATCTAGCACACGAGGAAACATCATTGTGGATTCAGTTTAAGAGGGACGGGAAGTCGAAATCTGTTGTGTGAGCAGTCTTCAGTGGATTACCCTGCATCAGTAAAAAAATTTTCAAAGTGGTATGATTTCAACATTTTGCGAAATGTAAGGCAGTCAGTTATCTTTCTAGTGTTTAAGGGTAGGGTGTTCTGGGTCTTGGCTGTGAGATAGAAGAACCCTGTGTTGTAAAGAAATTTGTATATTACTCCTTTATAGTTTGGGAAATGAAGTAGAAGGTAGTTTCGAATGTCCATCAGGGCATTCCTTAGTGGGAGGTTGATCAGTATGACCATATAGGCGGGGGTTAGGCCCTGGAGGGTTGTGAAGACCAGCGCTAGAATCTTGAATCTTATTCTGGCTTTTATGGAGAGCCAGTGGAGTGCTTGCAGTAAGGGAGAAGCTCTTTGATGGCAGGGAGACCTGAAATAAAGTGAGCAGCCGTATTTTGGACGGTTAGTAATTTTTTCAGGCTCAGATCTTTGCAACCTGTGTATAAACTGTTGCAATATTCTAGTTGGGACAGTATCACTTTGAAACCAGGAAGGGAAGAGGCTTCTAATTCTTCTCAACTTCAATAGTGTTCTGAAAGCTTTCTTTGTGACCAAAGTTATTTGGTCATCTAGTGTCAGGTTTTGGTCTACAGTGACTACTAGGACTAAGGCTGCTTTCTAATGGGAAACTGGTTTGGCCGACTGAAAACGTGGTAAGAAATTGGATAGAAGATGCCTGATATAATCAGGAATTTGGTTTTAGCCTGAATGTGGAGGTCCAGGTCTCATGTCTAGGCCGGTCTGAATCCCGACTGGCACAGGCAGCTCCTTGTGACTCTGGGCAAGTCACTTAACCCTCCATTGCCCCATGTAAGCCACATTAAGCCTGCCATGAGTGGGAAAGCACGGGGTACAAATATAACAAAAACAAAAACAAAAATATTGGTTAGGTTGCCCGTAAAGGGGACGTAAATTGTCATATCATCTGCATAAATGGTGCAGAGAAGGGCAACGAAAATGATAAAGGGGATGGGACGACTTCCCTATGAGGAAAGGCTAAAGCAGCTACGGCTCTTCAGCTTGGAGAAAAGGCGGCTGAGGGGAGATATGATAGAGGTCTATAAAATAATGAGTGGAGTGGAACAGGTAGATGTGAAGCGTCTGTTCACGCTTTCCAAAAAATACTAGGACTAGGGGGCATACGATTAAGCTACAATGTAGTAAATTTAAAACGAATTGGAGAAACTTTTTCTTCACTCAACGTGTAATTAAACTCTGGAATTCGTTGCCAGAGAATGTGGTAAAGGCAGTTAGTTTAGCGGAGTTTAAAAAAGGTTTGGGCGGCTTCCTAAAGGAAAAGTCCATAGACCGTTATTAAACGAACTTGGGGGAAATCCACTATTTCTAGGATAAGCAGTATAAAATGTTTTGTACATTTTTGGGATCTTGCCAGGTATTTGTGACCTGGATTGGCCACTGTTTAAAACAGGATGTGGGGCTTGATGGACCTTTGGTGTTTCCCAGTATAGCAATACTTATGTACTTCAGCACTGTCTCCTTGCTGCCAAGTGGTGCCATCAGGATACTGAATAGTGTTGGTGACACCTGTGGTAAACCAGCAGAGCCATGTACTACTTAAGATTGTGAGCCCACTAGGGATAGACCCAGTACCTGTAAAATGAAACTGTAAACCACTTAGGTCTAAGAAGTATATAAATACTGAAATGAAAGAACAAACGAACCTATGCATGGGTGTGCCTTTGAGCTCGTGTAAAACCAGACATAGACATCTCCCCGTCACCCCACCCCCATATATGTAAAATGGAGAATACACACGTAATTTCAGATCCCCCTTGTGCTCCTTGAAATCTTTGCATGGTGTAGAGCTCCACTTTTATAACAGGGCGCAGGAAGGCACCTGTCTATAGAATAAAAGCACTAATCCTGCAGAAATCACACCTAGACAGAGTAGGTGTTAAGTGTACAAATGTATTTTATAAAATATGCACAAATCAGGAGTCTGCCCATGAGCACACACTATATAAGCATGCACCAGCTTATGCTACTACTACTTATGCCACATGTATTTTTTAGGCATGGCCTATTTACACACGAAAATGGTTTATAAGATTATCCTCTTCATTTATTATTAGGATTTATTTACCGCCATTTTGAAGGAATTCACTCAAGGCAGTGTACAGTAAGAATCAGGGGCGTATCTGGACTCCATCGGTAGGGGGGGCCAGAGCCAGAGGGAGGGAGCACATTTACCCCCCCCCCCAACGACACCCCCCCCCCCCCGCCGCCACCATTGCCAGAACCCCCCCCGCCGCCACCATTGCCAGAACCCCCCACCAACAACTCTCCACCCTCCCCCCGCCGCCAACCTTCCCCCGCTGCCGTTACTTACCTTTGCTGGCGGGGGACCCCACACCCCACCAGCTGAGGTCCGCTTGCCGCCTTTAAAGATATTTCTTCAGCTGGCGGGGGACCCCAACCCCCGCCAGCCGACCCGACGTCTTTAAAATTCTTCTTCGGCCTCCGTGGCCGTGCTGTAGTTGATAGCTGTTCAATCCAGTTCGGAGTCTGACGTCCCAGCACGTTGTCCTGTTGGGGTCCCCGCCAGCAAAGGTAAACAACGGCAGCGGGGGAGGGTTGACGGCAGTAGGGGGGTCCAGGGCGAAATCTGCAGGGGCCCAGGCCCCTGTGGCCCCACGCAGATACGCCCCTGGTAAGAATAGATCAAATATGAGCAATAGACAATTACACCAGTAAAAATATTCAAAAACAATACAAAGTATGGCATGGTATAAAATTTACAATGTCAACACAATACGTAATAGAACATAATAGAAGGGTAAAGCAAAGATGTAACACATAGAAGGGTAAGAAAGTAGGAAAAGTTAGAAAGTAAGGTGATTGATTTAAAGAAAGTTGCACATGAGGTCAGAGAGATGGTTAAATATTATCTCAGCCTAGGGTAGGAGTGAATAAACATGTCCTGCTGCAGTATATGCAGCCTGAGTCACTCCTTGTGTGTGTGAGTGAGATTAACAAGTTAGTTACTTCTTCCAGTAAAGGCCTGGTTGAAGAGCCAAGCTTTCACCTGCTTCCTGATATTAACTTAGGTGTCTAAAAGTTTTAACCTTAAGCTGAGCAGAGGAAAGAACTATTGGAAATGAATTACACAAGTCAATCAAATAATGATCTAACATATAACATAGTAGATGATGGCAGATAAAGACCTGTATGGTCCAATCAGTCAGTCTGCCCAATAATATAAACTCATTGCATATGGTATTTATGTATACCTGATCTTACATAAGTACATAAGTACATAAGTAGTGCCATACTGGGAAAGACCAAAGGTCCATCTAGCCCAGCATCCTGTCACCGACAGTGGCCAATCCAGGTCAAGGGCACCTGGCACGCTCCCCAAACGTAAAAACATTCCAGACAAGTTATACCTAAAAATGCGGAATTTTTCCAAGTCCATTTAATAGCGGTCTATGGACTTGTCCTTTAGGAATCTATCTAACCCCTTTTTAAACTCCGTCAAGCTAACCGCCCGTACCACGTTCTCCGGCAACGAATTCCAGAGTCTAATTACACGTTGGGTGAAGAAAGATTTTCTCCGATTCGTTTTAAATTTACCGCACTGTAGCTTCAACTCATGCCCTCTAGTCCTAGTATTTTTGGATAGCGTGAACAGTTGCTTCACATCGACCCGATCCATTCCACTCATTATTTTATACACTTCTATCATATCTCCCCTCAGCCGTCTCTTCTCCAAGCTGAAAAGCCCTAGCCTTCTCAGCCTCTCTTCATAGGAAAGTCGTCCCATCCCCACTATCATTTTCGTCGCCCTTCGCTGTACCTTTTCCAATTCTACTATATCTTTTTTGAGATACGGAGAC
This sequence comes from Microcaecilia unicolor, assembly GCF_901765095.1. Taxonomy (NCBI): domain Eukaryota; kingdom Metazoa; phylum Chordata; class Amphibia; order Gymnophiona; family Siphonopidae; genus Microcaecilia; species Microcaecilia unicolor. The sequence goes on along the minus strand of NC_044031.1, from coordinate 630,137,330 downwards.
CAGTACTGAACACAATACTCCAGGTGCGGTCGCACCATGGAGCGATACAACGGCATTATAACATCCGCACACCTGGACTCCATACCCTTCCTAATAACACCCAACATTCTATTCGCTTTCCTAGCCGCAGCAGCACACTGAGCAGAAGGTTTCAGCGTATCATCGACGACGACACCCAGATCCCTTTCTTGATCCTTAACTCCTAACGCGGAACCTTGCAAGACGTAGCTATAATTCGGGTTCCTCTTACCCACATGCATCACTTTGCACTTGTCAACATTGAACTTCATCTGCCACTTGCACGCCCATTCTCCCAGTCTCGCAAGGTCCTCCTGTAATCGTTCACATTCCTCCTGCGACTTGACGACCCTGAATAATTTTGTGTCATCGGCGAATTTAATTACCTCACTAGTTATTCCCATCTCTAGGTCATTTATAAATACATTAAAAAGCAACGGACCCAGCACAGACCCCTGCGGGACCCCACTAACTACCCTCCTCCACTGAGAATACTGGCCACGCAATCCTACTCTCTGCTTCCTATCTTTCAACCAGTTCTTAATCCATAATAATACCCTACCTCCGATTCCATGACTCTGCAATTTCTTCAGGAGTCTTTCGTGCGGCACTTTGTCAAACGCCTTCTGAAAATCCAGATATACAATATCAACCGGCTCCCCATTGTCCACATGTTTGCTTACCCCCTCAAAAAAATGCATTAGATTGGTGAGGCAAGACTTCCCTTCACTAAATCCGTGCTGACTTTGTCTCATCAGTCCATGTTTTTGTATATGCTCTGCAATTTTATTCTTAATAATAGCCTCCACCATCTTGCCCGGCACCGACGTCAGACTCACCGGTCTATAATTTCCCGGATCTCCTCTGGAACCCTTCTTAAAAATCGGAGTAACATTGGCTACCCTCCAGTCTTCCGGTACTACACTCGATTTTAGGGACAGATTGCATATTTCTAACAGTAGCTCCGCAAGTTCATTTTTTAGTTCTATTAATACTCTGGGATGAATACCATCAGGTCCTGGTGATTTACTACTCTTCAGCTTGCTGAACTGACCCATTACATCCTCCAAGGTTACAGAGAATTTGTTTAGTTTCTCCGACTCCCCCGCTTCAAATATTCTTTCCGGCACCGGTGTCCCCCCCAAATCCTCCTCGGTGAAGACCGAAGCAAAGAATTCATTTAATTTCTCCGCTACGGCTTTGTCCTCCTTGATCGCCCCTTTAACACCATTTTCGTCCAGCGGCCCAACCGACTCTTTGGCCGGTTTCCTGCTTTTAATGTATCTAAAAAAATTTTTACTATGTATTTTTGCTTCCAACGTTAATTTCTTCTCAAAGTCCTTTTTTGCCCTCCTTATCTCCGCTTTGCATTTGGCTTGGCATTCCTTATGATCTATCCTGTTACTTTCAGTTGGTTCTCTTCTCCACTTTCTGAAGGATTGTTTTTTGGCTCTAATGATTTCCTTTATCTGTTTAGCCACGCCGGCTGACGTTTAGTCTTTTTTCCCTTTTTTCTAATACGTGGAATATATTTGTCCTGAACCTCCAGGATGGTGTTTTTAAACAGCATCCACGCCTGATGCAAGTTTTTTTACTCTGCGAGCTGCTCCTTTCAGTCTTTTTTTCACCATTTTTCTCATTTTGTCGTAATCACCTTTTCTATAGTTAAACGCTAGCGTACTTGATTTCCTAGTTTCACTTCCTTCAATGCCAATATCAAAACCGATCATATTATGATCACTGTTATCAAGCGGCCCTCGTATCGTTACCCCCTGCACTAGATCATGAGCACCACTAAGGACTAAGTCTAGTATTTTTCCTTCTCTTGTCAGCTCCTGAACTAGCTGTTCCATGAAGCTGTCCTTGATTTCATCAAGAAATCTTATGTCCCTTGCGTGTACAGATGTTACATTAACCCAGTCTATATGCGGGTAATTGAAATCCCCCATTATTATTGTGTTGCCCAGTTTGTTTGCGTCCCTGATTTCCTTTAACATTTCCGCATCCGTCTGTTCGTCCTGGCCAGGCGGACGGTAGTACACTCCTATCACTATCCTTTTCCCCTCTGCACATGGAATTTCAATCCACAGTGATTCCAAGGAGTGTTTTGTTTCCTGCAGAATTTTCAATCTATTTGATTCAAGGCTCTCGTTAATATACAATGCTACCCCTCCACCAATCCGATTCACCCTATCACTACGATATAATTTGTACCCCGGTATGACAGTGTCCCACTGGTTATCCTCCTTCCACCAGGTCTCAGAGATGCCTATTATATCTAATTTTTCATTTAGTGCAATATATTCCAACTCTCCCATCTTATTTCTTAGGCTCCTGGCATTCGCATATAGACATTTCAAACTATGTTTGTTGTTCCTAAGTACATCATGCTTAGTACTTGACAGTATTAATTGGCAATCTTTTGTCTGATTTTTATTGTTATTTAAAGATACCCGATCTACTACAATCTCTTTTGCAACCTCACTATCAGGATACTCTATCTTCCCTGTTATGGTGATATCTTTGAAAGATACCTTATCCCGAACCATGCTCTTTTGAGCGACTGTCGGCCTTCCCCCCATTTCTAGTTTAAAAGCTGCTCTATCTCCTTCTTAAACGCCGATGCCAGCAGCCTGGTCCCACTCTGGTTAAGATGGAGCCCATCCTTTCGGAATAGGCTCCCCCTTCCCCAGAATGTTGCCCAGTTCCTAACAAATCTAAAGCCCTCCTCCCTGCACCATCGTCTCATCCACGCATTGAGACTCTGGAGCTCTGCCTGTCTCTTGGGCCCTGCGCGTGGCACAGGTAGCATTTCAGAAAATGCTACCCTGGAGGATCTGGATTTCAGCTTTCTACCTAAGAGCCTAAATTTTGCTTCCAGAACCTCTCTCCCACATTTTCCTATGTCATTAGTACCCACATGTACCAAGACAGCCGTCTCCTCCCCAGCACTATATAAAATCCTATCTAGGTGACGCGTGAGGTCCGCCACCTTCGCACCAGGCAGGCAAGTCACCAGGCGATCCTCACGTCCACCAGCCACCCAGCTATCTATATGCCTAATGATCGAATCACCCAGTACAACAGCTGTCCTAACCTTTCCCTCCCGGGCAACATTTGGAGATATATCCTCGGTGCGAAAGGATTTATCCTTGCCTTTTTTAGGGCATAGACCGAAGAAGTCTGCCTGGCACTGGCCTTGTTCTAAAATTTCTGAAGTTGTTGTCAAAGCCCCTGAATAGCTCCACTTCAGTCCATCCAAATCTATTCAGCCTCGATCAGGGCACAGACTGTAGAAGTCTGCCCAGCACCAGTTTTCCTACTTAATCTCCGCTAAGCTTCTTTAGATCCGATCCTTCTAAACAGGATTCCTTTGCAATTGTCTGAGACACAAAGGAATCCTGTCTGAGAAAGTATAATAAAAGTAAATCAAACCAAATCCTGGTTGTGCAAACTTCCAATGGAATTTCCAAAAGAAGCCTTTAAAAAAAAAAAAAAGGGGGGGGAGGGAAGAGAGGACTCAAAGGGATGAACTTTGACGGTGACCTAAGCACCTGCCTATCCTTAAAACTGTCATCTTGCCAGCTACTCCACCAGCTGTAATCTCCAGCACTGAAGGTGGAAGAGGGGGCAGGGGGCATTCCACATGTTCTTACCTTTTGGGAAGCGTTGCAAGGAGCGACGCACATCCATTAGCACCTGATTATAGTCTTTGTGGTTCTCCCGGATCGCCTTTCCTAGGGGAAACCAAGGACCCATAAATAACCACCATAACCAAAGATGGAGAGGTGTGAAGATGTAGCATAATCTCAGCATGTACAGAATTACAGGTAATAAAAGAAAATGTTTAGCCCACCTCCCCAGCTATCTCATGCCCAGCACTCAAACTGTTCTCCCCACCACATTCTCTCATGTACATTTCCACTTCTCATATCACAAGATGTGCCCTCATGTCCTTACTCCCCTTGCCAAGATTCAGTACGTTCTCACTTTACCCCTACCCTCCTACCCCTCCCCCCCTCTCTCATACCTGGTTTTGGGGGAAGGTTGAATACATTTATGCTAAGCAGTTTGGGCCACACTCGCCTGCGCATCTCGTCAGTCAGCAGCCCTCCCCTGCTGACCGCTGCTCTCCGGAGAACGTCTATGGCCACGGGATCACTGGTCAGGGCTCTGGTCATTTCTAGCAATTTCTCTTTCTTCCTTAAGCCATTATGTTCTGCAATTAGAAGAGGACATTGCTTTGGTTCATAAGCAATAAATCCCCCAGGTCAGGAGAAACAGAAAAGACCGCCAGCTCCTTCATATAGGGAACCACTCCCCCACCACAGAGCCTAGGTGTTACAATCATAATACATACAGCAGAGGGGGTATGGGTTGGCTACACAAGAAAATCACTCTTATCTATTGAGCTCCATGTGCACCTGACAGAACATGCTGCAAAGCACTACATAGGAACTGCCATAGAAGGTCAGATCAAAGGTCCATCAAGCTCAGCATTCCAACTGGCCAATCCAAATCACAAGTACCTGGCAGGAAGTAGCAAGATTCCATACTGCTTACCTCCAGGTACGCATGGTGGCTTTCCCTAGGTCTACCTATATAGTTTATAGACATTTCCTTCAGAAACCTGTCCAAACTATTTTTAAACTCAGGTATATTAACTACTTTACCACTTCTTCTGCCAATGAATTCTAGAGCATAATTACATGTTTACTTAAAAAAAAAAAAAAAAAACAGATTTAAAATGCACTACTTGGTAACTTCATGATATGTCCCCTAGTCTTTGTTTATTCTTTCAAAATATAGTAAATGTGATTCACGTTTACCATTTACAAAATTGTACATGACCTGGCCTTTCCAAGATCATGGCAGTTTACAAAAAAGAAAAACAAAATATGATATAAAATTACATCATAGGAAGAAACCAACTTCATTTAAAATGGATGGACCTAAATCGTTCACACATATGTCCTAACAGATTAAGCCAGCGTTCTTTAATGCAAACCTGGGGGCCAATGGAGGCCCCTGGAGACTTCTTGGGTGGCCCCCATCCTCATTCTGGCTTTTGGGTTTTTGGGGTTTTTTTGCTACTCTATGTCTCTCTACAAAGTTCTCAACAGAAAGAGGGAAGTGGATGAGACAAAGAGCAGCATGCTGGAAGGACAAGGAATTTCTCAACAGATGACGAGAATATATCTGGAGATGGCACCAAAGCTTTACAAGTGACTCAAAATGCAGTTGCAAGCATAATTACTGGTTGCTCTCATTATTCTTCTGTTTCAACAATAAAAAAAACAAACTGCATTGGCTCCCCATGGAGTAAAGAATTAAATTTAAAATTTTACTTCTGGTTCATAAAGCGAAGATACTTACCTGTAGCAGGTATTCTCCAAGGACAGCAGGCTGATTGTTCTCACATGTGGGTCGACGTCCGCGTCAGCCCAGGAAATGGAAATTTTTCCCAGCAAAAATAAAAAGTTTTGTCAGAGTCTTCTGGCGCGCGAGCAGCGCGCACCGCGCATGAGTGGACAACTTCCCGCCCATCACGCGAACGTATCCCCTCAGTTAAATCAAAAAGCAAACAAACTAATAACAACTCCAAAGAGGAGGTGGGCGGGTTTGCGAGAACAATCAAACTGCTGCCCTCGGAGGATACCTGCTACAGGTAAGTATCTTCGATTTCTCCAAGGACAAGCAGGCTGCTTGTTCTCACATGTGGGGTATCCCTAGCAACCAGGCTCACTCAAAACAATGAATATTGGTAAATTGGGCCTCACAACGGCGAGGACATAACATAGATTGACCTGAAACCATAAACAACTAACTGAGAGTGCAGCCTGGAATAGAACAAAAATGGGAGGTGGAGGCAGAGCTGGATTCTAAATCCCAAACAGATTCTGCAGCATTGACTGCCCAAACCGACTGTCACGTCGGGTATCCTGCTAAAGGCAGTAGTGAGATGTGAATGTGTGGACTGATGACCACGTTGCAGCCTTGCAAATCTCTTCAATGGAGGTTGACTTTAAGTGAGCCACTGACGCAGCAATGGCTCTAACATTATGAGTCGTGACATGGCCCTCTAGAGTCAGCCCAGCTTGGGCATAAGTGAAGGAAATGCAATCTGCTAGCCAATTGGAGATTGTGCGTTTTCCGATGGCGACTCCCCTCCTGTTGGGATTGATAGAAACAAACAACTGGGCGGACTGTCTGAAGGCCTTTGTCCGCTCCACGTAAAAGGTCAATGCTCTCTTGCAGTCAGTATGCAACTGACGTTCAGCAGGGCGGGTATGAGGACGGGGAAAGAATGTTGGCAAGACAATTGACTGGTTCAGATGGAACACAGACACCAACTTCGGCAAGAACGTAGGGTGCGCGCAGAGGACTATTTTGTTGTGATGAAACGTGATATAAGGTGCATGCACTACCAAGGCCTGAAACTCACTGACCCTACAAGCTGACGTAACAGCCACCAAGAAGACAACCTTCCAGGCCAAGTACTTCAGATGGCAGGAATTCAGTGGCTCAAAAGGAGCTTTCATCAGCTGGATGAGGACGATGTTGAGATTCCATGACACTGGCGGAGGACTGACAGGGGGCTTTGACAAAAGCAAACCTCTCATGAAGCAAACAACTAAAGGCTGTCCACAGATAGGCTTACCCTCTACACGGCAATAAGTACTAATTGCACTGAGATGAACCCTTACGGAGTTGGTCTTAAGACCAGACTCTGATAAGTGTAGAAGGTATTCAAGTAGGGTCTGTGTAGGACAAGAAAGAGGATCTAGGGCCTTGCTGTCACACCAGACGGCAAACCTCCTCCATTTAAAAGATTAACACCTCTTCATGGAATCTTTCCTGGAAGCAAGCAAGACTCGGGAGACACCCTCTGAAAGACCCAAGGAGGCGAATTCTAAGCTCTCAACATCCAGGATGTGAGAACCAGAGACTGGAGGTTGGTATGCAGAAGTGGCCCCTCGTTCTGGATGATGAGGGTTGGAAAACACTCCAATCTCCACAGTTCCTCAGAGGACAACTCCAGAAGAAGAGGGAACCAAATCTGACGTAGCCAGAAGGGAGCAATCAGAATCATGGTTCCGAAGTCTTGTTTCAGTCTCAGCAAAGCCTTCCCTACTAGAGGTATGGGAGGATACGCATACAGGATGCCTGTTCCCCAGTGCAGGAGAAAGGCATCTGACGCTAGTCTGTCATGGGCCTGAAGCCTGGAACAGAACTGAGGGACCTTGTGATTGATCTGAGTGGCAAAAAGATCCACCGAGGGGGTGCACCACGCTCGGAAGATCCTGCGGGCGACACCCATGTCCAGTGACCACTCGTGAGGTTGCATTATCCTGCTCAGCCTGTCGGCCAGACTGTTGTTTACGCCTGCCAGGTAAGTGGCTTCCAGAAACATGCCATGACGGCGCGCCCGAAGCCACATCTGGACGGCTTCCTGACACAGACGGCAAGATCCAGTGCCCCCCTGCTTCTTGGTGTAATACATGGCAACCCGATTGTCTGTCTGAATCAATATGATTTGGTTGGACAGCAGGTCTCTGAAAGCCTTTAGAGTATTCCAGATCACTTGCAATTGCAGGAGATTGATCTGAAGACCTTTTTCCTGAAAGGACCAGGCTCCTTGAGTGTGAAGCCCATCTACATCAGCTCCCCACCCCAGGAGGGATGCATCTGTCGTCAGCACTTTTTGTGGCTGAGGAATTTGGAATGGACGTCCCAAAGTCAAACTGGATCAAATCGTCCACCACTGCAGAGAATTCCGGAAGTCGGTGGACAGTTGGATTACATCCTCTAGACTTCCTGCAGCTTGATATCACTGGGAAGCTAGGGTCCATTGAACTGATTTCATGTGTAGGTGTGCCATGGGAGTCACATGAACTGTGGAGGCCATGTGCCCCAGAAGTCTCAACATCTGCCGAGCCATGATCTGTTGAGACGTTCGAACTATGGACACCAGAGACAGGAGGCTGTCTGCCCTTGCCTCGGGAAGATAAGCTTGAGCTGTCTGTGTTCAACAGAGATCCAATGAATTCCAACTTCTGAACTGGGGTGAGATGGGACTTGGAGTAATTGATCACGAACCCCAGTAGTTCTAGCACCTGAATAGTCATTCGCATGGACTGTAGAGCGCCTGCCTTCGAGATGCTCTTCACCAGCCAATCGTCGAGATAAGGGAACACATGCACTCCCACTCTGCGTAGTGATGCTGTGACTACAGCTAGGCACTTTGTGAACACTCTGGGCGCAGACACCAGAACAATGGGCAGTACACAGTACTGAAAGTGCTGAGTTCCCAGCCGAAATCGAAGATACTTCCTGTGAGCTGGGAGTATCGAAATGTGTGTGTAAGCATCAGCATAGCCAATCGTTTTCTTGAATCATGGGAAGAAGGGTGCCCAGGGAAACCATCCTGAACTTTTCTCAGACAAGAAATTTGTTCAGGGCCCTAAGGTCTAGGATGGGACGCACTCCTCCCCCCCCCCCCCCCTGTCTTTTTCTGCACAAGGAAGTGCCTGGAATAGAATCCCAGCCCTTCGTCCCCTGGTGGAACGGGTTCGACCGCTTGGGCCTTCAGAAGGGCGGCGAGTTCCTCTGCAAGTACCTGTTTGTGCTGGGAACTGTAAGAATGAGCTCCTGGTGGGCAATTTGGAGGTTTGGATTCCAGATTGAGGGTGTATCATGACTGGACTATTTGAAGGACCCACCAGTCAGAGGTTATGAGAGGCCACCTTTGGTGAAAAAATATCAACCTCCCCCCAACCGGCAAGTTGTCTGGTATTGACACTTTTACAGAGGCTATGCTTAACTGGAGCCAGTCAAAAGCCCGTTCCCTGCTTTTGCTGGGGAGCAGCACGGGCCTTAGACTCACGCTGTTGATGAGAACGAGCGCGCTGGGGCTGAGCCTAGGAAGGCTGTCGAGAAGCAGGAGTGTACCTACACCTAGGATAGGAATAGGGAGCATTCCTCTTCTCCCCAAAATACCTCCTAGATGAGGAGGTAGTAGCAGAAGATGCCCGGTGGAGAGAGAATCCATAGCATCATTATGGTTCTTGATCTGATCAACAAGATCCTCTACTTTTTCACCAAAAAGGTTATCCCCCCGGCAAGTAACATCCGCCATTCGCTGCTGGACCAAATGATCCAGGTCAGAGACACGCAGCCATGAGAGTCTACGCATCACTATACCTTGAGCAGTGATCCTGGATGCTACATCAAAAGTGTCGAACGTACCCCTGGCCAGGAATTTTCAACACGCTGTTCTGCTGCCTGACCACCTGGCGAAAATGCTTGGCTTGCTTCGGAGGGAGTGCATCAACCAAGCTAGACAGTTGCCTTATCGAGTCCCGCAAGTGAATGCTCGTGAAGAGCTGGTAAGTCTGGATCTTGGCAGCGAGCATAGCGGCCTGATATGTCTTCCTCCCAAAAGAATCAAGAGTCCTAGCTTCTCTGCCTGGGGGTACCGAAGCATAGTCTCTAGTACTCCTGGCTCTCGAGGGCGGAATCCACCACCATAGGATTGTGGGGTAACTGAGACCTCAACAATACAGGTTCACCATGGATCCGATACTGGGATTCAGCTTTCTTGGGGACCACAGGGCCAGACAGAGGGGCCGACCAGTTTCGCAAACGGACTTCCTTCAGTACCTTATGCAGAGGGACTGTCACAGCCTCTTTTTGTGGAGAAGAATAATCCAGCCCTTCGAGCATCTCAGTCCTGGGCTCATCCTCAACCTCCACAGGGAAGGGAATAGCCGTAGCCATTTCCCGGACAAAAGAGGAAAAGGAAACATTCTCTGGTGGAGATAGTCTCCTCTCTGGTGGAGAGGAAGGTTCAGAGGGAATCCCTGGGATCTTCCTCTGACTCCCACGAATGCTCCTGATCAGTATCAGATAAGACTTCTCTTAAGGTAATCAGACACTGGACCTGCCTGGACGCCAAGGAACAATGTCCTCGATGGCGATGTCGAAAGGCCGACGCCTGCTTGAACTGCGACGAAGTTTCCTCCACTGATGTCGAAGGGGAAGCGACCTGGGTAAGGCACAAGCACCCCAGACACCAAAGCTGACGTAGCAGTCCCTCCAGAAGGCCCGGATGCACTCGTTGAGAGCCGCCATCAGAGAAGGCTGCGGGGTCGGTGGAACAGGCAGTGTCAGAATCTTTGGAGGCTCGGGAGCAGGTACCGGGCTGCTAGGAGGCCAACGCATCGGCACGTCCTGTATTGAGGAGGAGCGATCCTCTTGGCACCGACGCTTCTTGGGTGTCGACTCACTCGACACCTTGGAGCTCCCAGCACCGTGCATCGAAGGAGAACGATGACGGTGCTTCTTTGCCTTTGCTCGACGCCAATCATCGAGACTCCTCGGTACCAATGAGGAGGAGGACGTGGAATCCTCACGTCTCCTCGGGGCTGGGTCCAACGAAGGTCGGTCCCAGGGGGCCCTGCATAACAGGAGGCCTCGAGGCAGGTGGAGACCCACTCGACGCCTCGCTGCTCCCAGCGCGAGTTGGTCTCTCAGCAGCCATTACCTCTCCTCCTGACGTCGATGCTCCTTTCGATGTCGACACCGCCAACCTTGTTACCAATGTCGATGTCGAAGGACCGGACCGAGCCCCAAAAAGCTTTTCCCACTGGGCTTCTCGAGACGCTTGGGTTCGTTTCTGCATATGAATACACAGACTACAAGCGGCTGGGGTATGGTCGGGCCCTAGGCACTGGATACACCAAGCGTGGGTATCGGTACCCGAGATGGTCCGGTTGCACCGAGTACAACATTTGAAGCCGCTGGGTGTCTTCGATGACATGGAAGGAAAAACGGCTTTGGCGAAATTAAACAACGTGATAGTGCCAAAAAAGTAAAGGGCACAAAAAGGGAAAAAAGGCCGGCCCCGTCGAAAAGAAAGGAAACTTAAAAATAGGCAAAAAACCAAAAAAAGACTACGGGAGTAAATAATTTTTTTTTTTTTTTTAAATGACAAAATAATAAAAGAAATAGAAAGAAAAAAAAGTCATCAGACTCTGTTCCTGGGCCAAAAACGAGGAGAGCAGAAAAATCCTGTCACCTCGTCGTGGACAAAAAAGAACTGAGGGGACACGTTTGAGGGACAGGCAGGAAGTCGTCCATGCATGCGCGCCAGAAGACTGGCAAAACCTTTTATTTTTGCTGGGAAAAATTTCCGTTTCCTGGGCCAACGCGGACATCGACCCACATGTGAGAACAAGCAAGCCTGCTTGTCCTCGGAGAAAGTTCTTAATGTTGTGTCTCCTGCGATAGCAACAAAGTAACGACTCTATTAACCACATAGAACACTGAGGTCGCCTACAATGTTTCAATTGGAAATACCATCATTCCAGGTTATCAGGTTAGAGGAGTACCAAAAATCAATGTTCAGGGGGATTGGTGCTGTACTATGGAATTCATTACCTTTGAAAATTCAGAGTATTCATAATACTGGAGTATTTAAAAAAATAACTAAAAACAATCTCGATTGAGCAAGTCTGTAAAAAGGATTAGGAACTATCACTCATACATACCACCTATAATAAACCTTACCTAGGCTGCAGCTGTCACCAGCTGTAAATATATGATTCTTTAATTGTTTTACTCAATTTCTAGAGAATGATTGACTTAGTAGTTATTTGGTTAGCTGAATTACGATTTTATGTTACCTTTTGTTGCATGTCTTATGGTTTAGCTGACACCGATGTCAGGTAAATGAGCTGTGATTGGCTGACAGAAACTTGGAGGGACTTAATGGAAAGGGAAGAAATGTCTAAGCAACTGAATAAGTGGTGCAGTGGTTAGAGCACAAGTCTTGTAATCAGAAGGTGGCTGGTTCGAATCCCCCTATTACTATTGTTTTAATTTGGACATCCCTGACTGCACTTGCATGTTTTTTTTTCTTCCGACTTTTGCTCTCTGCATGGGTCCCGCGCAGCACCAACTAAACTAAAATTGCTCAGGGGACCTGCATACTGCTGTCATGGAGCTGGGATGGTATTTGAGGCTGACATAGAGGCTGGAAAAAATATCTAAACAGTTTGTTTTTTAGGGTGGGAGGGGGTTAGTGACCACTGGGGGAGACAGGGGAGATCATCCCCGATTCCCTCCGGTGGTCATCTGGTCAGTTTGGGCACTTTTTGGAAGCTTGGTCGTGAAAAAAACAGGACCAACTTTGTGTGGACTAAATGCTCGTCGGGGACGTCTTGCTTCTTTCCATTATCAGGCGCGGAGGTCCATCTGTTAACCATGCCCCGGAACGCCCCTGTCCCGCCTTCACTACCGTTCGGCCACGCCCCCGAGAATTTCGCCCGTCCCCGTGACTGAAAGCAGTTGGGGCCGTCCAAATTCAGCTTTCGATTATACCTGTTTTTGAGACGGACGTCCATCTCCCGATTTGTGTCAGAAGATGGGCGTCTGTCTCTTTCGAAAATAAGCTGGTTAAAGTCACTTAACCCTCCATTGGTACAAATAAGTACCTGTATATAATATGTAAACCACTTTGAAAGTAGTTGCAAAAACCACAGAAAGGCAGTATATGAAGTTCTCATTCCCTATAAGGAGGCTGTTCCCCCACAACATAAAGGATAACACCAGCATGCAGCCTGAAATATGACTAAGCCTTTTTAGCTTAAAAGAAAGCTGGAATAGGCACATCCCTAAAACACAGGAACAAAAAAAAAAAAGTTTGTCTATATGGGAACCCTGTATCTCTTCATTACCTCCCAAAGCCCACAGTTTTATTTTTAACTCTCTCTAGGCACTGCTAGAGGTTGGAGTGGTTTGCTCTGAGGGCTCCAATCGGGTGTGTTCGTGGACTCCTGCGAGATGTGTATGAATGGGGTTTTTTTTTTTTTTTTTTTTTGGGGGGGGGGGTATTTTGGGATATACATTCTGGATGGTCACTATTCTTTGGGGTATGGGTCATCAGAGTACAGGCCCTCCCCCTCTTATATATGTTCATGACTGGCTAGATTGTGCCATTAACATCTTGATGTTTTGACCATCCCTTGACAGATAAATAATACATTTTTTTCTTCTCTTCTTCTCCTCTTGGTGGCGAAAGCTCTTTCCGGTCGGGGGTAGGGTACAGGTTGATTATTTGGATTAAAGGGGTTTCACTGTTGTAGGGATGGGAACATTGGGGCACATTAGTGATAGGTCATTTAGATAGTGATTACGTTTAATAACCAGTTAGAAACACTGTTTTGCTTTTTACCTTTTTATTGACTTCAGAGTGATCAGCTTTCACCTGAATCCATTTCTGAAATGACACTATAGTACATATATTACCAGAGCCAATATAGTATTATAGACCATCTAAGACTCCTGAGGCAGGCCTGTGGCCGAAACATAGATCTGTGTCAAGTCTGCAATAAAGTTAAATTGTGTTCAACTTAGTTGCCCCAGTCTCTGGAGTCATTGGTCCACTTCCCATTCTTTCTTTGTGTATCCTCTTCGTGGAATTTTGTTGTTCATCCACCCAGGTGGATTGCCCATCCCTATTCTAATTGTGAATGCGAAACATGTGGCCTCTCAACATAGAAGCTGCCAGCCTTCAACATTTTATTCCTTTCTGGGAATATACAAGTGGACCTTCAAAAAGGTGACCCAGAGGCAGGCTATACCGATGGTGCTGAACTGACTCATGAACTAAGTATTAAGATCTACCTCCCTAGGTGGCAAGGAATGGGGTGAAGAGAAGCAGCATCCCCCTCCAATGACACAGCCAACTGCACAAAGTGAAAGAAGAAGAATAAAACAGAACTTATAGTGTGCTAGGCTTGAGCAGGTTATAAGAGGTTGGTCAAATCGAATTATATATCTCCATAATAATCAATGTCATAACAGTCAAAAAGTGTAACAAGTAAGCTTAAATTGTAAAAATAATATGAAGTTATACAGAAACTAAAACAATTTTTTTAAAAGAAAAGTCTTTAGATTTTCTTGAAAACCTGCATAAGAACGTAAAAGAGTAACCAAACTGGGTCAGACCAATAGTCCATCTTGCCCAGTATTCTGTTTTCCAAATAGTGGCCAAGCCAGGTCACAAGTACCTGGCAGAAACCCAATTTGTGGCAACACTCCACAAATCCCAGGGCAAGCAGTTGCTTCCCGTGTCTGCCTCAATAGCAGACTGGACTTTTCCTCCAGAAATCTGGCCAAACCTTTTTTAAATCCAGATACGCTAACCGCCGTTACCACATCTTCTGGAAAAGAGTTCCAGAGCTTAACTATTTGTTGAGTGACAAAATATTTCCTCCTATTTTAAAAGTATTTCCATTTAACTTCCTCGACTGTCCTCTAGTCTTTGTACTTTTGGAACGAGTAAAATAAAAAAAAAAATCTATTTACTTCTACACCACTCAGGATTCTGTAGACCTCAATCATATCTCCCCTCATCCGTCTCTTTTCCAAGCTGAAGAGCCCTAACCTCTTTAGCTTTTCCTCATACAAGGAGTTCCATTTCCTTTATCATTTTGGTCGCTCTTCTTTGAACCTTTTCTAATTCTGCTATATCTTTTTTTGAGATACGGAGACAAGAGCTGGACGCAATACTCAAGGTGCAGATGCACCATGGAACATTACAAAGGCGTTTTCAGTCTTATTCATTGGTCCTAATCATACCCAAAATCTCCTTACCAAATTTTGCAGCCTGAAAAGCTAACAGGGATTCAAATATTTTTAGCCTTTTTATACCTTTTGCTTATCTTAAAATTATCATGAAAATTAGATGGTACTAACCCCTATAAAACTTTATAAAGGAAGCATGATAGCTTAAATTTAATTCTTGCTTTGACTGGGAGCCAATGTGTCTTCATATAAAACTGAGATAATCTATCAGATTTTGGATTGTTTGTAATTTTTTTTAAGTACTTGTTACTTAGCATATTTGGGCTACACTAAACAATAGTTCAACTGACTCAAGATCATGGATTGAATTAATATCCTAAATTCATCTTCATTTAAATATTTACAAATCTGTCCACATGTGGGAAAGAGGAACCCGAATTATAGCTACGCCATGCAAGGTTCCACGTTAGGAGTCACGGACCAAGAAAGGGATCTAGGTGTCGTCGTTGATGATACGTTCAAACCTTCTGCTCAGTGTGCTGCTGCGGCTAAGAAAGCAAATAGATACCACAGATCAGTTGTTTCTCAAGTCCGGTCCTAGAGTACCCCTTGCCAGTCAGGTTTTCAGGATATAAACAATGAATATGCATTTGATTCAATTCAAATTTAGTCTTATATACTGCTAAAATCCCCTTTCCAGGGTTCAGTGCCATTTACATCAATAGTTTACATGGAATGGAGATCAATTGCCTTGCTTATATTAGAGCAATGCAAGAGAGCAGGCTAGGAGCAGTCAGGGGAAAAGGGGAGAAGGTCAGTGGTCTCATGAGTTGTGTTGTGGCAGTTAATAATGTGGTATACTTTGGAAATAGGAAGGTTTTTAGTTTTTTCCTGAAGCAGAGGTAGTTACTATCAGTTCTCACAATGATGGGAAGAGAGTTCCATAGGGAGGGCCCTAAAACTGGGAATAGTGAATTAAAAATCTTCTGGAATCTACTTCCTTGAAAAGACAGGGAAGAAAGGAACATTTGGTTTCTTAGTTGATTAGATCGAGCAAGACATAATGAGGATATATTAATCGGCAGACTGGATGTGGTACCATATAAAATGTGATAGACTACGCAAGTGGCTTTAAATTTGATTATTTCAACTAAAGATGAGCCAGATATGGTAACAAACTGCTGTGTCTATTTAACCTGAAGATCAGTCTTGCTACGATATTTTGTATTATTTTAAGTTTCTTTAGGTAGTGAGATTTAATGCCAAGGAATATGATGTTGCAGTAGTCAAGGTGTGGCAAGAACAACATCTGGACCAGCAATGTGAACGCTTTCTGGTCAAAGAGCAATCTCACTAGATGTAGTTGTCTCATTTTAAACAATGTTTTCTTCCATAAGAGGTTGATGTGGGAGGAGAGCGATAGCGATGAATCCAGTAATACTCCAAGTACTTTTGCTTCAGGTTCTACTGAGGGTGTTCTATTATCGTTTAACGTGATTGACAATGGGAGGTCTTATAACATTGGAGCATATTTAAACTATTTTGTTTGAAAAGTAATTGGCTAATTCATTTGCTGGTGGGGAGGCTTGGTCTGGAGTGTCGGCTAGCTTGGTGACTGTTACACTCTTTACTATCGTGAACATTTTTTTATTATTTAGAGTGTGTTGGCCTACCATTCTGCTGTAGTGGATTTGCTTGGCGTTGGTAATTTTAGATTTGTAGGCCTGAAGGCCTGTCTCCAGTCATCCTTCTCTGAAGGGGAATGGCCTATTTCTTTTTAAAAAAGGGAAAATGAGGTTCTTACCATGATAATTTTCTTTCCTTTAGTCATAGCAAATGAAGCCATTACATATGGGTTGTGTCCATCAACCAGCAGGGCTAGATAGAGAGCACTCAACTTTTCACAGTGCCTCATGGCCAGCTAGCTCCACTGCCTCTTCAGTATTTGAAGCTTCCAAAGTAATATGGCAAACCGCAATGGGAATAACATGAACTTTCCTCACAGTGAACGATGGCCCCTTAACAAGGGCATGAACTCATCCTCCTGGAGGGAATAAACTCGTCCTCCACTTTGTATAAACGGAGGGAATACTTGCATCCTCCTGGAGGGAATAAACTCATCCTCCCAAAACATGAACTGGAGGGAATGAACTCATCCTCCTATAAATGTAACAAGAATCCTGAAGACTGTTTTCCGACTCCCCAAGGAAGGAATATAACTTCAGGAAACAAGAACAGCACCTAAAATCAGAATCACTGCAATGCAGACAATCATACAGGGAGGGCTCAAGGCTTCATCTGCTATGACTAAAGGAAAGAAAATTATCATGGTAAGAACCTAATTTTCCCTTCCCTGTCATCAATCAGATGAAGCCATTACGTATGGGATGTAACAAAACAATCCCTAAATACGGTGGGAACAAGCCATGCCACGCGCTACCACCTGTGCTCCAAAACGCGCATCCCTCCTGGCAGCCACATCCAGCCTGTAATGTCGGGCGAAAGAGAGCTTAGAAGCCCATGTTGCAGCACTGCAAATCTCATGAAGAGATAGTGCTCCAGTTTCCGCCCAGGAAGAGGAAATTGCTCTTGTGGAATGTGCCTTAAAGGCTTCAGGCGGAGCCCGGCCAGACAGCAGATATGCTGAAAAGATAGCTTCTTTGAGCCAACGGGCAATAAATAGTGGCTTTAGACGCTGAAGACCCTCTGCGAGGACCTGCAAACAGCACAAAAAGATGATCAGAGGTCCTGAAAGAATTTGTAATTTGCAGATACTGCAACAGAGTCCTGCGCACATCCAAAAGGTGCAACTGCCCAAATGAATCTGGAAACTCCTCCTCAACAAAGGAGGGAAGAAAAACAGGCTTGTTTACGTGAAACGCTGAAACCACCTTAGGCATGAAGGAAGGCACGGTCTGAACCGTGACCCCTGACTCTGAGAATTGCAGAAAAGGGTCTCTACAGGACAGCGCCTGGAGCTCTGACACCCGTCTCGCCGAGGTAATAACCACTAAAAAGACGGCCTTCAGTGTCAAATCTTTCTCTGAAGCACGCCAAAGCGGTTCAAAGGGAGCCCCCTGAAGGGCCTTCAATACTAACCCCAGGTTCTAAGCTGGACAAGGTGCCCGCATGGGAGGACGGAGCCGAAGCACCTCACTAAGAAACCGTGCCACATCTGGATGAGCAGCTAAGGACACGCCTTCAACCTTGCCATGCAGGGAGGCCAATGCTGCCACTTGCACCCACAGGGAATTATAGGCCAAGCCTTTGTGTACACCATCCTGCAAAAATTCCAGAATCGGCGAGACAGAAGCCCGCAACAGAGAAAGTGCTCTTGAAACACACCAGACTTCAAACTGGCGCCAAATCCTGGCATAAGCCATGGAAGTGGAGCGCTTACGGGCCTGCAGGAGAGTGGAAATTACCTTATTTGAGTAGCCTTTATCTCTCAATTGCGCCCTCTCAATCGCCATGCCATAAGTCCAAAGCGGCAGGCATCCTCCATGGCCACCAGACCCTGTGACCACAGGTGCGGAACCAGAGGTAACGGAAAGGGAGCCTCCAACAGCATCTGTCGGAGGTCCGCATACCAAGGCCTCCTGGGCCAATCCGGGGCGATGAGCACCACTTCTCCTGGATGCAGCCGAATCCGCAGGAGCACTCGCCCTATCAAGGGCCACTGAGGGAAGACATACAGCAAGCCCAGGGGCCAGGGTTCAGCCAAGGCATCCAACCCGGCAGAGCGAGGATCCCTCCGTCTGCTGAAGAAGCACGGGACTTTGGCATTGGAACTGGTCGCCATAAGATCCATCACTGGCTTGCCCCATTTGGCACATATCTGCAGGAATACATCGTCTGCTAGTTCCCACTCCGCTGGATCGATCTGATGCTTGCTTAGATAGTCAGCTTGCACATTGCTCTGACCTGCAATGTGAGCTGCTGACAGAGGCTGTAGATGCAGCTCGGCCCAGTGGCAAATTGGTTCGGCCTGCACGGCTAGAGCTCTGCACTAAGTGCCGCCTTGTTGATTTATGTAGGCCACTGCTGTCGTGTTGTCCGACATCACTCAGACAGCCAATCCTTCCAGGGTCACTTGAAAGGCCAGAAGAGCCAGAAACACCGCTTTCAACTCCAGGCGGTTGATAGACCACTCCGACTCGTCGGGCGTCCACAGACCCTGGGCATACTTCCCCTGGCAATGTGCACCCCGGCTGGCATCTGTCACCACTAAGCACCAATCGGGGAGCGCCAGCAGCATTCCCCACTGCAACATGCTGTCCGAGAGCCACCACTCCATACTGAAGCGGGCCGCAGGGAGCCAAGAAAGTCTGCACTGATAATCCTGAGATACTGGAGACCATCGTTGAAGTAGAGAATACTGTAGAGGTCTCAGGTGCGCTCTCGCCCATGGCACCACTTCCAAGGTGGCCGTCATCAATCCCAACAGCTGGACAATGTCCCAAGCTCGCGGGCAGGACATCCTCAGGAGCAGACGGACCTGATTCTGAAGCTTGCACCGCCTTTGTTTGGGAAGAAACACATAGCCCGAGGCTGTGTCGAACCTGGCCCCCAAATATTCTAGAGATTGCGAGGGGGTCAGGTAACTTTTGGCCATACTGACGACCCAGCCCAGAGATTGAAGGACTGAAACCACTCTGGCTGTAGCTAGATGACTCTTTTTCTGAGTCTGCTCTGATGAGCCACTCGTCTAGGTACGGGTGAACCCGGATACCCTCTCGCCTGAGAAAGGCAGCTACTACCACCATTACCTTGGAGAAGGTTCGGGGAGCTGTGGCGAGGCCAAAAGGCAAGGCCCGAAACTGGAAATGTTTTCCCAATACCGCAAACTGCAGAAACTTCTGGTGCGGGGGCCAAATTGGTATGTGCAAGTAAGCTTCTTTCAGGTCCAGAGACGTGAGAAACTCTCCTGGCTGCACTGCCGCAATGACGGAGCGCAGGGTTTCCGTGTGAAAATGCCGCACTCTTAAGGACTTGTTTAGCTCTTTTAAGTCCAGGATCGGGCGAAAAGACCCGCCTTTTCGTGGCACCACAAAATAAATGGAGTAGCGGCCTAGACCTTGTTCGGCGGGAGGCACCGGGGTCACAGCCCCTATCTGGCACAGACTGTGCAAAGTCTCCTCTACCGCCGCCCGTTTGGCGGCAGAACTGCATCGGGACTCCACAAACACGTCTCTCACCGGGGCATTGAATTCTATTCGGTATCCGTCTCTGATCAGGTCCAAGACCCACTGATCTGCGGAGATTTTGGCCCACTCCTCAAAAAAGAGGGAAAGTCTTCCTCCGATGACAGGAAACGAGGAAGGGGCCGGCGCACCATCATTGAGAGGTTCGCCTCTGAACTCCAGGCCTTGAACCGGCAGCTGCAGAACGTTTGTCCGAGCGAAAGGAGTTTCTCTGCTGAAAGCGGGCACGTGAAGTGAACCCAGCAGCACACCCCGGGCGGTACCTTCTAGCTTCACGGAAGCGAGGTCAGTAAGAGGAGCAGACCGCCTGACCCTTAGAGGAAGGCTTCAGCCTATCTTCGGGCAAGCGCTGAGGTTTGGAATCCCCCAGGCCTTTAACAATGTTTTCCAGCTCCTCACCAAACAGGAGAAGGCCTTGAAAGGGCAACTTCACCAACCTTTGCTTAGAGGCCATGTCCACCGCCCAATGTCGTAGCCAAAGAGTGCGGCGAGCCGCCACTGCTACAGCCATTTGTTTAGCCGAAGCTCTAACCATATCATAAAGGGCAGCCAAAAAGGACAAGGCCGACTCCATCCGCGGAGCCACTTCAGATAAGGTCTCTGCTCCATCACCAGGCTGTTCCACTGCCTGCTGTAAACAAGCCAGGCAGGCTCCAGCAGCATAACAACTGCATACAGACGCCCGAACAGTGAGACCTGCCAAATCAAAGGACCGTTTCAGAGCTGAATCAAGCCTGCGGTCTTGAATAACCTTCAGGGCAACACCTCCTTCAACAGGGAGGGTAGTTCTCTTTGTCACAGCCGTGACCAGGGCATCCACTTTAGGCATTGCAAAGCGAGCCAAATGTTCCTCACTCACAGGGTATAATTGCCCCATAGCCCTGGCAACCTTCAAAGGTCCCTCGGGGTCAGCCCATTGAGCCGAAATAAGCTCTTGGATGGAGTCATGCAAAGGAAAGGCTCGAGCAGGCTTTCTGGTACTAGCCATCCTTGGATTAACAGAGGAGGCTGTGCCACTCCCTGGATCTTCAATCTAGAGGGCTTGTAAGGCATCTAAAATAAGCGCTGGCAGCTCCTCATGGTGGAAAATCCTCACCGCAGACGGATCATCAAGCTCCTGCGGCAATTCTGCACCCGACTCTGGCTCCTCAGCCCAAGAAGTTCTGCCAGACCCCTCAGAATCCTCATAGCCCGACCACGGGGGGGGGGGGGGGAAGGGGGGTGCGCCACACTCAGAAGGGGAATTAGCCCTTCTGCGTTTATCAGGAGGATAAGAAACAGGCAAAGCCAACTCCAAAAGGCCAGGATCCACCGGGGGGGGGGGGGGGGGGGGGGGGCAGGCAGAGGGTCCAAAGATCCCTGTGGAAGAGCTCTTTTAAGCATGTATGCCCTATGCAGCGTTAAAACAAAATCAGGGGAGAAAACCGCTCCCTGACAGCCCGGATCCTGCCCAGGGCTAGCAGCTCTATTATTAGCCTCACTCAGAGTACCACCCCCTGGATTCAGGGCTCTCCATCGCAACGAAGACCGCGCCATGTGGAAAATCCAAAATGGCGTCAGCTGCCAGCTCACAGCGCGAAAGATCGCCGCTCGCCATGCTCGGGCCTGCTCTACCGTCTGTACAGCACGAATTACAGAGCCCCGCTGCTGATTTCCGCTTGCCACATTTAGAACAGTGCTTTACAGTCTCCGCAGCCATCGCCGAAAACGGTGGTAAAATTCAAAAATGGCGGTTCGCGCCAAAAACGTCCCGATCGCGGGCCCACCCCAGAGGAGTCAGAAAACACTCTTTCCTCACTAGACCGAGTATCACAGCTCCGGTCCTGCAGAAGAATCTCAAGAAAAAAACCTCTTTTCCAAGATCGCTGCGCTAAAGCACGACGCGACTTTAATTTTAATTTTTTTTTTTAACGCTGTGAGGAAAGCAGAGGCAAAAGAGGTAAATAAAAACACTCCGGAGGCTCAGATAAGTGGGAAAGGCAGGGAAAGGCGAACCAATGTGCCTGCATCCACTGAGTGGGAAAGGACAGGGAAAAGCAAGCTAATATGTCCACATCCACGGGGGCATGGGTAAGGCAGGGGAAGGGCTGACCTATGTGCCTTCAAAGTGAAGCTGCTATAGCCTCTAACACCCCGGCTAACAACTGGCAAGCCAGGAGCCACCCCCAAGGCAGATTTTTGATGGAGCTCGAAGAAGCTGCAGCCACCCTGCTTGGGGAGATAGAGAATACTGAGGAGGCAGTGGAGCTAGCTGGCCATGAGGCACTGTGAAAAGTTGAGTGCTCTCTATCTCCCCCTGCTGGTTGATGGACGCATTTCCGTTTTACATTGGCTAGCTCTTTGGAATACCATGGGGAAGAGATGGCTGATTTAACCCTTTTCGTCTTCATTGGTGAGATCTTGTCTAGTAGTCTGGCTATGTTGTAGACCACCAGAATGTAATGTCAGGTAGATAATCATTCATAATGCCTAAAACGTCAGGCATGCCAGTGTAAGTCACCTCATACTGCCGGTTGTCAAGGACCTATATCTTAGGAGATAATAAGATCGTGGGCTGATCTGTGATAACCCCAGTACTGACTAGGAAGTGGCGAACCTATCATTTAGTAGTGGGGAAGATCAAGATTGGACTGACTCTGGTTATCCCACTGGTAGGTTGTCGTGTGACTACAAACACATCTATGGACCTAAGCCAATGGCCTGGGGGGCTGAAGATATTTAATGAGTTATCAGAAATGGAAGGACGGTGAGAGTTTAAGTGTTCTGCTTCAAGGGATGCTTGTGATCTTGTAGTTGTGCAGTCCCAGCATCTTTTGCAGATTCATCCCATCTTCTCTCTTCCTTGGTTGATGTGAGGATATAGGTGGTGAGAGATAGGCGAGTTCTAGAGAAGCTGCTTATTAACATCCTGAGAAAGTGGTGTTAAGATGTCACTTTGGAGCCCCTTCTCTGCCTCGCGCCTTAGGCAGTGCGCCAATAGGCATCACGGTTATGATCCCTCAGCATCTGATGTCAGCAGCGGGGACGAAGCTTCATCTCCTGGTCTGCTCTGGCGTGCAGCAGGGAGATCTTGCAAATGGCGGCCACCAAGATGATCCTACATCAGGAAGCTGCAGCTCCCAATCAGAGTTCTCTGCTCTGGGCAGTAACTGGGAGCTCCCTCAGCATCTGTCAGCAGTGGGAGAGGAGCTTCGTCTCCCAGTCTACAGTGAGACCTTGAATGAGATGATGCCATGTCAGGGAGCTGTGGCTCAGTTCTCTGCTATCTGCATCTGACATCATCAGCGAGAGCAGAACTTTGCATCTCGATCTGCTCCGGAATGCAGGGAGATCTTGCAGATGGCAGGCGCTATGACGACCCCATGTCAAGGAACTGCAGCTCAGAGTTCTCTGTTCTCAGAGTAACTGCTTGTACTTGATTTGCGTACTCTGCCTCCATTATATGCAAATCTCTTTCATGCATATTCACTGTGGATATCCTGAAAACCTGACTGGCAAAGGGTACTCCGGGATCAGACTTAGGAAACACTGCCATAGAAGGGCTCAAATCAGATCTATTTTGTCTGAAAGTAACTTTGGTTTATATTTTGACAGCCAATTCTCTATTAAATTAATCCCCATCTGAACTCTAGAGAGTGTACCACATCTGAAAAGTTATTAAAAGGAATTAATATTGAAATATCATCTGCCAGCTATATGTAAGACGTGCATGCATTTTTTCCCCAAATTCACAACCTAAAGAACTGGAAAAAAAAAAAATATATATATATATATTTTTTTTACATTTGTACCCCGCGCTTTCCCACTCATGGCAGGCTCAATGCGGCTTACATGGGGCAATGGAGAGTTAAGTGACTTGCCCAGAGTCACAAGGAGCTGCCTGTGCCGGGAATCGAACTCAGTTCCCCAGGACCAAAGTCCACCACCCTAACCACTAGGCCACTCCTCCACAGCATTGGGTTCAGAAATTAAGTGACTGTAAGAAGCGGCAATAGCAGTACCAACTAGTCTCTGATAAAGACGTGGCCTATAATCCAAACACCCCTGCCACGTTACTCAGCTCCAGGAGAGTGACATATGGGCCGGCCCAGGTTTTCGTTACACGCCAGTCCATGATGCAACATCAGGACTACAACTCACATAATGCACCGGGATGGGACTGTCAGAAACAAGGGACCGGCCAAACATCTCTTTGCTCTACCAACCCCTCCTCTCGCCCGCAAAGACTTCCCCGGGAGCAGCACAGCACGCTCCGCCACTCTAAACAGTCCCCGGCTCGGCTTGGGCCTTTCTCGGAGCGCAGCTCACCTGTTGCTCCACTTCGACTCCGACTTCTCCCGCGCTCCGCTTCCGACCCTTCCCGCCTGCTGCCACCAGCACCGCGCTTCATCCTCGCAGCTGAGCTCTCCTGCGCTCCGCGGACACCCACCGACAGATCAGTCGGCGCTCCGCGGGACAAGAGAAGTCCCGCCTCCAGACCCTCAGATTGGCCGCTGATGAATGGAGCTCGACCCCCGCCAATCACCTGCAGACATACGCACGCACCCGCCTGGAACAGCGAGGGTCCTGGGAATTGTAGTGTTTGAGTGATTTTGACCGAACATCCAGGCTTGTATTCTCAGGGAAAACAGGGTTTATGGATGGATAGAGGAGAGGGCAAGGGAGAATGGAGAGTTTCTGGACGGAGCGGAGGGCAGGGGAAGGAGGAGAATTGCTGGACATGGCTAGATGGAGGGAAAAGGGGAGAGAGGAAATTGGCTGGAGATGGATGGATGGAGGAGAGGGCAGGGGAGAATGGAGAGTTGCTGGATGGAGCAGAGGGCAGGGGAAGGAGGAGAATTCCTGGACATGGATGGATGGAGGGAAAAGGGGAGAGAGGAAATTTGCTGGGTATGGTTGGATGGAGGAGAGGGCAGGGGAGAATGGAGAGTTGCTGGATGGAGCAGAGGGCAGGGGAAGGAGGAGAATTCCTGGACATGGATGGATGGAGGGAAAAGGGGAGAGAGGAAATTTGCTGGGTATGGTTGGATGGAGGAGAGGGCAGGGGAGAATGGAGAGTTGCTGGACGGAACGGAGGGCAGGGGAAGGAGGAGAATTGCTGGACATGGCTAGATGGAGGGAAAAGGGGAGAGAGGAAATTGGCTGGAGATGGATGGATGGAGGGGAGGGCAGAGGAGAGAGGAGAATTGCTGGATGGAGCAGAGGGCAGGGGAAGGAGGAGAATTGCTGGACATGGATGGATGGAGGGGAAAGGGGAGAGAGGAAATTTGCTGGGTATGGAGGGGAGGGGAGGGCAGAGGAGAGAGGAGAATTGCTGAACATGGATGGATGAATGCAGGGGACAGAGGACATTTGCTGGATATGGGTGGATGGAGGAGAGAGCAGGGGAGAATGGAGAGTTGCTGGATGGATGGAGGGAAGGGAGAGAAGTCAGGGAGGAGATGCACATGGATGGAGGGGAGGGAAGAGAGGAGAAATGCTGGACATGGATGGAGTGGAGGGCAGGGAAGAGAAGGAAAAATGTTGGACAAGGATGGAGGGGAGGGAAGACAGAGGAAGTAGAAGCACATGGATGGAGGGGAGTAAGGAGAAATGCTGGATATGGATCAAGGGGAAACTGCTGAGTTTAAGGGCTGGTTTGGAACACGTTGAGGACAGATACTGAAACTCGATTAAGGTTAGGGACAGGGCTACAGATGGTAGATAGGACACATAGGACACAGGAGGATGGTGGACATGGTGAGAGAAAAAATATCAGATGGAAAGAAGACACTGCATGAAACAGAAGACACTGAGACCAAAGCAAATAGATCAGACAACAAAGGTAGAAAAAAGTATTTTATTCAGAATTTATTAATTGGAATAGGTCAGCTTTTGGAAATGTACATCTGTGATATTTTGCATGTAAGTTTCAATTTTTCTGGTATTGCTGCATGCTGAGTCTGACTTCTTGAGTTAACTTTCCAGTTCAGTATTTTGCCTTCATATTTTTTGATTTCTAGTTCCTTGTGTCATGTCTGTTGTGTCATGTGTTTTTCATGTGTGATCAAGGTGCAGTATTCTGATAGCGTTTAGTATTTGCAGCCCTTTTTGTTTTGCTTTTTTTTTTCACGAGGTAGTGTATTGGTGTTTTAGAGCCTAGTGTAATTACAGTTCTGCCTTTTCAAGCATAAGGTTGTAGCTCGTCCTGTCCTTGGAATTAGTGCTGTTATGGTTTAGTAAGGATATGAGTGTGTTTTTGCACAAGTTTGTGTATAGCATTTTGCAGTGGAGAGATTGTGGGATAATGTAATTATATTTAAAAATATCAATTTTTCCATTAAGTATGGGCAGCTGTTGGGCATCAAGTGAATTCTAAGGCATTATTTTGTAGGATCCCAAGAGATGCTACTCAAACTTATTTAGACAGTGCGTGCCCACCCATATTAGCTCTGGGCCCACCCAAAATCTCAGGTCTGGCTACGCCACTGGCCCAAAGTACAGAGTTTATAATTGCTGTTTCTACCAGCTACAATAATTGCTGAAGCTGTTTTAGTGGCATTCTATTGTTCTGTATTTTCTCCTCTACCTTTGAAGGCACTTCCTAACTAACTGAAACAGCTTTAGACTTGTTACACATGGACCAACAATAAAGAACGACAACGTGGATGCAGCAGCTCATAGGTTTGGTTGCTTTGAGTGTATGGCAATGACTGCTGCGCGGTTGAGTGGAAACAGAGATTAACCAAATTGTCTTTCTTGCGTACTGTGGACTAGATAGACTCACTTCCACTGCTGTCTATTAAACCTCCTCGCAAGGATCCTCCTTGGTGAGTACCAAGGGGGTGGACCAAGGCATTCGGAAATATTAGAGCGTAAGGCAACAAAAGGCGCGAGATTTTCTAAAGGCTGGGCTTTGCTTCTGTTAAACAAGGAGGTGATAGGGTTACTGGGGAGTAAGTGGGGAAGGCTGGCCGTCAGTTATTGAGCTTTGTCTTTGATTGGGTGAGCAGCGGAGGCGGGTCTTAGGCTGTGGCGGTTGGACTGGGAGGGGCTTGGAGCCAGTTCGCGGTTCGTGCCTCCGGAGGTGAGGAAGGTACCGGCCGGGTGAGTGTGATCTGCGCGAACTGGGCGAGGAAGCCAAGACAAGGCCGGGGGTCGGCGCAGAGCCGCGCCATGTTCAAAAACACCTTCCAGAGCGGTTTCCTGTCTATCCTGTACAGCATTGGCAGCAAACCGCTGCAGATCTGGGACAAGAAGGTAAGGGGAAACCCACCTCCTCATGTGGGACAAGAAGGGCCAGGGTATCAGATTCTCTGTATGTGGGACAAGAAGGGGAAGGGTATATCAGATCCTTTGTATGTGGTCTCATATGTTGCCAGAAAAGCCTGCAGTACATACTGGGGGCTCTATCTACTGTGGTTACTACAATCTATCCTATATAATCTCCTATATAATAATTTGCACCTCCCTCTGGATGCCTGGGTTCGTAACACAGTTCCCATTGGTCCGCCCTGGGGATGATGTCACAGTGAGAGGGGAGGGAAGCCAGCACCAGCCACCAGAGGTGAGTACAGAATCGCAGGAGGACTGTGAACAATTACAGTAGGACCTTATGAGACTGGGAGACTGGGCGTCTAAATGGCAGATGACGTTTAATGTGAGCAAGTGCAAAGTGATGCATGTGGGAAAGAGGAACCCGAATTATAGCTGTATCATGCAAGGTTCCACGTTAGGAGCCATGGACCAAGAAAGGGATCTAGGTGTCGTCGTCGATGATACGTTGACACCTTCTGCTCAGTGTGCTGCTGCGGCTAAGAAAGCAAATAGAACGTTAGGTATTAGGAAAGGAATGGAAAACAAAAATGAGGATGTTATAATGCCTTTGTATCGCTCCGTGGTGCGACCGCACCTCGAATATTGTGTTCAATTCTGGTTGCCATATCTTAAAAAAGATATAGTGGAATTAGAAAAGGTCTTCCACTCAACCATCTCTCTCCTCCTCCTCCTACTACTCTTCAATCTGTTCAAAATTCTGCTGCATGTTTAATATTTCGCCAAAGTCGCTATGCCCATATCAGCCCTCTTCTGAAGTCACTTACTGGCTCCCTATTCGTTTCCGTATACAGTTCAAGCTTCTCTTATTAACCTATAAGTGCATTCACTCTGTTGCCTCTTACTACCTCTCCACCCTCATTTCTCCCTACACTCCTTCCCAAGAACTCCGTTCACTAGGCAAATCTCTCCTAATTGCACCCTTCTCCTCTATCGCTAACTCCAGACTCCGTTCCTTTTATCTCACCGCACCTTATGCCTGAAATAGACTTCCTGAGCCATTACGTCAAGCTCCATCCCTGGCTGCCTTCAAATCCGGGCTAAAGGCCTACCTGTTTGATGCTGCTTTTAATTCCTAACCTGTCACCTGCTCGTACCTTGTCTTCCTCTCTTCAATAGTCCCTTTTCCCTATGTATCCTATCTGTCTGTCCTACCCTTATCCCTTATTTGTCCTGTCTGTCCAGATTTAGATTGTAAGCTCTTTTCAGCTCTTTCTTCATGTTCAGTTGTGAAGCGTTGCGTTCGACTGGTAGCGCTATAGAAATGATTTGTAGTAGTAGAAGGACAATGAAAATGATAAAGGGGATGGGACAACTTCCCTATGAGGAAAGGCTAAAGTGGCTAGGGCTCTTCAGCTTGGAGAAAAGGCGGCTGAGGGGAGATATGATAGATTGAACGGGTAGATGTGAAGCGTCTGTTCATGCTTTCCAAAAATACTAGGACTAGGGGGCATGCGATGAAGCTACAATGTACTGTAGTAAATTTAAAATGAATCGGAGAAAAATTTTCTTCACTCAACGTGTGATTAAACTCTGGAATTCGTTGCCAGAGAATGTGGTAAAGGCGGTTAGCTTAGCGGAGATTAAAAAAGGTTTGGATGGCTTCCTAAAGGAAAAGTCCATAGACCGTTATTAAATGGACTTGGGGGACATCCACTATTTCTGGGATAAGCAGTATAAAATGTTGTGTACTTTTTTGGGATCTTGCCAGGTATTTGTGATCTGGATTGGCCACTGTTGGAAACAGGATTCTGGGCTTGATGGACCTTTGGTCTTTCCCAGTATGGCAATACTTACGTATTTATGTAGAATCAGGCCCCTGAGTTCCATGACTCCCTCCACTTCCTCCACTCACTCCCTCCTTCCTTCCACTCCCGTCCGAGTTCCATGGCCCCCCTCCCTCCTTCCCTCCCTCAACTGCCGTCCGAGTTCCACCGTCTCCCTTCTCCTCTGAGTTCCACCGCCCCGCGCCTCCCTCCCTCTCTCTCTGTGGCCTCTGAGTGCAAGCAGGACGTGTGCGGCAGCCCCTCCCCTTCGTAAGTGCTAAGTGCCGGCTGTTCTTTAAAACTTTTTACCTCCTGGTCCGCCGGCAACAGTGAAGTGGAGCAGGCACGGCGCTTCAGACTAGAGAGTTGCACGGGGACAGAAATCCAACCCGTCCCTATTCGTCCCCGTAGGGAATCTAACCCATCCCCGTCTGTCCCCATGGGAAATCTTACCCGTCCCCGCAAGAATTTAACCTGTCCTCACCCACAAGAATTTAATGGTACATTAAAAAAAATTCCTGTCGGCTCTCACAGTTTCTGGGTTTGAGCTGCAGCACTGCAGGCAAGGAAGGAACGGAAGTTGGAACACTCTGGTGCGCACATATAAGACTTCTCTGATTCACTGGCACTGTGTGCTAAGAGATCGCCAAATGCACACGCCAGTAGGTCAGGTGACATCTGATGTTCATGCCTATGTCAGAGCTGAGGTCTACACATCAGCCCAGAAGCAGAGAGTATTAATAGTAAATGACAGCAGATAAAAACCGGATCGGTCCATCCAGGCTGCCCAATAGTCACAGTCATTATCAATTCATGATTAAATCAACAATGAATGTGATATATATTTGATTATGGTCTTTCTGTGGCGTTTCTGGGACATAGACCATAGAGGTCCGCCTAACCCTATCCTTATGTTCCAACTGCTGGAGTTGCCCTCAAAGTGCACTCCAGCCTATTCATCTTCTCATTTGCGTGACACAGACTGTAAAAGTCTGTCCAGCACTGTCCTCATGTTCCAGCTACTAAAGTTGCTGTCTAAACCCTTTCCAGCCCATCCAAAACCAGATTGCCATATATGAGAGACAGACCGTACAGGTCTCCGGTTTTCGGACCTAGTTCATCACAGTCAGAGTCACCATGTAAGTGTCACATGACACATCCACACACATGCAGCCATTTAAGTTTAGTTTTTTGTATAACTTCCATTTTCTAAATAGAGATCCTCTGTGTTCATCCCATGCCTTTTTGAATTTCGTCACCATTTGTATCTCTACCACCTTCTTAATGGAGGCTTTCCAAATCTGTGCTGTTAAAGCAAGGAGGAGGAGACAGCACTCAAAGAACTTGGTACTTGGTAGGTGAGAGGCTGGCGCAAATGCAGCATACACTTCCACGGGAACCCCACAGGAACTGCTTCCGTCTCCATGGGATCCCTGCAGAACTGCTTCCGTCCCCTCGGGTTCCGCGGGATTCTCGCAAACCCCGTTCCTGTGCAAGTCTGTACTTCAGACTGCCTTTGCTTTTGCTTCTGTTTCACCTGTGCCTCTGGTCCTGCCCTTCCGCAAACAGGAAGTGAGGACGTCACCAGAGGCAGAGCTGAAACAGAAGGCGAAAGCGAAGGCAGTCTGAAGCTCCGTACTTCACTGTTTCTGGCGGACCACGAGATAAAAAGTTTTACAAAATAGCCTGCACTTACGAATGGGAGGGGCAGCCGCACACGTCCTGCTTCCACTGGGAGGCCAAAGAGAGGGAGGGAGGTGCGGGGTTGTGGAACTCGGACGATAGTGGGTGCATGGAACTCAGAGGACGGGGGAGGGGGACCTGGAACTCGACTGGGTGGGGAGGGTCCTGGAACTGAGGAAAGGGAGGGGTGCCTGGAACTTGGAGGACAGGGAGGGAGGCAGGTTGGGGGGCATGGAACTCGGAGGGAGAGAGTCAGATAGGGGGGCATGGAACTCGGAGGAGAGGGGGGCTGCAACTCGGAGGAGAGAGGGAGGTAGGGAGGGGGCCCTGGAACCTTGCTAGCACCCGTTTAATTTCTGTTGGAAACGGGCCTCTTTTACTAGTTCCTTATAAATTTAATTTGCTTTAATTGTTATTTGTATTTATATTTCAGAGGAGAAAAGACCTGAGAGACCTTTACCGGGTTCAGACTGCATACACATTAGCACTCTTGTAAGCAGTCCACTCTCAAACATCAAAACTCCTCACTGTTTTGTCATTCAAAAATGTATTTAAGTCAAGTTGCGCAACAAAAATATAGAGAAGAAAATAAGATGATACATTTTTGATCAGCTTTTGAATGCAACCCTTTTTCAGATCAGAAATAAGCAAATGTTGATAAATAACAGTATATATGTGAAACAAAGCATTCAAATGACAGGCTCACAGGAAGAGGGTGGGGTGGGTCAGGTGAGAAACATGGGAGCTGGGTGGATGAGAGACAGGGAGAGAGGCATGGTGAAAAGAGGGCGACGAAGCAGTAGAATTTTACAGTTTATAATGGACTACAAAACCCAGATCTTAAGTTCTGTCTGGTGGGTGTCAAAATATTTAATCATTCTGACTTCAAAGGTCTTACTTCCTGGATTGTCCTAAACTTTTATCATCGATACAGTGTTCTGGTTTTGTATAGTGCTGTTCCACAAAAGTGACATCCTGGTTGGCACTGGCATTTTTCATATGTCTATATAAATTAAATCTCTTCTTTAGCATCTGGCTTGTTTCTCCAATATAGCACCCTTCTTCACACTTTTTACTTTGAATGATATATACCATATTGGAAGATGAGCATGTGAAGGATTCCTTTGTGTTGAATATTTTTCCTTTGTGAATGACTGTGGGATCCTGTGAAATGTTATGGCATAGTTTGCAGCTGGATATATTACAGGGATGTGTGCCACTCTCTTCTTTTTGAGTTTCTATTGGGAGCTTGCTTCTCACTAGTCTGTGTTTTAAGTTGGGTGGCTGTTGGAAGGCCTAAATTGGTGGGGATGGGAATATCACTTTCAGTAGTTCATCCTCCTAGAGTAGTGGCTGTACCTGTTTTATGATTCTTCTCAAATTGTCTAGCTCTGGGTTGTATGCCTCTACAAAGGGGTATTCTGTCTGTGGCTTTCTTTTCCTTGTACTGTAATAGGTTTTCCCTGGGTATTTTAAGGGAGGAGGCATTATTCTTGGAGATTATTTTGGAATTGTTGCCTCTTTGTTTGAAAGATTCAGTGGGACAAAGATAATGGGGTAATGTGGGCTATAAATGCCATAAGTACGTAGGAGTAGAAGGCAAGGGGCTTGGGAAGAGGCTCTGGCTCCTTCATTATAAGGGACAGGAATGTGAGGGGCAATGGAAGAACTCCAAATTCTTCATTATAAGGGAATATGAAGGTGGGAGAACTGGGGTGAGGCTCCAGAACCCTTCTCATATGTGGGTCATGAAAGCAAGGGGCCTGGAGAGAGGATCCAGAGCCCTCCTTGTATGTGGGACATGAAGGCAAGAGGCCTGAGGAAAGGCTCCAGTAGAGGGTGACCGAAACCGGGGCTCTCAGTTTCAATGGAAACTGTATCAGCAGTCAAAAGTTTCTGCTTGGCTATCAGAACACAAGCCGGGAGGGAGGGGTGAAGGGTAAAACAATCGGATGGTATCAGTGGAAAGAAGAGGGGAGGAGGGGTGGGGGGAGGAGGGTGAAAAGGGGGAAAAATAATGTTAGATTATGATAATGATCACAGACGACAATTGCTTTTGTAGATTCATGTGTGCAAACTTTAATTCTGTATTGGTTGGTCAATAAAAATGTTGAAACTTAAAAGTTTCTGCTTGGTTTTGACCCAAACCAAAGCTGAAACAGAAAATGCCCCCCCCCCCCCCCCCCCATCAGAGAGAGTGGGTCTTCCCAGCTGTCCCCTGACTCACTCGCAAAGAAGCAGGTCTTCCTGGACCACTCCCTCCCCCCCCCCCCCCCAGCAGAGAGAGCAAGGCTGGTAGGGCCAGCCACCTCTCTTTGTCCTCTCACCACTCGAAGGAACTCCCCAGGTGTACCTTTAAATGCCCTTCATCTGGGAAGGAAGATCCTCAGTTGTTACTGCCCCTGCTAGTTCCACATTCAAAATGGCTGCTTCGTGATGTCCCAGCAGCCATAAGAACATAAGAATAGCCATATTGGGTCAGACTAATGGTCCATGTAGCCCAGGATCCTGTTTCCAGCAGTGGTCAATCCAGGTCACAAGTACCTGGCAGAAACCCAAATAGTAGCAACATTCCATACTACCAATCCCAGGGTAAGCAGTGGCTTCCCCATATCCTTCTGAATAACAGACTATGGACTTTTCTTCCAGGAACTTTTCCAGTCCTTTTTTCCTAACCCAAACATGATAAATGCTGTTACTACAGCCTCTGGTAATGCGTTCCAGAGGTTTTAACCATTTTTGAGTGAAAAAATATTTCCTACTATTTGTTTTAAAAGTATTTTCATGTAATTTCATTGAGTGCCCCCTAGTCTTTGTACTTTTTGAAAGAGTCAAAAAGAGTCTGTCAACGAGGCTGTTTCTTCTTACAACAATACTCTATCCTCTGCCTTAGACACTCTTGCACCTTTGATGACCCGCCCTATAAGGCGCACAAAACCCCAACCTTGGCTGACTTCTAATATCCGCTACCTACGTTCCTGTACCCGCTCCGCCGAACGCCTCTGGCGGAAATCTCGGGCCCTTGCTGATTTCCTACACTTTAAGTTAATGCTGACCTCCTTCCAATCTGCTCTTTTACGGGCCAAACAGGATTATTATATCCAACTGACCAACTCTCTTGGCTCTAACCCTCGACTTCTCTTCACCACATTGAACTCTCTCCTCAAGGTGCCCCCTCCCCCAACTCCCCCTTCATTATCTCCTCAGACCCTTGCTGAATTCTTTCACGACAAGGTTCAAAAGATAAACCTTGAATTCTCTACCTCGCCACCTCTCCCTCCACTAGTCCGTTCCCCTCTCTCTCCTTCCCCTCATTCTTTTTCCTCCTTTCCTGAAGTTACTATAGAGGAAACTACACTTCTCCTTTCTTCCTCAAAATGCACCACCTGTTCCTCTGATCCCATTCCCACCCACCTTCTTAATGCCATCTCACCTGCTCTTATTCCTTTTATCTGTCACATTCTCAACCTCTCACTTTCCACTGCAACTGTCCCTACTGTCTTTAAACATGCTGTGGTCGCACCTCTCCTTAAGAAGCCTTCACTCGACCCTACTTGTCCCTCTAATTACCGACCCATCTCCCTCCTCCCTTTTCTCTCCAAATTACTTGAGCGTGCTATTCACCGCCGCTGCCTTGATTTTCTCTCCTCACATGCTATTCTTGACCCACTACAATCTGGTTTTCGCCCTCTCCACTCAACCGAAACTGCTCTTACTAAAGTCTCCAATGACCTATTACTGGCTAAATCCAGAGGTCTCTATTCCATCCTCATTCTTCTTGATCTTTCCGCTGCTTTTGACACTGTCGATCACAGCATACTCCTCGATATCCTGTCCTCACTTGGATTCCAGGGCTCTGTCCTTTCCTGGTTCTCTTCCTACCTCTCCCTCCGCACCTTTAGTGTTCACTCTGGTGGATCCTCTTCTACTTCTATCCCTCTGCCTGTCGGCGTACCTCAGGGTTCTGTTCTTGGTCCCCTCCTCTTTTCTATCTACACTTCTTCCCTTGGTTCATTAATCTCATCCCATGGCTTTTCCTACCATCTCTATGCTGATGACTCCCAAATCTACCTTTCTACCCCTGATATCTCACCTTGCATCCAAACCAAAGTTTCAGCGTGCTTGTCTGACATTGCTATCTGGATGTCTCAACGCCACCTGAAATTAAACATGACCAAAACCGAACTTCTCATTTTCCCCCCCAAACCCACCTCCCCACTCCCCCCGTTTGCTATTTCTGTTGATGGCTCTCTCATTCTCCCTGTCTCCTCGGCTCGAAACCTTGGGGTCATCTTTGACTCTTCTCTCTCCTTCTCTGCTCACATCCAGCAGACCGCCAAGACCTGTCGTTTCTTTCTTTACAACATCCGTAAAATCTGCCCCTTTCTTTCCGAGCACTCTACCAAAACCCTCATCCACACCCTTGTCACCTCTCATTTAGACTACTGCAATCTGCTTTTTGCTGGCCTCCCACTTAATCACCTCTCCCCTCTCCAATCGGTTCAAAACTCTGCTGCCCATCTCGTCTTCCGCCAGGGTCGCTTTACTCATACTACCCCTCTCCTCAAGTCGCTTCACTGGCTCCCTATCCGTTTTCGCATCCTGTTCAAACTTCTTCTACTAACCTATAAATGTGCTCACTCTGCTGCTCCCCAGTATCTCTCCACACTCGTCCTTCCCTACACCCCTTCCCGTGCGCTCCGCTCCATGGATAAATCCTTCTTATCTGTTCCCTTCTCCACTACTGCCAACTCCAGACTTCGCGCCTTCTGTCTCGCTGCACCCTACGCCTGGAATAAACTTCCTGAGCCCCTACGTCTTGCCCCTTCCTTGGCCACCTTTAAATCTAGACTGAAAGCCCACCTCTTTAACATTGCTTTTGACTTGTAACCACCTGCCTCCACCTACCCTCCTCCTTCCTGTACACAATAATTGATTTGATTTGCTTACTTTATTTTTTGTCTATTAGATTGTAAGCTGTTTGAGCAGGGACTGTCTTTCTTCTATGTTTGTGCAGCGCTGCGTATGCCTTGTAGCGCTATAGAAATGCTAAATAGTAGTAGTAGTAGATTTACATTTAACCGTTCTAGTCCACTCAGGATTTTGTAGTCCTCTATCGTATTCCCCCCTCAGCCCTCTTTTTTGAGCTGAAGAGCCCTGACCTCTTAAGCCTTTCCTCATATGAGAGGAGTTCCATCCTAATCATTTCAGTCAACAATTTTTTCAACCTTTTCTAATTCTGCTATATATTTTTTTTTTTTGAGATACGGCGACTAGAATTGCACACAACACTCAAAGTGAGGTCACATCATGGAGTGACACCTAGATCTTTTTCTTGGGTGCTAACTCCTAAGGTGGACCCTAGTATCAGGTAACTATGATTCGGAATATTCTTCCCAATGTGCATCAAATTTTATCTGCCATTTGAATGTCAAGTCTTCCAATTTCCTAAGGTCTTCCTGTAATTTTTCACAGTCTGCATGTGTTATAACAACTTTGAATTGTTTTGTGTCATCTGCAGATTTAATGACCTCACTTGTTATGATTTCCATATCTACTATAATAAAAAGCACCTCCAGCGTTCTGAAGTTGACTCTGTGGCAGTGAAGGGTTTGAAGAGCCCGTGCTGGCTGCTGTATCCATCTCCTGTTCTGACGTTTGCGTGCTTCCTGGTTCATCACAAGCAGCAGTGACCAATCACTGGAAGGGAACGCTGCAGAGTTGCCAGGCAAAGGAACGCGACGTCACACGCATGAAGGTGTTGTCCCTCCCTCCCTCCCAGTTCCAGGCCCCCTCCCTCCGAATTTTAAAAGTCATCTTCACTTACCAAGTCCGGTTTACGGCAGCCGGCAGCAGCGGTAAAAGGCGTGCAGGCTTGGCCCTTCTCTCCTCTCTCTCTCTCAGCTCTGGTCCCGCCCTCATTTCCTGTTTCCGCAGGGGCGGGACCAGAGCTGAGAGAGAGAGAGAAGGGTCGAGCCTGCATGCGTTTTACCACTGCTGATGGCCGCCGTAACCCCGACTTGGTAAGTGAAGATGACTTCTAAAATTCGGAGGGAGGGGTGCTGGAACTGGGAGGGAGGGAGGGACGACGACCCTGGAACTGGGAGGGAGGGGGACTCTGAAACTCGGTCCCCTGGAACTCGGAGGGAGGGAGGGAGGGAACGACCCTGGAGCTCGGAGGGAGGGAGGGGACGACCCTGGAACTCGGAGGGAGGGGATGAACGACCCTGGAACTCGGAGGGAGGGAGTGAACGACCCTGGAACTCGGAGGGAGAGAGGGAGGGACGACCCTGGAACTCGGAGGGAGGGAGGGGATGGATGACCCTGGAACTCGGAGGGAGGGAGGAGGGAAACCTGGAACTCGGAGGGAGGGGACGGATGACCCTGGAACTCGGAGGGAGGGAGGAGGGAAACCTGGAACTCGGAGGGAGGGGACGGATGACCCTGGAACTCAGAGGGAGGGAGGGAACGACCCTGGAACTGGGAGGAGATGACGACCCTGGAACTGGGAGGGACGACCCTGGAACTTGGAGGGAGGGGGGGGCTATGGCGCACACTCTCATTCTCACACACACACACTCTCTCACAGACACACTCGCACCCAGTATCACTCTCACACACACACTCGCACATTCACACTCTCTCTCTCACACAGTCACTCTCACACACACTCTCAAACATACACACTCCGAGGAAAACCTTGCTAGCACTCGTTTAATTTGTGTCAGAAACAGGCCTTTTTTTACTAGCCATTTATAAATACATTGAATAGTGACTGGGGATTGCTCCTGTCCATGCCGGTTCCAGTCTCAGAATGACTGCCGGGATCTCCTGTGGCAGGCAGTCAGCCATTTTGACTGATGAACTGGCAGGGGCAGGAACAAGTGGGGATCTTCCTGCCTGGAAGAGGCCACTAGACCACCCTGTGGTGGGAGGATGGAGGAGTCGTAGTCTGTGTCCGGCGGGACCCTCCTCTCTGGTGGTTCTGTTGGGGGGGCAGGCAGAGTGGTCATAGGAGGGGATGAAATCGAAAAATGACAACCTGGATTTTGGGCCGTTTTCACTTCAAAAACCAGAATTTAGTCAGCCTCTAGGCTCCAGTTCCCTCATATAACATAGTAAATGACGGCAGATAAAGACCTGTACAGTCCATCCAGTCTGCCCAACAAGATAAACTAATTTTACATGTTATGTGATACCTTTTACCTGAGTTTGATTTGTCCTTGCCATTCTCAGGGCATAGACTAAAGAAGTCCACCCAGTTCTGTTCTTGCACTAAGTTCTGAAGCTAACGTTGAAGCCACTTAAAATTTACACTCCAGCCCATCCATATCTATTCAGTCACGATCAGGGCGTAGACCATAGAAATCTGCCCAGCACCGGTGTTGCTTCCCAATTACCAGCTATGTGGGACATGAAGGCAAGCGGCCTGGAGAAAAGATCTGAATCCTTCATATGTGGGACAGGAAGTTGAGGGCCCTTGGGAGGGGTATCAAAAATATGTTATAGTCTGCATCAGACAAAGTGGAGTGGAATGGGTAGAACTAGGGGGTACATAATCAAGCTACTAAATAAATTTAAAACAAACTGCAGAAATACTTCTTCACTCAACATGTAATTAAACTGTAGCATGCTGCTTTTGGATCAGCTGTTTCCTCAATCCCGCTCGGTAGGAAGGAGGTGAGGCCATGCCTAGGGGACATCACCATAACCCAGTTTGTACAGGAGATGGCAAGTTCCATCCCATTTCAGTTGAACAACGAGGATGATCCCAGGACGGAGATGTTGGATATCCTCTCCTTTGCTGTCCACCTATGGAGGAGGCCCTGCGTATAAAGAAGGAAATGATTGCTGAAGAAAATCAATATGATATGCTGCTTAGCATTTGCAAAGAAACATTTAAGGGTCACTGCGTGCATGTGGGAGGAGCTTTTATGCTCTGACTTTTTGGTCTCGATGATAAGCAGATTGACATGAAGCTTGCTCGCTCCAGTAAAGCACTGTGGCAGTAGTTTTGTTATGGAGTTGTTTCACAGTAGCAGAGGCTGGGAGGCTTGTAAAGATGAAGGGTGCAAAGTATATTGGCAGATTTGGAGGAAAACCTGTTCCAGTGTGCCATAGATTTGGGACTGGGAAGAAGAGGGTAGTACAGTGATCCTAAGCACTACTACTATTTAGCATTTATGTAGCGCTACAAAGCGTACGCAAACATAGAAGAAAGACAGCCCCTGCTCAAAGAGCTTACAATCTAATAGACAAAAAATAATAAAGCAAGCAAATCAATTAATGTGTACAGGAAAGAGGAGGGTAGGTAGACGTGAGAGGTTACAAGTGGTTACAAGTCAAAAGCAATGTTAAAGAGGTGGGCTTTCAATCTAGTGATCCAGTCAAAGGCCTGACCAGAAGCCAATAGCAAGACTTGAAGACTGCAGTCCACAGGCGATCTCTAGCCAGTCTGAAAGTGCTTGTGCTTTTCTGCCTGGAAGAATTGAATAGACACTTATCCCTGAATTCTATAAATGGATCCCAAAATTAGGCACCAATCCAATATGAGCTCCCAACTAGCCAGTTAGTGCCAATAATTGAGTGCCATGTGGCACCAATCTGAATTTACGCATACATCGTTCTACGAGCTATTCTAAAGCAATGTGCGCCCAAATCCCATACTGCACAATTCAAAGGGGACGTGGCCATGGGATGAGCCTTCCAAAAATGTGTGCAAAATGTTATAAAATAAGGGGGATGTGCACATTAAATCCTGTTGTCAGCAGGTGCAAGTTTCAATGTATTCTGTAATGGTGCTCATCTTTGAGTGCTCATTGAGTGCCATTTACTGAACTAGTCCTTAACATTCACAGGAGCTTAATATTTGCCAGTTGCACATTTACACAGCTAAGTGGTTTACATAGGGGTTATTTTCAAAACACTAAGTTTCATAGGTTACTGTGGAGCTCATTTTCAAAAGAGAAATACGTCCAAAACGTGGCATAAATCTGCATTTGGATGTTTTTCTCACAAAAACGTCTAAATTGATATTTTCAAAACCAATTTTTAGACGTTTTTCTATGGTCCATCATAAGGGTGTGTGTCAGGGGCGTGTTAAGGGCGGGATCTGGGTGTTCCTAACACTTGGACGTTTTTCAGCCATAGTGGAAGAAAACAAAACTGTCCAGGACTAAAACTAAGACGTTTTGAGCTAGACCTGTTTTTATAATGAATAAGGCACAAAAAGGTGCCCTAAATGACCAGGTGATCACTGGAGGGAATCAGGGATGACTTCCGAAAATGGACCAAAAAACAAAACGTCCAAATCACAAAACCTTGTTCAAAACAATATTTTTTTGAAAAAAAAAATGTTTTTATTTTTTGAAAATGACCTTTTCTGTTCAGATTTTGGATGTTTTTTTGCAAAATGTCCAAAGTCGGACTTACACCTCATATTGAAAATGTCCCTCCATGTAACTTTGTAAGTCTGTGCTTTGAAAATACGCTTCATAGTAAGAGGTAGAAAGGGAATTGGCGATCTAGGGAAGTAGGAGAAAAGGGACAGGTCTGCTGGAATCAGCTATGACCCAGAGGTTTGTTATAAGTAATATGTAAAATTTAGAGGGGGAGGATTCAAGCCGGATAAGTGCTATTATGTTCCAGGCTGTCTCCTGTGTGACATTGAGTCTAAACTTTAATCCTGAACATTCATGGGCTTCCACCAAGTGGTGTAAAAAATTGAGAATTTTTGGTTTCTTATACTTAATTACTTTTACAATATGTTATAGTGTTGTTTAACATTAAAAGATATATTGTGGAGATCAGAAGTTTTTGTACTTTGCCGTGGACATTTTTTTTACTTAGTACAATATGAATTGCTTAATTAAAATAAATTCCTACTTTTCATTTTAAAACGTTCATGGGGTGAAGACTTTTACAAGGCCCTGTATATGTATTCTGATTAAATTCACCAGGGTACTGTTTAATGTACAGGGTGAGGCAAAAGAAGTAACCACATAGAGTTTTTTTTTTTTTTTTTTTTTTTTTTTTTTTTGCTGTTTATCAGTAACTGCTTGGAATTTCATTGTGAAATTTCACAGCTTTATTTGTTACTATCTGCGTTTATGTGCCGAGTGGAATGAGGTTATCTTTAAACATGGCGAAGTTGAAGACTTTTTAGCGTGACCACCCAGCGATTTTCTCACACATTCAAAAACATTCGCACTGTAAAACTACCATTACCATTTGAAAATAACCCAAAAAACCAAAATGGAGTACCAGCTCACTGTTAATGATGTCACAGTGAGCATTCACAGTGACTGTGACATTCTGATTCATTGTTATTTGTATATTTGAATGACATTTTACTGTTTCAGCTTGAACATTTTTAATGCACAAAAATTGTTAGTAACGCTAAAATGTCAGTAACATCAGCATAGCTAATTAAATGTTTAATAGTAATATTGTAAATATGATGACTAAAGCACATAAAATTTCTCATTGAAATTCGAAGCAGTTGCTGAGAAAACAGCAAAAAAACCTCTAGGGGGTTACTTTTTTTTTTGTGCTTCCCCCTGTATGCAGGTACTTTCTGTTTCTAGGGGGCTCACAATCTGATGCTCAGAAGCAAATGTGAGCACTAGAGGCCATTAGCGCTGGACTAGCGCCTGCAGTTGCTACCAAAAAATGTTCAGAGCCGGTGAGTATGTGAAATAACGAGCTCATTGGCTCTGAATGCAATGAGCGTGCAAATGCATGCTAAACAAAGCTATTAGAATGCCTCCCTAGTGTTCAGCGGACAGAGTGCCAAACATAGGCACTGCTCATGCGGCAAACCCAGTTCGGAGCTGGCATTGGGGAGGAATGGGGAGACCCTGTTCAGCATGTATTTGCATGCTTCCAGGCCCCCCTCACCTCTAACACAATGTCCTGGAGGTCCAGAGGACCTCCAGACTCCCCTTCCCCCACAAACACATAAGACCCCCCCCCCCCCACTGGCAATACCAAAAAACCTGGTCGTCCAGTGGGACCCTAACTAGACCCCTCCCTCCCCACCTGAGAGCTAGCCTGGTGATGCACTGGGCGGGGCTTAGCTACCATATAAAGAAGTTTCTCCAGGCCCTTGTGTGTGTGGAGGGGGGTAGGGGGGGCTTAGGTAGTAACGCACCTAAATTTGCATATTATTAGGATTGATCATTGGAGAGTTCATTCTCCATGCTGTTCTGGTGGTGTTTTTTACCAGGGGGTTCTGGGCATTGGCCTATAAGTTTTTTTTTTTTTTTGTGTGTGTTTTGTTTTGTACCTGGGGTAATGGAGGATAAAGTGACTTGCCCAGGGACACAAGGAGCCACAGTGGGAATCAAATTATGCTGCTCTTCCAGTCCAGTTTCCAGGCAGCGTACATGGGCCCTGATCATCTACATAAAAAAAAAAAAAAAAATTCCCTCTGGTGTCTACTGGAACCTCCCACTACATGACCAGTCCCCTCCCTCCCGACTTAAAAATATTGCCCTTTGCATCTACACCTCCACCTGGAAGGGCCTACTCTCTTCCCCACCCTGATCCACAGTGACACAGTAGTGGAGTGGAGGAGTGGCCTAGTGGTTAGGGTGGTGGACTTTGGTCCTGGGGAACTGAAGAACTGAGTTTGATTCCCACTTCAGGCACAGGCAGCTCCTTGTGACTCTGGGCAAGTCACTTAACCCTCCATTGCCCCATGTAAGCTGCATTGAGCCTGCCATGAGTGGGAAAGTGCGGGGTATAAATGTAACAAAAAAATAAATAAATGATGGCAGATAAAGACCTGCACGTTCCATCCAATCTGCCCTTCAAGATGGCCAGAGCCATGCCTGCCACTCTGTGTGGGGCCCAGCCGCCCCAGGGGGAGTCTTAGTCCACTACACTCTCTGTGAAGCAGTATTTCCTGACGTTACTCCTAAGTCTGCCTCCCTGCAACCTCAAATGAGAGGAGTTCATCCCTTTTATAGTTTTGGTCGCTCTACCCTATACTTCCTCTTGTAAAGTAGCCCTCCTCCTTGTCAGAAGGTGCAAAGCAGGGAAGGAAAAGTCTATAGTCTGCTATTGAGACAGACATGGGAAAGCCACTTCTTGCCCTGGGATTGGTAGCATGGGATGTTGCCACTATTTGGATTTGTGCCAGGTACTTGTGACCTGGATTGGCCACTGTTATTTATTTTGTAAGCTCTTTGAGCAGGGACTGTCTTCTATGTTTGTGCAGCGCTGCGTATGCCTTGTAGCGCTATAGAAATGCTAAATAGTAGTAGTAGTAGTTGTATGTATCCCGCACATTCCCACTAAAAGCAGGCTCAATGCGGCTTACATAGTAATAGGTAACACAGAATTTTGTTATGTAAAGTAGGAAATTAAGTATAACATAATAGAAGGATGGATGGATGGATGGATGGGTAGGTAGGTAGAGACAGGTGATAGAGAGAGGAGGGTAATAGGTGGGAGAGAGATTGTGGGTCAATGTCGTTTTCTCTTCAGTATATGTAAGGTAGATGGGGTTCATGAGATTAATCTGGGTCTTTTGGGTCTTTTGTTGGAAAACAGGATACTGGTCTAGATGAGCCATTAGTCTGACCCAGTATGGCTGCTGTTATGTACCTGCAAAACTGATGGCCATGGGATTTTTCTAAGAGAAATAATGTAGGGACTTTTTTACAGACTTGAAGGCCCACAGGTACAAGACACCTGGGGGCCTGAGAACACCATGGGCTAGCTGAAAAATTATCCTCCTGGAGTGCAATACTCCACACGCATCTGTTGGGAGCAGAGAAGTAGCCTGATAGTTTGTGGAATGGCCTCAGAGTGGTTTGATTCCCACTGCTGCGCCTTGTGGTCCTGGACAAGTCTCTTCACCCTCCATTGTCCCAGGTACAAAATAGGTACCTGTATATAATATGTAAACCACTTTGATTGTAACCACAGAAAGGCAGTATATCAGATCTGTGACCCTTTGAATTTTGTAAGTGCTAATTGGGGTTATGTGTATAAATAATTGCG
Organism: Microcaecilia unicolor; assembly: GCF_901765095.1. NCBI lineage: Eukaryota > Metazoa > Chordata > Amphibia > Gymnophiona > Siphonopidae > Microcaecilia > Microcaecilia unicolor. The sequence continues at coordinate 630,093,742 of NC_044031.1, read as the reverse complement.
GAATTGTTTCATAGTTGGATCATCTTTCTGCTCACCATTCTCTCTCTTGCCTTTTGTGGGAAGCTTCAGTTCTTGCTTGCCCTGGGCCCTTTCTTTGCCTCGTCTCTCATGAGCACCTTCTCTTACAGGTCAGGAACGGCCACATCAAGAGGATCACAGACAATGACATCCAGTCTCTGGTGTTGGAGGTGGAAGGCACTAATGTCAGGTGAGGTGCATGTCGGAAGCATCTAAACCTGCAATCTGCTACTGTTTTTTTTTCCCCCCAAATAATCACAGCAAAATCAATTCAGTCCTAGCTCTGTTTTGGGTCTCTCAGGTTTCCTGTGTTATCTGCAGGAAAACTAACCTTATTAGATCATTACATCTTATTTGAATTAAAACACATAACCTGCTGCTTTTAGCAAATGTCGGATGGTATAGGGATTTTTGTCTTAGGTTGCAAAGCTACTGGGGCAAGGGAAGCACTTGTTCAGCTTCCTGCAGTTGTGGTATAGTGTCCCTGAGTCGAACTTTACATATGACCTCAACCCCTCCCCCTATGCTTAACCACTAGGTGATTTCTGCTGCCAACAGAGAGCAGCTGCAGTTAAAGTCGAACAAAGTCCTGACAGTTACCTAAATACAAAGACCTATTCATGCAGATTTCTGTCAGGCAGGATGGTCAGTTTTCAAGTAACTCATTTACCCTGGTAAAAGAATCTTGGAAATTGCCCTCATGTGTGTATGTAATACACATGCTTACAAAACCCATATTTAAAAGTGTGATGTGGGGCTGTCTTGAGGTGATAGCTTTCAGTCTTACAAGTTTGTGTTCATATAGGAGAGATTTTTCTGAATTGCTTGATAAAGCTACCCCCCCCCCCCCCCAAAAAAAAAAAAAAAACAAACAACAACCCAATAACTTTGTTGAGATGGGGGAATACCTAAAGGAATTGCTGTCTGGATGGGAACATCTGGAAGAAGTTGGAAAGCGGTGAGTAAAACTGAAAGGAACTATGGTAAGGGCAATAAACCTTTTTGTAGGGAAATACTTTTAAAACAAATAGGAGGAAATATTTTTTCACTCAAAGCATGGTTACGCTTCTGGAACTTGCTGCCGGAGGATGTGGTAGCTGCAGTTACTGTATGTGGGTTTTAAAAAAAGTTTGGACAAATTCCTGGAGGGAAAAGCCTATTATTGAGATGGATATGGGGGAAGCCACTGCTTGCCCTGGGATTGGTATGGTAGAATGTTGCTCCTAATTGGGTTTCTGCCAGATACTTGTGACTTGAATTAGGCACTTGTTGGAAGGATGATACTGGACTAGATGGACCATTGGTCTGTCCCAGTATGGTTATTCTTGCGTTCTTAAAAGTAAGAGGAAAAGGAGGCTGCTTTTGTTCTTAAAAGTAGTAGCTGAAAAGGTTTGGAAAAAAGAGGTTAGCCTTTATAAAACTACAAGAGATTGCAGAAAGAGGCAGATAGGTGACAATTTCTGGAAAAGCTAAGAGGAGCTGGTAGAGTAGACATGAAAGCAAAGATGCAAGTGGAAGAAAAAATAGCCAGTATGGTAAAATGGGGGGGGGGGGGGGGGGGGAGACAAAGCATTTTTTTTTTAAGATACGTTAATGATAGGAGAAAGTGCAACAGTGTCATTATGAGACTCAAAGGCAAAGGGGAGGAATATGTAGAAGCTGATAAAGATAAGACGGAATTGCTTAAATATTTCTGTTCTCTGTTCACAGCTGAAGGGCCAGAAGCAGGATCGCAGAAGACAAACAAATAGAAATGGAGAGGTGGTAGTCCCTGAACAATTTTCAGAGGACTGTGTTTGTGAGGAGCTGGCTAAACTAAAGGTGGACAAAGCAATGGGGTCGGATGGTATACATCTGAGGGTACTGAAGGAACTTAGGGAAATTCTAGCGACTCCGTTGGCTCACCTTTACAATGCTTCTCTAGAGGTAGAAGTGGTCCCTGAGGACTGGAGAAGAGATGTCCCTTTCCACAAAGCAGAAGTAAGGAAGAGGTTGTGAACTACAGGCTGGTAAGTCTGACTTCTGTGGTAGGTAAGTAAATGAACGTAAATGCTTTTAAACAGGGAATAGTAAAGTTTTTTGGAATCCAATGGATTACAGGACCCAAGGCACCATGTTTTCACTAGAAGCAAGTCTTGTCAGACATTTTCTGTGTGTGACCAGAGAGTTGGATCAAGGGAGAGCGCTAGATGTGGTGTAATTAAATTTTAGCAAAGCCTTTGACACAGTTCTGCATAGATGAATAATAAATAAACCAAGTGCCCTCAGTTTGGGCCCCAAAGTGACTGACTGGGTTTGGAACTGGTTAAGTGGAAGGCGACAGAGGGTGGTGGTAAACGGAGTTCATTCTGAGGAAAAGGATGTTACCAGTAGTGTTCAGTTCTTGGGCCAATTCTTATTAATATTTTTGTAAGTGATATTGGTAAAGGCTGTCTGGTAAGGTTTGCCTCTGCGGATGACACCAAAATATTCAATAGGGTAGAAACCCTTGATGGTGTGGATAACATGAAGAAGGACATAGCAAAGCTAGAGGAATGGTCTGGAATTTGGCATGAAAGATTTAATGCGTTGAAACCCTCTGCTCACTGTGCAGCGGTGACTAAGAAAACAAATAGAATGTTAGGAATTATTTGGAAAAGAATAGAATACAAAAATAATGCCTTTGTATTGCTCCATGGTGCAACTGCATTCTTGTATTTGGGCTGCAAAAACCTGAGGGAACAGTACAGTTTAGGGCAGTGGTTCCCAAACCTGGTTCTGGAGGCACCGCAGCCAGTCAGGTTTTCAGGATATCCACAATGAATATTCATGAGAGAGAGGTGCAGGAGTGGCCTAGTGGTTAGAGCACAGGGCTTGCTATCCAGAGGTGGCCGGTTCAAATCCCACTGCTGCTCCTTGTGATCTTGGGCAAGTCACTTAACCCTCCATTGCCTCAGGTACAGACCTAGATTGTGAGCCCTCCTGGGACAGAGAAATATCTAGAGTACCTGAATGTTACTCACCTTGAGCTACTACTGAAAAAGGTGTGAGCAAAATCTAAATAAATAAAATGAATCTCTCATGAATATTCATTGTGAGTATCCTGAAAACCTGACTGACTGGGGTGTCTCCAGGAATACGTTTGGGAACCAGTGGTTTAGGCGGTGAAGTACGTTTTGTGCACGGGACTTGTATGATCGTATGTGATGATCTTAAGGTGGCTAAATAGGTAGAAAAGGTGACAGCACAAGCTAGAAGGATACTTGGGGGCATAGGAAGAAGAATGACCAGTAGGAAAATGAGGTGATGATGCCCCTGTATAAGATTCTGCTGAGACCCCATTTAGAATATTGAGTACAATTCTGGAGACACCTTCAAAAAGATATAAACAGGATGGGGTTGATCCAGAGGGCAGCTACTAAAATGGTCAGTGGTCTTTGTCATAATGTGTATGAGGACAGACTTAAAATCTCAATAGGTATGCTTTAGAAGAAAGGCAGGAGAGGGGAGATATGATAGACATTTAAATACTTATGCAGCATAAATGCACAGGAGGCGAGTCTTTCAGTTGAAGGGAAGCTCTAAAACAAGGAGACATAGGATGAAGGTGAAAAGGGATAGACTCAGAAATACCCTGAGGAAATACTTCTTTACGGAAAGGGTGGTAAATTCATGGAATGACCTCCACATGGAAGTGGTTGAGATGAAAGCAGTATCTGAATTCATGAGAGCTTGGAATAAGTACATAGAATCTGTAAGAGAATGGATAGGGAGAGTAGATTGCATGTATGGGCAGACTGGATAGGCTGTATGGTCTTTATTTTTCTATGTTAAATACTGGTTTATAAATCTGTAGGTGTAGATGTTAGCTTTTTTTTTTCCTGTCCATTTTAGCAGATCCTCAAGCTCCAGGGCTAATCTTGGCTTCTGATGGCACTTCTTCCTTTTTATTTTTATGTGCTATGATATTGCATCAGGGCCGCCGAGAGACTGGGCCGGGCCCGGGGCAAGGCCGCCCCTCCCCCCACAAGGTTGCCGTCGTAGCCGCCCCCCCCCCACGCCCTCCGTCTCCCCTGAATTCAAATCGTAGCGCCTCACCTCGACCTCGTTCCGTGTGAAAGAAGCGCAGCAACGTCAGTCTACAGATCACCTCCCTTCGGGCTGTTTATATGGGACATGCAGGTCATGAACCATAAAATAACTTTGCAACAGTAACTGAGAATTATGAGCACAGATATGCCTCTGTGAACAGGCTATGAACAGGTTAAGAATCACTGAGAAGCTAAATCATAAGAAATTATACAGAATATGAGTCTCATGTCAGCTTGCATGCACTTTCTGTTGAGGAGACAGGCAGATATGGAGTCATAACAAAGATATGTGTGGCAAGAGAATACTGTAATGTAAGGAGAAATTTGCTGCTGACCATGGAAGCAGATAATGAAGGAGACATAACTTTTGTTGCTGGGAAGATGGTTTCTGCAAAGTAGGATAAACTTACTGACCTTACTTATTATGATAAGCAAATATGTTAGGAAGAGCTTTGCTTCTGTAAGATAGAATTTACTGGAATATGCTGACTTTGTATGTCCAATACTAGTCTATGGGAGAAAAAGGTATAAAAGGAGAATCCTGGACAGAGGCAATCAGAGAGTTAATGTCAGAGGTCACGTTTGTGTCCCGGTTGCTGTCTCATATGAGAATTAATTATATTGCTTATTCTAATTGTATTCCTGATTGGTAAGTGTAATAAACAATTACTGATTATTCTCATATTACTCTAGCCTTCTGTGTCTTTCTGTCTCTCCACCATAATTCCTGGAGTCTCGGACATTCCAGGTTACAGGTAACTAGTACCTTTAAACCTGGGAGAGGGCAGAAGGGTAAACAGGGCCTTCCCTCCCTGTGCCCCGCCCTCGCGCAAGTTACGTCAGATGAGGGCGGGACACAGGGAGGGAAGGCCTGAAGGGAGGCGATCTGCAGACTGCTGCGCTTCTTTCACACGGAGCGAGGTCGAGGTGAGGCGCTATGATTTGAATTCAGGGGGGCCCGGCCCGGTGGTGGACTGAGGGGTGCGGGTGAAGGGGACCTCGGCGCCGGGCCCCCCTTGGAGGCCCGGGGAATTTTGTCCCCTCTGCCCCCCCCCCCCCCTCGGTGGCCCTGTATTGCATTGCTAACATTGGATGGTTCTGTTTCCTACATTTTTACCATGGTATTACTTATCCTAGTGCTGATTTTATTAAATAACTAGCTGTTAAGGCCGTAAAAACGGGCGAGTATTGCAACCCTCCTCTCTCCCCTGGCCTCACCCCATCCACCGATTTTTTCCCCCCCCCCCTCCCCCCCCCCCCCATATCCAGCGACCCTCCTCATTCCCGTGGCCTCCCCCCCTCCCTCCTTGTCCAGCAACCCTCCTCTGTGCCCTGCTCTCACCCCAAGTCCAGCAACCATGGCCTCGCCGCCGCTCCCTCCCCCCTTCGCGCCGGGCCCCCTGCACTGACCTGAAAGCGCTACAGGCAGCAGCAGATCGCTCGGCTGCTGCCTGCAGTGCTTCCACACTGAGGAGAGAGGCGCTGTCAGGTCAGTGCAGGGGGCCCAATACGGAAGGGAACGGTGGCGGGGGGAGGGGGGAGGTTGTTTTGTGCGATGTTCCTTTCCAGGTGGCAGTGGCGGCAGCGTCCGACAATTCGACTCCGTTTCCCCCTCTGTTCCGCCCTCTGACGTCATGATGTCTTGACGCGAGGGCGGGACAGAGAGGGAAGTCTGTACTGCGCATTTGCAAGTGAGTACGGTCACTTGCCGTTTATATGTTTGATAGCTTGGGGCATTCAAGCATTTTGGAGGTCACGCCACTATTCCTGGAATGGAGTCCTGCTGAATAAATGGGAGGCCTATGGGCTTTCGAACAAAAATTTGTGTTTACTACTGTGTAGAGCTTATGCATTGGGGAAGAAGTGCATACTTAAGCATTGGATGCAGGAGGAACCTCCCTCTTTTTGGTACTGGAGAAATAGATTGCAAGCTTTTATGTTATGGGACGCAAGGGCTGTTCGGAATTCCCCAAAGGGGGTTTTCATGTCTGTCTGGAATTGTTACTTGCAAACTATCTCTCTCAAAGCAAGACGTGTGCAGTATTGAACAGGGTTTGAGTGTTTCCTAAATTGGTACTGTTAAATTAAGAGTGCTGCGTGTTCAAATCACGTCGGGATCACCACTGTTTTAATTACCCCTCTCTAGACCTCCGGGGGACCAGTCCCCGCGGAGATGAAGAGTGGGTTTCAGAAGGCTCATTTTAAGTCTGTTACCCAGGACCTTGGCTTTCTGACTCCTGGTGTCTAAGTGTATCTTAGGGCATCTATTCTCCCACATAATGCACTAAGGAGTAGGAGCCTCCTTACCTATGTGAACACTATTTGTGTAGGGGTGTTCAGAGAAACAGATAGGCAGTCAAGAAATTTAGGCACAGACTAGGGGAGTAAGTGTTAGAAATAATCTTTATTCTCACCAATTGGAACTTCAATCTGGCACACTCATCAGTCAGAACCTCAGGTGGACCGACCGTAGTTCTGCCCTCTGGGTAGAGTTGGGGAAAATTCCAAACTTCGCCTAGATTTGCAGACCTTAAATACTATCTTCTGCCCATTCAATTCAATGGGCACACAATTTTTTTCATATGTGAATCATACTTTCTGACAGTTTGCTTAACCGCAGATCGGATGCCCACCTTCTCCCTCCTTTCACCTATTTCTTCATAACTGTAACTGTAACTTTTGGAAGCCAAATTTAGGCTCTTAGGTAGAAAGCTCAAATCCAGATCCTCTAGGGTAGCATTTTCTGAAATGCTACCTGTTCCACGTGCAGGGCCCAAGAGACAGGCAGAGCTCCAGAGTCTCAATGCGTGGATGAGACGATGGTGCAGGGAGGAGGGTTTTAGATTTGTTAGGAACTGGGCAACATTCTGGGGAAGGGGGAGCCTATTCCGAAAGGATGGGCTCCACCTTAACCAGGGTGGAACCAGGCTGCTGGCGTCGGCATTTAAAAAGGAGATAGAGCAGCTTTTAAACTAGAAATGGGGGGAAGGCCGACAGTCGCTCAAAAGCGCATGGTTCGGGAAAAGGTATCTTGCAAAGATACCTCACAAACAGGGAAGATAGGGTTTCTGGATAGTGAGGTTGCACAACAGACCGTGGTAGGCCAGGTGCCCTTAAATACAACTAAAGATCAGACAAAAGATGTCAAATCAATAGTGTCAGGTACTAAGCATCATGCAAATAAGAACAACAAACATACTCTGAAATGTCTATATGCAAATGCTAGGAGTCTAAGAAATAAGATGGGAGAGTTGGAATATATTGCACTAAATGAAAAATTGGATATAATAGGCATTACTGAGACCTGGTGGAAGGAGGATAACCAGTGGGACACTGTCATACCGGGGTACAAAGTATATCGTAATGATAGGGTAGACCGGACTGGTGGAGGGGTAGCATTGTATATTAAAGAGAGCCTTGACTCAGATAGATTACAAATTCAGCAGGACACAAATCACACCTTTGAATCACTGTGGGTTGAAATTCCATGTATAAAAGGGGAAAAAATGGTGATAGGAGTGTACTACCGTCCACCTCGCCAGGATGAGCAGGTAGACACAAATGATAAAAGAAATCAGAGACGCGAACAAAATGGGCAATGTGATAATAATGGGTGACTTCAATTATCCAAATATAGACTGGGTAAATGTAACATCGGGACACGCTACAGAGATACAATTCCTTGATGAAATCAAGGACAGCTTTATGGAGCAACTGGTGCAGGAGCCGACGAGAGAAGGAAAAATTCTAGACTTGGTCCTTAGTGGAGCGCATGATCTGGTGAGGGACGTTATGGTACTGGGGCCGCTTGATAACAGTGACCATAATATGATCAGTTTTGACATCAACCTTGAAGTAACTGTACACAGAAAGTCAAATACATTAGCGTTTAACTTTAAAAAAGGAGACTATGATAAAAAGAGAAGAACGGTAAAAAAAAAACTTAGGGGGGCAACTGAGAGGGTAAAAACTGTACAACAGGCGTGGACGCTGTTCAAAAATACCATCCTGGATGCCCAGGCCATACATATTCCGCGAATTAGAAAAGAAAGACGGAAGTCCAAAAGACACCCGGCCTGGTTGAAAAGTGAGGTGAAGGAAGCTATTAGGGCTAAAAGAAACGCCTTCAGAAAATGGAAGAAGGAACCGTCTGAAAATAACAAGAAACAGCATAAGGAGTGTCAAAGCAAATGCAAGGCGCAGATTAAGAAGGCCAAGAGGGAGTATGAAAAAAAGATAGCATTAGAGGCAAAAAAACATAGTAAAAATTTTTTTCGGTATATTAAAAGCAGGAAGCCGGCAAAAGAATCGTTTGGACCGCTGGATGACTGAGGGGTAAAAGGGGCGATCAAGGAAGACAAAGACGTAGCGGAGAGACTGAATGAATTCTTTGCTTCGGTCTTCACTGAGGAAGATTTGGGTGGGATACCGGTATCGGAAATGGTATTTCAAGCGGACGAGTCGGAGAAACTTACTGATTTCACGGTAAACCTGGAGGACGTAATGGGGCAGTTCGGCAAACTGAAGAGTAGCAAATCTCCTGGACCGGATGGTATTCATCCTAGAGTACTGATAGAACTGAAAAACGAGCTTGCGGAGCTACTGCTAGTGATATGCAACTTATCCTTAAAATCGAGCGTGGTACCGGAAGATTGGAGGGTGGCCAATGTAACGCCCATTTTTAAAAAAGGCTCCAGGGGAGATCCGGGAAGTTATAGACCGGCGAGTCTGACGTCGGTGCCGGGGAAAATGGTAGAGGCTATTATCAAAAACAAAATTACAGAGCACATCCGAGGACATGGATTACTGAGACCGAGTCAGCATGGCTTTTGTGTGGGGAAATCTTGCCTGACCAATTTACTTCAATTCTTTGAAGGAGTGAACAAACATGTGGACAAAGGGGAGTCGGTTGATATTGTGTATCTGGATTTTCAAAAGGCGTTTGACAAGGTACCTCATGAAAGGCTACAGAGGAAATTGGAGGGTCATGGGATAGGAGGAAATGTCCTATTGTGGATTAAAAACTGGTTGAAGGATAGGAAACAGAGAGTGGGGTTAAATGGGCAGTATTCACAATGGAGAAGGGTAGTTAGTGGGGTTCCTCAGGGGTCCGTGCTAGGACCGCTGCTTTTTAATATATTTATAAATGATTTAGAGATGGGAGTAACTAGCAAGGTAATTAAATTTGCTGATGACACAAAGTTATTCAAAGTCGTTAAATCGCGACAGGATTGTGAAAAATTACAAGAGGACCTTACGAGACTGGGAGACTGGGCGGCTAAATGGCAGATGATGTTTAATGTGAGCAAGTGCAAGGTGATGCATGTGGGAAAAAAGAACCCGAATTATAGCTACGTCATGCAAGGTTCCACGTTAGGAGTTACGGACCAAGAAAGGGATCTGGGTGTCGTCGTCGATAACACACTGAAACCTTCTGCTCAGTGTGCTGCTGCGGCTAAGAAAGCGAATAGAATGTTGGGTATTATCAGGAAAGGTATGGAAAACAGGTGTGAGGATGTTATAATGCCGTTGTATCGCTCCATGGTGCGACCGCACCTTGAGTATTGTGTTCAATTCTGGTCGCCGCATCTCAAGAAAGATATAGTAGAATTGGAAAAGGTGCAGCGAAGGGCGACTAAAATGATAGCGGGGATGGGACGACTTCCCTATGAAGAAAGACTAAGGAGGCTAGGGCTATTCAGCTTGGAGAAGAGACGGCTGAGGGGAGACATGATAGAGGTATATAAAATAATGAGTGGAGTGCAACAGGTGGATGTGAAGCGTCTGTTCACGCTTTCCAAAAATACTAGGACTAGGGGGCATGCGATGAAACTACAGTATAGTAAATTTAAAACAAATCGGAGAAAATTTTTCTTCACCCAACGTGTAATTAAACTCTGGAATTCGTTGCCGGAGAAAGTGGTGAAGGCGGTTAGCTTAGCAGAGTTTAAAAAGGGGTTGGACGGTTTCCTAAAGGACAAGTCCATAAACCGCTACTAAACGGACTTGGAAAACTCCAAAATTCCAGGAATAACATGTATAGAATGTTTGTACGTTTGGGAAGCTTGCCAGGTGCCCTTGGCCTGGATTGGCCGCTGTCGTGGACAGGATGCTGGGCTCGATGGACCCTTGGTCTTTTCCCAGTATGGCATTACTTATGTACTTCCTGAGTTGTAAACAAGTTTCCTAACATACAGAGATTAGTATTCATATCTCATGAACAGGACGCCAACTTTACAAAAGCAGACTCCATTTTATGAACGTAACTTCTTACTATTTTAGCCATTAATTCCTCCATCTTGGCCCTTACACTGTATTTGAATGTCACACCAGATCCTTATAAGGCTTGCCAACCGGTCCTGCTTCTGCAGGCACTCAGCTACAAGGCCATCATCAGATTTTCAGGCCTAGTCAGTGCTTTTCAGCAGCTTTAGCTATAGAGCTCGGCCCACCACTATTCCAGTGGAGGGGTCTCAAGTTGTAACACATATTAACAGTACTGTTAAATTAAGAGTGCTTTGGGGTTCTCTGCTCGGGTAGGGCAGGGCACATTGGGAATACTGGATGTTAACTCTTCAATGATGGCCTGGGGTCAGGTCATCTCAGTGTCTGTGTAAGATACGGGTTAAAGTAGTGTTGGGGAGGAGGGGTGCTCTTGCAAACAAACGTTAAATTTGAGAGGAAACTAGGGTAATGAGGGGGGAGGGTGGGGGAGTTCTCACAAAACTAAACTGGGATCATGCGTTATCCAGCTCTTTGCTGTATGATGTTTTCACTTATTATTTTGTTACTAGTAAGAAAGGCCCGTTTCTGAGAGCAATGAAATGGGCGCTAGCAAGATTTTCATCGTAGTGTGTATGTTCGAGAGTGAGTGAGTGTGTGAGAGAGAAAGAAAGAGTGAATGTGTGTGTGAGAGTGTGTTTGAGAATGAGAGTGTGCCGCAGGGGCCCCCCCTCCGTCTGTTGGCATCCTTCCTGCTCGCCCCTGTGTTTTGTTTTCCCGTTTCCTTCTCCTCCCCCTCCCATGTGTCCTCCCCTCCGCGCCTCAGGGTTGTGGCCCCCCCGCTGTCCGGTTTTCAGGATCTTGGCCCCTCCGTCTGGGGCCTTTTTTCTGCATTGTGTGTGAGAGTGTGTGTGCGAGAGAGAATCCCAGCTTCAGGGTGTTTGCCTCCCCCTTCCCCCCTTGCAGCTCCAGGGTTGGCCCCCCCTCCCTGGGCCTTTCAGGATGGTGGTCCCTCTGTCTCCCGCCCTTTGTCCCTATCCCCCCGTCTTCCCTCCCCCCTTCCTGGCCTCCCCATTCCCCCCCTCGCAGCTTCAGGATCGGGTGCCCCCCTCACTCCGCCTTTCAGGGTCCCACTGTGACGTTGAAGCAGGTTCCCTTCCTCGCAGGTTCAGGGAGGCAGGCTGGCTCCGTCCGTTGAAGGTGGTTCCCTTCCGCGCATGTTCAGGGAGGCAGGCTGGCTGGCTCCGTCCGTCTGTCCGACGTTCAGGCTGCCTGCCCATGTGTCCGAGGTTGTGCGGGGCGATGGGAGTCCTGCGGAGGCGGAAATTGGCCGCCGAGGGGCAGGGGGAGATCGCGTGTCGCCGCTGGCCGCGTCCCCGACTCCCTCCGACGTTGTGCGGGCAATGTTAGTCCTCCGGAGGTGGGAAATGGCCGCCGAGGGGCAGGGGGAGATGGCGTTTCACCGAGTGTCAGTGCTCCACCCTCGAGAGGGCGGGCCAGACACTCATTGCCAAACCGGATATCTCCGGCGCCTCAAGTTTCCGGCTTGAGGCTTCATGGAACGTTGGAGGTGCCTTTTATATATATAGTGATGTTTGATTGCTGTCTTGTAATTGATTGCTGCTTTTGTTTAGATTTATTGTTTAGTTATTAGATGTTGGATTTGCTTAATCCTGAATAAAAATTGTTAAACTTTAAATAATAGCTTGGGGACACTGAGAACTTATTAATATTCTGTAGATTACCAAGACTGCTGTTTTTTTTTTTCTCTCTTCCCAGCACCACATACATTACCTGCCCGGCAGATCCCAAGAAGACATTGGGGATCAAACTTCCCTTCCTGGTGATGATTATCAAGAATCTCAAGAAGTATTTTACCTTTGAGGTGCAGGTATGGAATATTTGAGACAGGATGGGGTAAGGGTTTGTATGAAATAGTTGTGTCCCCCTCTCCAAGACTCATTTGCCCAAAATATCCAGTAAAGAAAATAGAACTGAAGGTTGAGTTATGTGGAATCCCTTTTTTTTTTTTTTTTTAAATTTATAGAAGTATTGAGAGACATAACATAAAAAACATCAAGCCACAACCGGCTACTTAAGCAAGTACAATACAACAAAGGAGGAACACAGCCTCCAATAAACATTAACAATAAGCATTTAACTCTCAAACCAAGGACACTAAATGCACATGTACTTCTAAGATTTCTGACCGGTTTTTGTAATTATCTCCCCCCCCTTAAAAAAAAAAAAGAAAAGCCCCTCCCCTCTCCACAATCCTGAGCTTCCATCAGGAGCAGTGTTTCAAGAAAGGATCCCAAATAGCTTCCCACTTGGTCAGAGTGTGGCAACGGTTTGCCCAGATTCTCTCCATTTCACATATATACCATAACTTATTTAACCATTTAACCAAGGAAGGTACCAAAGGTGATTTTCCATTGAGCAGCCAAAGTGACCCTAGCCGCTGACATAGCATGGCGTACCAGTAAAGCCTGCGATTTGGTAAGGCCAGGAGGACTCAATGGGAAAAGAAAATATTCAGGTGCCCACTTTATAGGTTTAGACAGCCGACTCTGTAGTCTATATTGAATTGCCTTCCAGTAAGCCTGCAGCTTTGTACATGACCACCACAGATGTCCCATGGTTCCTATCTGACCACACGCCCTCCAACACAACGGTGAAACAGCAGGGAACAAGTGATGAAGGCGAGCTGGAGTAAGGTACCACCTATATACAACTTTTACCACATTTTCTTTAAGAGGAACAGAGAGAGAAATCCTGTGGCAAAGCATTTTCAAGCAAATTTCAGTCATCTTCCCCCAGCGTCACTCCTAATTCCTGAAGCCAACGCAACCAATGCTGCACGTGGGGTTGCAATTGCCTACGTTGATAATCATACAAACAAGAGATGAGACCCCTTGTCCCCTTGGAATCTTCACAAAAATCTTCAAGAGAGGAGTCTTCTCGAAACACCTTAGCCTTTATTTCAACAGCAGAAAGAAAATGTTTCAATTGAGCATAAGCAAAAAATTCAGTTGGTAAAATTGCAAATTTCTCAGCCAAGGCGTCAAAAGGAACAAAGACTTCACCATCAAAAAGTTGACCCCAAGTCTTCAAGCCTTTTTACATGGAGCGGACGAAGCCCTTCAGACAGTCCACCCTGTTTGTGTCTTTTGATCCTGCCTGGAGGGGAGTCGCCATCGGTAAACGCACTATTTCCAGTTGGCTAGCAGATTGCATTTCCTTCGCTTATGTCCGAGCTGGGCTGACTTTGGGTGGTCATGTCACGACTCATAAAGTTAGAGCCATGGCTGCTTCTGTGGCCCACTTGAAGTCAGCCTCCATTGAAGAGATTAGCAAGGCTGCATTGTGGTCTTCATTGCACACATTCACATCTCACTACTGCCTTGAGCAGGGTACCTGACATGACAGTCGGTTTGGGCAGTCAGTGTTGCAGAATCTGTTTGGGGTCTAGAATCCAACTCCACCCTCCTAGGCCCGTTTTGTTCTGTTCCAGGCTTAACCCTCATCTAGTTGTATATAGTTTCAGGTTAATCTATGTTATGTCCTTGCCGTTGCGAGGCCCAATTGACCACTGTTTGTTGTTTTGGGTGAGTGTGGATGCTAGGGATTCTCCACTTGTGAGAATGTAAGCCTGCTTGTCCTCGGAGAAAGCAAAGATACTTACCTGTAGCAGGTATTCTCTGAGGACAGCAGACTTCACATTCTAACAAACCTGCTCACCTCCCCCTTGGAGGAGTTTTCTTAAATTTTTCATTTTTTTTTTGCTTTTGTATTAAACAGAGGAGTGGACGCGCTGCGAGCGGGAAGGCATTTTGCGCATGTTCGTTGGAGCGCTGCTCGGCCTTTAGAAAGCTCTCTAATTTTTTTTGCTTGGTACTCTGCCAGCCCAGGCAACGTGGGATCGTCTACCCACTTGTGAGAATGTGAAGCCTGCTATCCTCGGAGAATACCTGCTACAGGTAAGTATCTTCGCTTTAGGAGCGTAAACGGCACACACCATACAGGGCATGCGGTTAATGTGACATGAGCCACTACAAATCTACCATCCTCGCCACCTAGTACCTTGTGAACTAATACGTCTATTCCCTTCCTTTCAAAGCACCACAGCATCAGATCAGTGTCCCACGCACCACCTTTTGAGTTTCGCATGTTCATTAGAGTCCAGATGGGTCTCCTGCAACAACAGAATTCTTATGTAATTGCAAGGCTTGTGAAAAGGAAAGGGTGGGAATGACCAATGCAATGAGTCAGGTTAACAGTGCAAATCCTTTATTCGTATATATACACCAGCATTTGCTTGAAGATAGCACATAAAAGAGAAGCAATAAGCTTCAGTGTAACTGCGAATCTAAATGCCTGCTTTGCAGAGAACTCCAGAATTAGTCTCTAGCATTGCTTGTCTTTTTCTTCAGCACAATCTGCCTTTGATCCTAGCTTTTGACTCCTGATTAAGGCATAGGCTGAAACACTGCCAAGTGAAGCTTGTTGTTTCTCTTTTATGTGCTGTCTTCAAGCAAATGCTGGTGTGTATGTATATATATATGTGTATATATATATATATATATATATATATATATATATATATAAGGATTTGCCCTGTTAACCTGACTCATCACATTGGTCATTTCCACCCTTTCCGTTTCACTTAATACTTGTGGGACTGTTTGGTTTTTCGTTTTTATTGGATTTAATTGAAAGGCTTGTAAAAAAAGTTTTACAGCGGATCCTATGCCACCTGGTATAAATATATAATGTTTAAATATAAACTCATCTGAATATAAACAAGTATAACATTCCCCCCCCCCCCTTTTTTTTTAAGGGAAAGAAATAAATTGAGGGTTTATATTCAAGCATTCTCGCCTCTCCTCGTCACCCCCCCCCCCCCCCAAAAAAAAAAAACGAGCTCCTTTTTTCTCCCATTGCTGGCTGCGGCAATCTCATGACACTGCGTCATGACAGCTATTTTGAATGAGGAAGATGGCATGGGCAGGAGCAAGTGAAGATCACTCCTGCCCTGACTCTACATTAGATCATCAGGGCAATATGGTGGGTCTTTGGGGGGGGGGGGAGCTCTTGGTTTGAGAGGGGAGCACAGCAGAGGAGGGACACCATGTGGGAAGGGGAGGAATGCCCATAGGGGAAAGCTCAAATATAAACAGATTTAATTTTTGGTCTTTTTTTTTTTTTTTTTTTTTGCTAAAATATCTGTTTATATGGAAACTTAAAATAGACACAAAAGATAATACAGCACCTCCCCTGGAGTCTTACTACTTTTTGGTATCTGAAACCTGCATGGGAACTTCCTCGGTACAATTGCATAGGCTCTTTCCGAGCTTTGAGGAATGCTCTAGATCACTGATTCCTAAAACCTTTTCATCCTGCCAACCCCTTGGTTCCATAAATTGATTACAGCACCCCACCCTCCACCCATTGAGGCTATTACTCAAAATAAATTATTCAAAATTTCATTAAAAGTTTTTATTTACTTAGTAAACTATCATTTAATAATATTAATCATGGAATTAACATTTTTAATTTACAGCACAAAAGCAATTCACATTTTTCAAAAAACAATTGTACTAAAATAGTGTACCTATTGATCTATTGAACATGTTTAATGGGATGGATGTCTTGATGAAGCGATACCAGTTTCTCAATGTTTGGTTTAAAGTTACTGAGTAGGAGCCTTAAATCCCCATGTTCAACTATTTGGAGTTGATTTCTTTGTTTGGTCAGAAGTTGGCCACCACACTAAAACCACTTTCTACTAAATATGATGATGGAAATGCAATGAGCATGTTTTTTAAAACTATAGTCCATAGTGCAAGATAGCAATACGAAATTTCTTTCTGTAACCAAAACTGTTGATAACTGTTCTTAAATGTTGGCTTTAGTTCCAGATCATTTTGTAATTCAGTTAGTAGTTCTTCCAGTTGCAATGTATTGCTCCAACTTCCTCAATTCTTGAAAATGGATTGATAACCCAGTCAGAAATTTTCATCGAAAGAAGGTCTTCAGATCATCCAGACAAGTCTTTATGCAGTATATCTAAATGGTTACAATAGACTTGAAGATCATCATTTGTATCCTTCCTTTCTCTTCTAGACTAGCAAGGTTCTGAAATTGGTAAACCCTGACATCCCATATTGCATTTGAACAGACTTAGCTTTGAAATAAATGTAGTAACAACAATTGGCTTTAATCAGATGGATATCATTCCCTTGCAACTGCAAATTCATTTAATTAAACTTTGCAAATAGATCTGACAAATAAGAGATGTCACTCCTGATCTCTTAGCAAAGCATCCTTGTTATCAAAAAATTCAACAGCATCAAAAAGGGTATAAAAGTGGCTCTCATAGCTGCCTTTTGAGAACCATCAAACTTTTGTATGATGGAGGAGCAAACATTGAAAATCTTCATCATTCTCTTCACACAGCTTTTGGGAATAGTCGATCATTGAGAGAATGAACTTTGATTTTATTAACTGCAGCAATAATGTAGTGCAATGATTTATGCAGCTAATCGGTCCATGAATCACACTGTCTACCCTTTTCCTACTCTCTGTTTTCTATCCTTTAACCAGTTTTTAATCCACAATAGGACACTACCTCCTATCCCATAAGTCTCCAATTTCTTCTGGAGTCTTTCATGAGCTATTCAAACACCTTTTGAAAATTCAGATACACAATATCAACCAGCTCACCTTTATCCACATGTTTGTTCACCCCCTTCAAAGAAATGTAATAGATTGGTGAGGCAAGATGTCCCTTCACTAATTAATCCATGCTTTTGAATATGCTCTGTAATTTTGTTATTTATAATAGTCTCTACCATTTTGCCCGGCACCGACGTCAGGCTCATCGGTCTATAATTTCCCAGATCCCCTCTGGAACCTTTTTAAAATATCTACATTACATGGGGCTACCCTCCAATCTTCCGGTACCACGCTTGATTTTAAAGAGAAATTACATATTACTAACAATAGTTCCGCCAGTTTATTTTCAATTTTATCAGAACTCTGGGATGAATACCATCCGGTCCAGGGGATTTGCTATTCTTCAATTTGTCAGATTGCCCCTTACTAATGGTACACCTAATAAGCATGCATTCCTTAGCGTCCCTCCGGACCGGACCAGGATTGGACTGATGGGTTGTACTCGCCTACCAGCAGGTGGAGACTGAGAAAAAACTCTGACTCTAGAGAGCCAATAGGAGCCCTGGCCATGTGACCTTAGCCTCAGTATTTTCTCAGTCTCCCAGCAGGTAGGAAGTGAGCCCATTAGTCTCTCTCCTTTTCTCTTTAGATATTACAGATATTTGTGATAATTCTTCTGTGCCTGGAATCTTATTTAGAGGCTTGACAGGGTTTCCTTTCTCTTCTTTCTTTGACAGCCTCGGGGGTGTTAAACTCGGGTGTCTCGAGTCCACCCCCCTTCCTCCCCATCTCCCTGGCTTAGCAGGGAAGGGCCGTCCCTTTCTCTGGAAAGGTGTACCGTCTTTGGGAGTGGCAGCCACTTTTAACAGGCAGCTGCTTTAAAAGAATTAAATCAAATAAAAGGAAATTCAAAGAAGCAGCCTTTCTTTCCCCAGACTTCTAACGAGCAGGCAGCTCCAGTGTTTTATTATGATTGAGGGGTTATAATAAAAAAAAAAAAAAAAAAAAAGACAGAAGAAAATAATTCAGTGTCTGTGACTTTAAACAGCGATTTTTCTCGTCAGATTTAATTTCCTCCATTTTCTTGCGTTTTGGCGGCGGCAGTTTAAACAAATGAAAAAAAAAAAAAAAAGGTGCGAACCGCGTAAGCGCGGCCACCTGTTTTTTCCGATATGGCTTAAAAGTTCAAACAGCTGCTGTCGGTCAGCGTCGCGCAGTTCACGCAGCCGGAACGTGTAAATTTTGCTCTCCCTTCAAGGTTTCTTCGGGTCCGGTGCTGCCTCCGTTTTTTTTTTTTTCGGGGCCTTTTTTGCCGGCTGTTGTTTCTTCGCCGTTCCACTGGGCTCCGCTTGTTCGGAGGTGTCGGGCGCGCTGTCGACGATCGCCACGGGGCCAGTGGCGTGAATGGCGGCCATTTTGTTTCTCCCTCCGTCTTATCAGTCGGGGATCTCTCTGCTGAAGGTAAGGCTGCAGTTCATAGAGCACTTCAGCTCCAAGATGAGTATACTTTTGTATGTGCTGAAAGGCATATTCTAAAATGCACATCACATCAGCAGGCAATATTTGGTTGAAAGGGCTCCTTTCATATATGGATATATAACAAGCTTTTCTTGTTTTAACTTTCTATGTATCACGGGGCTGTTAACACTTGTTTTATCTGGTGCTCAGTCATTTTCATTGCCTGGTGGAAAATCTACATCTTATCATAATATCATAATTCATTTCAAGCATTTTCCTCAATAGCTGTAGTATTATAGTGTTTTAAGAACTTTAGAAACTTCCTCTATAGGCATAGAGTAAATTTCAGTCTTCCTCAGCGACCCTCCAGACCGGTCAAGACGCGTGGGTTATGTCCTCCTACCAGCAGAGGGAGACTGAGAAAACACTAAGCTTTTGAAGCCTGTATATATAACCTGTGCAGAACCTCCACTAGCCAGTATTTTCTCAGTCTCAGCAGAGGTAGCAGTTGACAGCCTGTGCAGTCTCCAATAGTCTGGTGAGGTAGTTTGTCATTGGGTCGTAGGATTTTTTCCTTCCAAACTTTATTCTGTTGCAGTACCCTGTACGTGTGTGTAAAAAAAAAAAAAAAAAAAAAAGTGCTTTGGGGCCCTGGGTCCTGTGGGGCCCAGTTTTTCCCCCTGGGGTGTTACACCTATGTTTGGGTCCCTCCCCCTGTGCTGATCTCTATTTCTGTTTGCTTGGCAGCTTTGTGCCTCGGCTGCTTTCTCAGTATTGTAGCCTTGAGTGCCTTACAATTTCCAGATGCCAGAATTAGAGTACTGTGCCTTTAAGGTCAGTTATTCTATTTCGTTTTGCTTGGCAGCTTTGTGCCTCGGCTGCTGTCTCAGTATTGTAGCCTTGAGTGCCTTACAATTTCCAGATGCCAGAATTAGAGTACTGTGCCTTTAAGGTCAGTTATTCTATTTCGTTTTGCTTGGCAGCTTTGTGCCTCGGCTGCTGTCTCAGTATTGTAGCCTTGAGTGCCTTACAATTTCCAGCTGCCAGAGTTGGAGTACTGTGCCTTTAAGGGCATTTATTTCTTTATTTTCAGCGGACCGAATGGGGGTTTCGATTCCTTGCTGGAACGAGGGAGCAGCGCTTTCTTCAGTGCTTTTGCAGTGTGAGTGAGTTTTTGGTTTGGCGCGTTTGCGGAACAGCTTTTCCCTTCCCTCGTGGTTTATGGCGGCCCAGCTCCTCCGATGTCGCGCGTGCTTGTGGCGAGGGGTAGAGGCGCCGGGCGCTCAGTGTAGCTTTGCGGTGCGCCTATAAAGGTGGCTGCGGCTCCCCCCGTCTTGACCGCGGAGGGATCGATGGTGTCGGGAGTCTCCGGGTCAGCGGGAGCGTAGGCAGGGCTGCTGTCAGCGGGAACAGTTTCGGCGGGAACGGCCGCCATCTTGAGTCCGACGCGGCCCGTGGAGCCAGCTGTTTTTGGGCCTGCGGCCTCCGTTTTTGGCACAAAAGGGCCTAATGACGGTCCAGGAATGGTGGGCTTTCCTCCAGATTTTGTCTGGACGCGGTATCAGGCCTGGAGATCGGGACCCCCCCCCCCCCCCAATTGGAAGAGGGGGCTGTTTCCGTCTTGGCTGAGAGACCACGGTTAGAGTGGTCAGAGGACAGGCAATGTTTTTCTCCTGTAGCTGCAGAAGCTGCACTTAGTGATCTGGGGGAGTCAGATGGAATTGATGGCTCTCAGGAGCAGGATTGTTGGATTCCTGGAGAGGATCCTTCAGTAGTGCGGATTTTCCATAGAGATGAGCTGTCAGAACTCACAGATCAGGTGTCATCCACCCTTCAGTTTGGTCCTGAGGTGGCTTTGGGGGAAACTGTCCAAGATCCGTTGGTGAAGGGCATTCAGCGTCAGGCGTGATCCTTCCCTATGAACAAGGATCTCCGGGAGATGATTTGACAGGAATGGGATTTGCCGTGTAAGGTGGCAAAGGCAATGGCGAGGCTTTATCCCCTCCCTCAGGACGATAGGGATTCCTTTAAGGCTCCCACGGTAGATGCAGTAGTGACGGCAGTAATTATAGCTATGGCTATCCTGGTTGATGGAGGAATGGCCCTCCGTGATCCTCAGGATAGGAGGTTGGGATCTTTTCTCTAGCGTAGTTTTGTTTTGTCGGCTCTAGCCCTGCAGGCCTCGGTTTGTGGGGTTCTGGTAGCTCGGGCATGTTTTCATTGGGCCGAGAAGCTCCTGGATGATTCGGTAGATGTTGGTTCTTCTGGGGGTCAGGAGTTAGCCAACTTGGACATGGGTTCATCCTTTTTGTCTGAGGCTTTTATGATTTGTTGCGTACTTCAGACAAAAAATATGGCTATGGTTGTGGGTCTCTGCCACTTAAGGGAGCTATGCTCTTTGGAGAAGATTTGGACAAGTTAGTGTGAGGTCTTAGTGATACCAAGGTTCTATGGCTTCCAGATTTTCGGTTCAAGGCAGGGGCCAGAACTAGTTCCTCGGGGATGGTTTAGGGAGGCTCAGCGGTATAGGCCGGGCAGATCGAGTGGGACCTACCCCTAGCTGTCTGTTCGTCTGTCCAATTTAGATTGTAAGCTCTGTTGAGCAGGGACTGTCTTTTCATGTTAATTTGTACAGCGCTGCGTAAGTCTAGTAGCACTATAGAAATGTTTAATAGTAGTAGTAGTAGTAGGACCTCTAGGGGTCGGTTTTTCCAGCGCACACAGTTCTTTCGTGAGAGTTGTCGCGGAGGGCGTGGCTTTTCCACGGGAGGTTAGTATTCAGGCCGTAATTCCCAATGAAGGTGTGTGGGCTCAGGCTCTGGTGCATGTTGGGGCTCGGCTGAGTCTGTTTTACCAGAGCTGGGCCCAAATCAGGTCAGATCAGTGGGTTCTCGAGGTGTTTCGAGGTGGATATGCGCTGGAATTCGAAAGCTGTTCTCCCGAACGGAGGGTCTAGAGGAAAGAAAATTAGCAGGTAAGATCTAATTTCACCTTTCTCATTCCCTGGTGAATAGGACTACATTGTCTATGTTTGTGCAGCGCTGCGTATGCCTTGTAGCGCTATAGAAATGCTAAATAGTAGTAGTAGTAGTAGTCTAAGAGTCAATTGATTGGTACTTTGCAATTCTGACCATAATATCTTAGTTCCTTTCAAGCATTTTACTCCATGGCTATGATGTTATACAGTGTTTTAAGAACTTAACAGACAATCACTCTCAGTGGCTGTAGTGTTATACAGTGTTTTCTTTTTCAGACTTTAAGAAGCCTTCTCTATAGGCATACAGTAGATTGTTCAGATGCCATGGGGATATATCAGCGCTCTCATATTCTCTGAGGGTCAGTCCTGTCTACCAAGCTCCCAATCACTCAGCTGCCTTAGCAGGCATGCTTTATTCATGTCTTCCCTTCTTTTCCAACTGCCTTGAAGCCTCTCATATTTCATTTTAGCTTCCTTCTGGTATTTACAGGACATATGGTCACTTAGAGAATAAAGTCATCCTTTCATTTTGCATATTTCCCACTTAAAGATAGTGGAAGGTCCTCAAACCATCTACTTGTGTTTGTCTCTACTCTATCAGTTTAGCATTGGCAGATTATAAACATCCTGGTTTGGTCCAGTATGCCTATACATACCATCTGCTATCTCTTCCTCTTCCTTAGAGACCTTATGTTATATCAAGCTTTCTTGAATTCAGATACAGTCTTGTCTACACTGCCTTCACCAAATGGCTGTGGCACTACTTCACTTTTTTCGTTACAGGTATTTTCCAAGTTTGTCCTTTTTCATTTTCATTCTATGCGCCTTCACTCCAGAGTATTCTTTCAATTGGAAGGGGATTCACTCACTTCCTGTGTATTCATGCCATAGGTACATAAGTATGGTTATGCTGGGTAAGGCCTAAAGTCCATCAAGTCCAGCATTCATATCTAATGGGCATAGGTACATAAGTTTTGCCATTCTGGGAAAGCTCAAATATCCACCTTTCTACAACCAGAACAGCATTAAAAAAAAAAAAAAACCTCTCACGAGAGTATCGAACAGAAATCTCTGCTCCAAAAGCAAGGGTTTGCAGCAATTCTGCAAACTAACGCATACAATATTTGCCATGGCTGTTCACCACTAGGAACATCGGGGACCCTGGGCCTAGGTTCGGTGTTTTAACCTGAAACAAGCTCAACATTCATATCTATTGGGTGTGAGTCTGGTACTACTACTACTTAACATTTCTAGAGCGCTACTAGGGTTACGCAGCGCTGTACAAATTAACAAAGAAGGACGTTCTCTGCTCAAAGGAGCTTACAATCTACATCTCAGTGAGGGAGGACGCATGACCGTGGTACGTGGATTAGTGGTATGTGGATTAGGGAGATCCAAGAAATTACAGGCCGGTGAATCAGACGTTCATACTGGGACAATTTTTTTCTGTCCGGAGCGTACTACCATAGCTGGTGGACTCCTATATTCAGAACTTTCTATATTCAGAACTTACCCAACTATGGAACGCCATAGAGATAGGGTTGGTGTTTGTAGCCCTATTTAGCTGGTGTCCTTGGTCACCCTTCCTCTTCCGTTCTTTTATAGATCTAAGAGGATGTTCATTGCGCTCTTAGGGTCATTTCATTCTTACCTAGACGACTGCCTAATTGGAGAAAGTCTTAGCAGAGTTCTCAGGTCATGCACCGGGTGTTGCATTTCTTACAGTCTCTAGGTTGGGTGGTGATTGTAGCCAGGCCTCTCATTTGATCTCTCATTTGATCTCTCATCAGATATCTCAGATTTTCTCTTTGTTTAGTCCGGTGGGCGCACAGTCTTTTGTCTCCTCTGCAAACATCCCAGTTTATATTTTTCTTGGTGACCTGTATTCTATTCTGCAGAATGCAATTTTACTTTCTAATGCCCAAGAAGGAATTTTCCTTCATCCTATTGCGAATCTCAGGGTCATCAATCGCGCTATTTAAGTGTCATCTAGTTATCTCAAGAACCTTAGTTCTGTCATTGGGATGCTATGTGCAGTACACTTTTTGGCAGAAGCTTGTTTGTATATATTTTTTTCTGGGGGACCTCAGCAATTCGTTTTACCTTCGGGTGAATTTTGTTTTCCCTACTGACAAACAAGGCGGAGAGAGCTATGTTGGTCCTTGCCATGGCAATGGGTTATGTCATCTGCCAAGGAGGAGTTAACTCTTGAGTTTGTAGTCATTTTTTCTTAGTTGTCTCACCCTGCATTTAGGTGAATGGACTCTTATTTTTTCAGCCTTACTTCCTCACTGCGACACTTCAGGGCTATCTTTTTTTGCCTTCAGGCTCACGAACATTTCTTGCTTCTTCCGTTCAGCAACAGTCTTGACGGAGACAGGGACAGATGCCAACGTCCAGCAGGGGTTTTTCAACCTTCTATATGCGTTTCTTCCGTCATCTCACTAGGTGTTCACGCAGAACCAAGGCACCTTTCTACATCCGGACCCCCAGTCACTCAAACTTATGGCGTGGTTACTGGGTCCGCAACGTCTCTGATATTTTTGCAGGAAGTACTTCAAGTTTTAATTGCTTCCAGACAGAAATCTACATTAAAGTTCTATGAATCAAAGGGGCGACGGTTCACTCTGTGGTACTCCTCTCGCCACTTCATTCCACAAACAGTATCCATTTCGCAAGTTTTGGAATATCTTCTGCATCTGGCGGAATCTGGTCTGTCTTACTCATCCATTAGAGTTCATTTGGCAGCTCTATCAGTGATGCATGATACTGTTGACAACCGCAAGCTTAAGCAGCATCCACTGTCAAAGCGGTTTTCTTAAAGGAGTCCAGCACCTGTACCCCCCGCTTCGTCCACCAGCTAGGTGAACTACGTGAACAGACTCTTAAAGTTCTGATTTCTAGTAGCCATAACTTTTTCTATAAAGTTTTCCTCTTCAAGCAGTGTTTCCTAGTAGCCATTGCAGCAGGTAGATCTATGTGTGGAATACTTCTACGGTTGGTAACTTCTTTTTGGTCTGCTGTAGTTTAAAGTTTTCACCTTTCCCAATCGGTTTTTTCTTATTGGTTTTGTCCTTCTAGCCAGTAGGCGTAAAAGTTTTTCATTGTTTCTAACCCGCTATATCTCGAAGGATCAAGGAAATGAGAATGTCTATTTCTCTTCTCGCTGAGAGGGCAGTTCCACAGCGTATTACAACATATTCCACAACTTCAGAAGCGGGCTCTATTCTTACTACAGCGTTTTTTGGTGCTCTCGGTGCACATTGGTAAGTTGGCAACTTAGTCCTAGTTTCATTTTATTTTGCTCATTCGGACACACTACATGTTAGTTGTCGCCAGGTGGCCTATGCAGCATGAACATTTCTCTGCAGTTTTCATATGGTCCCTCCCTTCAGATTACTGCTTTGGTACTTCCCATCAGTCCAATCCTGGTCCGGTCCGGAGGGACGCTAAGGAAGGAGAAATTAGATCTTACCTGCTAATTTGCTTTCCTTTAGTCCCTCCGGACCGGACCAGGCCCCTCCCATGTTCTCTCTACTCTTTAGCTTCTTTTATTAAGTAGGAAGTGTATTCATTCCTTTACGATTTGTGGAACAATACTATATATATACAGAACTTTATGTGGTCTATACCACTTCTCTGGTGGTTGCTGGTGAGCTCAATTGCTGGAATCTATCTATAAAACCTTAAATACGCCATACCACTTCTCTAGTGAGAGTTGTGGCTGAGCTCAGTTGCTGGAATATCTATAAAACCTTAAATATGATTTACCACTTTTCTGGTGAGAGTTGCTGGTAAGCTCAGTTGTTGGAATATATATAAAATCTTAAGTGGGCCATACCACTTCTCTGGTGAGAGTTGCTGGTGAGCTATAAGACAAGTGAGCCATACCACTTCTCTGGTGAGAGTTGCTGGTGAGCTATATTATACGTGAGCCCTACCACTTCTCTGGGGAGAGTTGCTGGTGAGCTATGTTACATGTGAGCCATATCGCTTCTCTGGTGAGAGTTGCTGGTGAGCTGTAATACATATTGGGCCATACCACTTCTCTGGTGAAAGTTGCTGGTGAGCTCTGATACTTGGCATTGCCGAGTGCTTTGTGGCTGCTAGGATTCCATACGGCACAGAAGGTCTTTCTTTCTTTCCTGCTTTGTTATTCAAATACTGAGGCTAAGGTCACATGGCCAGGGCTCCTATTGGCTCTCTAGAGTCAGAGTTTTTTCTCAGTCTCCACCTGCTGGTAGGCGAGCACAACCCATCAGTCCAATCCTGGTCCGGTCCGGAGGGACTAAAGGAAAGCAAATTACAGGTAAGATCTAATTTCTCCTTAGAGCATTCAACTAACATAGATATGATGCTCAAGATTTTCTACAATATGGCTTACTATATAGATGAGGGACCAAGAGCAGATATGTGATGGGGACAAGATGCATGGTACAGAGTCAGTTGTGATCATTTGATGGTTAGCTAAACTCAAGGCAAGTTCTTTGTATAGTTAAGCAAGAGATAAGGAACCAATCTAAGTTACAGTGTTTGTAGCAAGCTAGTCTAGGTACAGAATTGGTTTATAGTCAGTCACCCTATGTATTAAAGGCTTGGGAGAAGAGCCATTGTATTCATGTTTATTGGTTATTTTGCTATTATGCTGTTAACAAAATTGTAAATTTTATGTTAAACTGTAACTGCTTTACATCGCCTTGGATGAATCTCTTTATAAAGGTGGTTAATAAATCCCAATAAATAAGTCTTCCACATTTTCAACCATTTCATCTATTGGGCTCATTTTCGAAAGAGAAGGACGCCCATCTTTTGACATAAATTGGAAGATGGACGTCCTTCTCACAGGGTCATCCAAATCAGTATAATCGAAAGCCGATTTTTGGACGTCCCCAACTGCTTTCCGTCGCATGGACAGCCAAAGTTCAAGGAGGTTGTATCAGAGGTGTAGCGAAGGCGGGACATGGGCGTGCCTAACACTAGGGCGTCTTCGACCCATAATCGAAAGAAACAAGGACATCCCTGACGAACACTTAGACAACTTTACCTGGTCGTGTTTTTCTTATGAGCAAGGCACAAAAAGGTGCCCGAAATGACCAGATGACCACCGGAGAGAATCGGGGATGACCTCCCGTTACTCCCCCAGTGGTTACAAACCCCCTCTCACCCTCAAAAACATCTTTCAAAATATTGATTGCCAGCCTCAGATGTCATACTCAGGTCCATCACGGCAGTATGCAGGTCCCTGGAGCAGTTTTAGTGGGTGCAGTGCACTTCAGGTAGGCGGACCCAGGCCCACCCTCCCACCTACCTGTTATGTTTGTGGAGGAAACAACGAGCCCTCCAAAACCTACCATAAACCCACTGTACCCGCATGTAGGTGCCCCCCTTCACCTGTAAGGGCTATGGTAATGGTGTACTGTTGTGGGTAGTGGGTTTTAGGGGGCTCAGCACACAAGGTAAGGGAGCTATGTTTCTGGGAGCAATTTATGAAGTCCACTGCAGTGCCCCCTAGGGTGCCCGGTTGGTCTCCTGGCATGTCAAGGGGACCAGTGCACTACAAATGCTGGCTCCTCCCGTTTCTGAGATGGACGTCCTTGATTTCCATTATCGCCAAACATCGGGGACGACCATCTCTAAGGACGACCAAATTTCAGGATTTGGGCGTCCCTGACCGTATTATCGAAATGAAAGATGGACGTCCATCTTGTTTCGAAAATACGGGTTTCCCTGCCCTTGGATGGGGACATTTTGCGAGGACGTCCAAATCGAAACGAGGACGTCCCTTTCGATTATGCCCCTCCACGTGTCTTTGAACTGAAATGTTGCTCAAAGGAATTGTCTTGATTATATTATGTGGTTGCTTATGTAAAACAGTACTAAGAACCTCACTAACCACAGGTAGGATTAGTTCTTCATCAATTGTATGTGGCTTTCTAGACTTGACAATCAACAGTGAAATATTGTATGATGCACACAAACCATCAGTGCTTTTCTTTGAAGCACTTGAAAACATACCTGACAATGGTGGCTGCTTGTGAAATCGGTCACAAAGTGATTTGAAAATATACTAAGTTCTCATCTGCCTTGTCCGCATGTTTCTTATTCAAATGCTCAATTAATCTTGAAGGTTTCATTGCCTCATTAGAAAACATCTTTTGACATATTAAGCACAGTGGGAGCTGATTGTTGGTGATGAAGAAAATCCATATTTTAAATACTCCACACCGTACTGTCTACATTTCTTCTTTGCCATTGTTTATACTTTTTTAACTAAAAATTGAAAAATAAAAATAAAGGACATCTGAATATAACGAAGCGCAGCTGTAACAAACATACGCAACACAGTTGGTGAATGTTTAATATGACAGGCCTATTTGCCAAGCTTACCATGTTGATGAAATATTTTAATAATATAAAATCTTACTACTTTAGCAATTCAAATCATCTTTTTCTGTGGCAAGTACGGATTGTCTGCTCGCAGTTATGCTTCAATACTTAACCAAGCTAAAAATATAAAAATAAGACATCTGCTTGCAGTAATGCTTTCAACACTTAAGTGGTGGATCGTATACCTGACTTCTCTTGACTCGTGCAATGCTTTGCACATTTTATTTGCAATGATGCAAATATATGCACTGTTGGTTCACTCACAACAGTGTAAACGTGTTCATATGCGTAAGCAGATAAATAGTGTTATAGGTGGGGCTATTTGCCAAGCTACCACATTGATAAAATGGTAAAGAAAGACTTTCTTCTTATTCACGCCACTATATTGTGTTTATCCCTCCAGCGCCCCCACACTGCCACTTTCTTTCAACACCCCCTAGACTAGTCCAACGCCCCCCAAGGGGCGGTACCGCCCATTTTGGGAATTGCTGCTCTAGATGTTGGCACAGTTGGGTGGCTGCTGCTACTGTCTGTGGAGAACAGCTGGGAATCACTTCTCTAGATGTTGGCACAGTTGGGTGGCTGCTGCTGCTGTCTATGGAGAACAGCTGTTGCATGTCAGTAAATTCTCCCTGCTGCAAGGCCAAGGTGGTGAGCATGTGGAGTCCTTTTACTGATGCTGTGAGTTGCTGTCATGCACTGCTCAGAAGCTGAAGAGTCAATAATCTCTGTCCCTTTTCCTGGCTGTATTCTGTTCTCTTTTTTTTTTTTTTTTTTTCTTCTTCTTCTTTGGTCTCAGGGCTACTATTGATCTTTTCTGTCCTAAACTCATTCTTATTTTTCACTTCAGGTTTTGGATGATAAGAATGTACGACGACGATTCCGTGCAAGTAATTACCAGAGCACGACACGTGTGAGACCCTTTATCTGCACCATGCCTATGCGGTTGGATGATGGCTGGAACCAAATCCAGTTCAACCTGTCTGACTTCACCCGGCGGGCCTATGGCACCAACTATATAGAGACTCTACGTGTACAGGTCAGGCAACAGATTCCTGCATGTGGCGAGGGGGGAGATAGATAGCATGGACCATAAGGTCATACCAACATGTGAGTGAGAAGAACTGACCCTGCATGTGGAAAGATGGAACAAGGAAGAGACTGGCAAAAAGAAGCGAGGGATCGGGTGGCCTTGTGTCTGTTGGAGACAGGATGGAATGGAGTGCTTCCCTGCTGGTAGAAGGGGTACAGGATGGGGGCAGGAGAAAGAAAGGAGATGATTAGAGATGGCCCTATGCTTGTGGAAGAAAGGAATGCGTAGCATGGAGGTGAGGGAGAATGAGGGTGTGGGGAGAACATATAGTGAGAGTCTTTAAAGGAGATTTCCAAGTTGTATAGAACCGGTCTGGAGGAAATTGGTGTATGTGTGAGAGCGGTGACCCCTCCCCCTCCTCTTTCCTTCTTCTAGATTCATGCAAACTGCAGGATTCGCAGGGTGTATTTCTCTGACAGGCTGTACTCTGAAGATGAGCTTCCAGCAGAGTTCAAGCTCTACCTCCCTGTGCAGAGCAAGGCAAAGGTGAGCTGGCTTTTACTTGAGCACAGGACACCTTGCACATGCTGTCTTCCTGTAGATTCACTCTCTTGGCAGAGGGTACTTTCATGGCAGAAACCACAATAGTTTACCTGTGATTAAACTCATGCTGCACAAACCCATCCAATGCTGACTGCATAACATTGAGGATAAGCTATCTATAAAGTTATACGGATATTCAGCCAAGATAGATGCGTAAGTGAACTGATTGAATATACACTAATTTTATATGGATAGTTCAGCCATAGAAAAAATTTTAATTGCTATTTATGCAGTTAATTTAACAACATAAAATTATCTGGGTGGAGGGGTAGCAAAGTCATTATTATGCCTGGAGGGTTTTGATTGAAAATCTCAGCCGCAGATGGGAGGTGTTCTCTCTATGTTTAAAGGGGTTTAGTGAGTGATAAGAGTACAGTCTTGGGCTTTACAGGGGTCAGAGGGGCTGTTAATGAAAATGGAGCATTTGGGAAGGATTAGGGTTTTGTTGATTCTCTCACTATTTGCATGGGGGGAGAATATGAAGGGGAAGTTGGGAAGATTTGTTGGAGATTTATTTCTTTCAAGGGATTTTAATCTCCATGTTGAGAATAAGGAAGCTCAGGCATGGGTGCTAGCTTTGGAGAATTTTGATTTGAAACAGATAGTGTGGGGGTGGTTAGACAGCCGACTCAAGGGATTGCAACACTCTGATCAACCTTGTATTGGCGCACACTTTCTCATTGGCATTCTCCTGCTTTATCATAGTCCACCCCACCCTGCCACTGCTTCCTTACAGCCAGCTTCACACCCAACCCCACCTCTGCCTTCCGGTCAGCTGCATACCCTAACACCTCCTCCGGGCCAGCCGCATACTCTGACTCACCCCAGGGGCAATGGGGACAGGAGCAGTACCCACTCATTCGTGCCCCAGCAGCTGCCTTCTTCAAACTTCAAGTTGCCATATAAGGCAGTTGCTGGAGGTCATACTGCCCACAGGACCCATCTCCTTTTCTCACACCCTAGCTCTGCCATTTCCTGTGTTACTCCTTTTTTTCTGTCATCCACTTCACAGCACAGCAGCAGAGCTGACCAGGACCCAGCAGCCAGTCTCTGCAGCCCAGGAATGCCCGCAAAGGGAGCAATGGATGAGGGAGCCAGACCTGGCGTTAACATGCATTAAAATTTTTAATGCATGTTAAACATTTAATTAGTTAATCACATTATTAACGCTTTAAATGTGCAACCCTAGTAGTGGGACAATAAGGGGGAAGAGTGGAGTGTGTTTTAATACTTTTGAAATAGTGCTAGGAAATCATTAAAATGTGTGTTAGGGGGTCTAAAAGTAATGAAGTGTCTGTTTTAGGTCCTTGCCCTTTCTTTTTGGTTAAGCAGTCTTAATAGTCCCTTTTTGACTAAGACTATTTAAAAGTTGGTGATTCAGTAGAAGGAGTTTTTGGAGGAGAATGGGGTTCAGGGCAGGGCCAGCACAGAGACTACTAGTAGCCATAATAGATGAGGTGCTGGAGTATCTGTTTGGTGTTGCTGAATATGTCTGTTGTTATCACCAGTATGATTGTTTTGGCATGGATTGCCTTCTTTTTGGTAGGAGATTTTTGGTACCAAAAGAAGTCAGCTTATGGACCTATGTGGGGGATCCCCCAAGGGTCTATGTTTTCACCATTGCTTTTTAATATTTTTTGTGACCTTTGTGGTTGCTTATGTCCTTGGCCCTGACAATTTTTCTGGGTGCGGATGATGTACAAATCCTAATTACATCTGGAAGAGAGATTTGCATCCGAGGAGAATATAGTACAATGGGTGAAAGACTTGAGTTAGTACTGAATAGTTTCAAAACAGAAGTAATGCATTGCTGCTGTTGCAGTAGAAGGTGGTCCATAAGCCATTATTAAAATGGACTTGGAGAAAAGCCACTGCTTAAGCAGCATAAAATGTATTGTACTGTTTTGGGATCTTGCCAGGTACTTGTAACCTGGATTGACGACTGTCGGAAACAGGATGCTGGGTTTATTGGACCATTGGTCTGTCCCAGTATGGCAATACTTGCAGGTAGAGATTAAGAAAGTTGGGAAGGGGTTTTGATGGACCGAGGACCTAGGTTGGAACCTTTAGATTTCAGGGGTGGTACATACATTCAGAAGCAGAAGTTTAAACTTGGGCCATTTTATAAGCATGGCCATTTTTTTTATAAGAATTTAAATTTACAAGCAATAAAGTAACTTGCCAGAAATACAGAGAAAGTAATACACAAGAATTATTTCAATCAGGTAATTCTATACTCTTCCTTAGACCACAAAATAGGGAGAGTGAAACAAGATAAGGAGATCAACTAAACAACAGTAAACAGGGTCACGTGACGCTATGGTGGAGAGAGGATGTGAGTGATCTTCTCTCCGCTGCCTGCCTGCTCTTTCTAGCGTCTGCAAAAGAATCGATCTCCCCCATACCGCAAAAAAATAAAGAGGAAGACTGCGCGAGTGTACCCGGTGAGCTGGAATAGCGGGAACCCCGATCATGGCAACGAAATCGGCCCAGAAAGAACGACAACGGGGAAAGACGCCGGAGTACAAGATGGCGGCGTCCCCTCCCGATACAGCTTCCTCGGTATCGTCGGCTTGGGTAGCGGAGATTACATCCGAGCTGACAGTGGTAATGGAAGAACTTTTAGACCGACGCCTTGCCCCGCTGGATCAAAAACTTGATCAAAAGCTGGAACAGTTAAACGCTAAGTTAGAAGATTTAACTAAAGAATGTGTAGCGTTCCAGAATAAAACTAGCGAGGTGGAGGAAAGAATGGCGGGTGTAGAAAACAATCAACAGGACTTAAAGAAAAAATTGTCTGACCTGGAATCCAAGCTGGAAGATTTGGAGAATCGTTCCAGACGGAATAATATCCGTCTGGTGGGTCTGCCTGAAGCCCTGGGGGGAAGGCAATTAGAGAGAGTCCTTGAACAATGGCTGACAGACAACATTGAGTTTCCTGCAGCAATCGGCCCTCTAAGAATAGAACGAGCCCACCGGCTGGGGGTACGACAGATGGAAAATGCTAAACCACGGGTGATAATATGCCGGGTGTTAAACTTCATGCACAAGCAGCATATATTACAAGCAGCACGGTCTACTAATTCCTTGACTTATGAGAATAAAAAAGTTCTCTGTTTTCAAGATTACTCTGCGGGAATAGCAGCAAAAAGGAGGGCATTTTCACCAGTATGCTCAAAACTCTTTGATCTGAAAGTTCGTTTCACCCTACAATATCCTGCTACCTTGAGAATAACGCATCAGGGCAAAATGAGATCCTTCACGTCTGAAAAGGAAGCAAAACATTTTGTGGACGGACTGGAACAGCTAGAGCCATCCACATCAGCGGATACAGTGCCTGCATGAGCCAGCAAGGAATTAAAAAAGATCTGATAAAGTTCACCTCAATACCCCTTATTGGGGTTACACTTCAGGCAGCACAGCGTGTGGATTGGGGAAGAACAAGTTAAGGATAACTTGAACAGTTTCAGGAACAAGGAAGAAATCTTTAAAGTTACTGATGGACGTTCACTTATGTTATGGACACTGTTAAGAGTTCTGTTTTGGGAGCACCGTGGGTGAGTTATTGATGGGGATTCCAGACATATAAAATAAAATATGTTAAGGTGGAGATCCTGCATAATGAAAGGAGACAAGGAACTTAGAGAGTTTAATGGTAGTAATGGGGGGATAAAGGGAATTAGGAGAATGTAGAACTGTAAGATAGAAGAGCAGAAGGGTAAGCGTTAAAAAGTGACGGTTTCCTTAGAGGAAGCACATGCCGGGAGGGTATAGAAGGGGAAACAAAGGGGGGAGAGGAAGGGGGGAAGGATTAGGGGAAGGTTTAGAGGAAAAGAAAGAAAGCAAAGTAAAACAGCGAGGTCAAATGGAATGTGTGTGGATGATGACGCTGAAAGTGACTGGTATTTCAGACTGCATTTTTTATTTTTGCCAATAAAACAGGTATTTGGTAAGAAAGGGGGGTGCCAAAGGCTGGGATGGCACCTCTCAATTAATATGGTTCACTATTGGTTGATCATGACTGCTTCTCTTAAGAAAGATGATTAAGCTGGTAACATGGAATGTGGGAGGCATACACTCACCTATTAAAAGATCTAAAATCCTGCAGTACCTCCAAAGAATAGGAGCTGATGTGGCCCTTTTGCAGGAGACACATCTCAGTGATCAGGAACACACAAAGTTAGCTAAATGGTGGGTGGGAGACTGTATTGCATCATCTGCGATAGGCAATAAAGGAGGAGTAGCTATTCTTCTTAGGAAAGGGGTGGCGTCCCAGATTCAAAATGTGCACAAAGATCCAGAAGGACGCTTTATTCTCTGTAACGTTACCATTGCTAGGCGGCAGATAACTTTAGGCAGCATATATGCCCCAAACACACTAGATCTTAAATTTTATAAACGACTTCTCCAAACCCTCACTAAGATGGCACCACTCCCCATGATGTTGGGGGGTGATTTTAATATGACGTGGGACCCGCAAATTGATAAATCCCATCCACATCCGAAAAAGGGGGCATTCCTTAGCGTCCCTCCGGACCGGACCAGGATTGGACTGATGGGTTGTGCTCGCCTACCAGCAGGTGGAGACTGAGAAAAACTCTGACTCTTGAGAGCCAATAGGAGCCCTGGCCATGTGACCTTAGCCTCAGTATTTTCTCAGTCTCCCAGCAGGTAGGAAGTGAGCCCTTTAGTCTCTCTCTATCTCTTTCTCTTTTAGAGGTTCATAATTACAACAACAATAATACTACCTCTTCTTCTGTGCCTAGGAATTCTCTATTAGACGCTGGGCAGGTAGGAATTTCTTTTTCCTTTCTTTTACAGCCTCTGGGGGTGTTAAACTCGGGTGTCCCCGGGTCCCTCCCCCCTTCCTCCCCATCTCCCACATGTAGCTGGGAAGGGCTACCCTTTGTTTAGAAAGGTGTATGTCTTTGGGAGAGGCAGCCACTCTAGAAAGTCACAATTTTAATGAGCAAGCTCAACTGTTTAAAAAAAAAAAAATGTATATACCCAGGCTGTTAACGAGCAGGCAGCTCTGTGCTAGTCTACTTCTCTTCAGCACTGTCTTTTCTAACTCGAAAAAAAAAAAAAAGAAAAAAAAGAAACTTAAGAGAATATTTCTCTTTGGGGATTGGACTTTAAAAGAGTTAAAACAAATAGAAGTAGACTTTAAAGGGCGATTTTTTATTTTCACAATTATGTTCCTCCGTTTTTTTCTGGCGTTTTAGTAGCTGTGAATTGAAATTAAAAAAAAAAAAGTTCGTTTCACCCTACAATATCCTGCTACCTTGAGAATAACGCATCAGGGCAAAATGAGATCCTTCACGTCTGAAAAGGAAGCAAAACATTTTGTGGACGGACTGGAACAGCTAGAGCCATCCACATCAGCGGATACAGTGCCTGCATGAGCCAGCAAGGAATTAAAAAAGATCTGATAAAGTTCACCTCAATACCCCTTATTGGGGTTACACTTCAGGCAGCACAGCGTGTGGATTGGGGAAGAACAAGTTAAGGATAACTTGAACAGTTTCAGGAACAAGGAAGAAATCTTTAAAGTTACTGATGGACGTTCACTTATGTTATGGACACTGTTAAGAGTTCTGTTTTGGGAGCACCGTGGGTGAGTTATTGATGGGGATTCCAGACATATAAAATAAAATATGTTAAGGTGGAGATCCTGCATAATGAAAGGAGACAAGGAACTTAGAGAGTTTAATGGTAGTAATGGGGGGATAAAGGGAATTAGGAGAATGTAGAACTGTAAGATAGAAGAGCAGAAGGGTAAGCGTTAAAAAGTGACGGTTTCCTTAGAGGAAGCACATGCCGGGAGGGTATAGAAGGGGAAACAAAGGGGGGAGAGGAAGGGGGGAAGGATTAGGGGAAGGTTTAGAGGAAAAGAAAGAAAGCAAAGTAAAACAGCGAGGTCAAATGGAATGTGTGTGGATGATGACGCTGAAAGTGACTGGTATTTCAGACTGCATTTTTTATTTTTGCCAATAAAACAGGTATTTGGTAAGAAAGGGGGGTGCCAAAGGCTGGGATGGCACCTCTCAATTAATATGGTTCACTATTGGTTGATCATGACTGCTTCTCTTAAGAAAGATGATTAAGCTGGTAACATGGAATGTGGGAGGCATACACTCACCTATTAAAAGATCTAAAATCCTGCAGTACCTCCAAAGAATAGGAGCTGATGTGGCCCTTTTGCAGGAGACACATCTCAGTGATCAGGAACACACAAAGTTAGCTAAATGGTGGGTGGGAGACTGTATTGCATCATCTGCGATAGGCAATAAAGGAGGAGTAGCTATTCTTCTTAGGAAAGGGGTGGCGTCCCAGATTCAAAATGTGCACAAAGATCCAGAAGGACGCTTTATTCTCTGTAACGTTACCATTGCTAGGCGGCAGATAACTTTAGGCAGCATATATGCCCCAAACACACTAGATCTTAAATTTTATAAACGACTTCTCCAAACCCTCACTAAGATGGCACCACTCCCCATGATGTTGGGGGGTGATTTTAATATGACGTGGGACCCGCAAATTGATAAATCCCATCCACATCCGAAAAAGGGGGCATTCCTTAGCGTCCCTCCGGACCGGACCAGGATTGGACTGATGGGTTGTGCTCGCCTACCAGCAGGTGGAGACTGAGAAAAACTCTGACTCTTGAGAGCCAATAGGAGCCCTGGCCATGTGACCTTAGCCTCAGTATTTTCTCAGTCTCCCAGCAGGTAGGAAGTGAGCCCTTTAGTCTCTCTCTATCTCTTTCTCTTTTAGAGGTTCATAATTACAACAACAATAATACTACCTCTTCTTCTGTGCCTAGGAATTCTCTATTAGACGCTGGGCAGGTAGGAATTTCTTTTTCCTTTCTTTTACAGCCTCTGGGGGTGTTAAACTCGGGTGTCCCCGGGTCCCTCCCCCCTTCCTCCCCATCTCCCACATGTAGCTGGGAAGGGCTACCCTTTGTTTAGAAAGGTGTATGTCTTTGGGAGAGGCAGCCACTCTAGAAAGTCACAATTTTAATGAGCAAGCTCAACTGTTTAAAAAAAAAAAAATGTATATACCCAGGCTGTTAACGAGCAGGCAGCTCTGTGCTAGTCTACTTCTCTTCAGCACTGTCTTTTCTAACTCGAAAAAAAAAAAAAGAAAAAAAAGAAACTTAAGAGAATATTTCTCTTTGGGGATTGGACTTTAAAAGAGTTAAAACAAATAGAAGTAGACTTTAAAGGGCGATTTTTTATTTTCACAATTATGTTCCTCCGTTTTTTTCTGGCGTTTTAGTAGCTGTGAATTGAAATTAAAAAAAAAAAAAAAAAAAAAAAATGGCGCGAACCGCTTCGGCGCGCGCCCGCTCTTCTCCGATCGGTCTGAAAAGCTCAGGATGTGCTGCGCTGTCTATTAGCGTCGGAGGAGAGGCTAAAGCATGTTTTTGCTCGGCACTGGAGGGTAACTTTTTGCTTCCTCTACCAGCGGCAGCGATTTCCGGCTTCTTCGTTTGCGATCGCATCTCCTTTCATGTCCTCCGTGTTTTTTCTTCTTTGATCCTCGTTCTTTTACTTTGGGCGCGCTAGGTAGCCATGTTTGCCTCCAGCTGCAGTTCCCTTTACGAGGCAGCGTTTCTCCGGTTCGGTTTTGTTTTTCTCGGGAGTGTAGAAGGAAACGGAGATGTTGTTTCTGGGGTAGTCTGGGGATTTGCAGCAGACGGGTATTTCCCTCGGGTCTTTTCTTCTTTGGCCCAGGGTCTGGCCATGGGTCAATGACTGCTTCTCTATACTATATGTTACATAAAGACTCATGTGGGCTCTTTGGAGCAGGGATTGTCTTTCTGTGTGAGGTGTTCTGCGCTGCGGGCATCTGGTACCGCTATACAAATGTTAATAATAATTATTATAATATTTTGCTTGTCCCTTATGTTCTTAATGTCAGGTCACCCTTTAGGAGATACCTGTATGTTTTGGTGTCGATATCTTTTGCTTTTGTATTTGGTCAGACTGTTTGATATTTGTGTGTGAGTAGATAGAGCACAGTGAGGACCTCTTTCACAGTATTTTTTGCCTTTTCTCATGTCAGGTATTTGATTTTTGTGGCAATTCAGGTAGCTGCACTTGCTACAGTCCTGTCTACCAAGCTCCCAATCATTCAGCTGCCTTAGCAGGCATGCTTTATTCATGTCTTCCCTTCTTTTCCAACTGCCTTGAAGCCTCTCATATTTCATTTTAGCTTTCTTCTGGTTTTTACAGGACATATGGTCACTTAGAGAATAAAGTCATCCTTTCACTTAAAGATAGTGGACGGTCCTCAAACCATCTACTCGTGTTTTTCTCTACTCTATCAGTTCAGCATTGGCAGATTATAAACATCCTGGTTTGGTCCAGTATGCCTATATATACCATCTGCTATCTCTTCCTCTTCCTTAGAGACCTGATGTTATATCAAGCTTTCTTGAATTCAGATACAGTCTTGTTTACACTGCCTTCACCAAGTGGCTGTGGCACAACTTCACTTTTTTCATTTTCATTCTATGCGCCTTCACTCCAGAGTGTTCTTTCAATTGGAAGGGGATTCAATCACTTCCTGTGTATTTAGGCCATAGGTACATAAGTATGGTTATGCTGGGTAAGGCCTAAAGTCCATCAAGTCCAGCATTCATATCTAATGGGCATAGGTACATAAGTTTTGCCATTCTGGGGAAGCTCAAATGTCCACCTTTCTACAGCCAGAACAGCATTAAAGAAAAAAAAACAAACAAAAAAACAACCTCTCACGAGAGTATCGAACAGAAATCTCTGCTCCAAAAGCAAGGCTGTGCAGTAATTCTGCAAACTAATGCATACAATATTTGTCATGGCTGTTCACCACTAAGAATACTGGGGACCCTGGGCCTAGGTTCGGTGTTTTAACCTGAAACAAGCTCAACATTCATATCTATTGGGTGTGAGTCTGGTACTACTACTACTACTACTTAACATTTCTAGGGCGCTACTAGGGTTACGCAGCGCTGTACAAATTAGCGGAGAGGGACGTTCCCTGCTCAGAGGAGCTTACAATCTACATATCAGTGAGGGAGGACGCATGACCGTGGTACGTGGATTAGTGGTATGTGGATTAGGGAGATCCAAGAAATTACAGGCCGGTGTCTCAGACGTTCATACTGGGACAATTTTTTTCTGTCCGGAGCGTACTACCATAGCTGGTGGACTCCTATAGGGGGACTCCTATATTCAGAACTTTCTATATTCAGAACTTACCCAACTATGGAACGCCATAGAGATAGGGTTGGAGTTTGTAGCCCTATTTCACTGGTGTCCTTGGTCACCCTTCCTCTTCTCCTCAGGATCCAGAGAATGGTTAATTTTTTTTTGCTTATGCATTAACCGGTCATTTTCAGCAGTACTCTCTCTTCCGTTTTTATAGATCTAAGAGGATGTTCATTGCGCTCTTAGGGTCATTTCATTCTTACCTAGACGACTGCCTAATTGGAGAAAGTCTTATCAGCAGAGTTCTCAGGTCACGCACCGGGTGTTGCATTTCTTACAGTCTCTAGGTTGGGTGGTGATTGTAGCCAGGCCTCTCATTTGATCTCTCATCAGATATCTCTGATTTTCTCTTTGTTTAGTCAGGTGGGCGCACAGTCTTTTGTCTCCTCTGGAAACATCCCAGTTTATATTTTTCTTGGTGACCTTGGGCCTTCGGCCATTTCCTCACTCTATTCTGCGGAATGCAATTTTACTTTCTAATGCACAAGAAGGAATTTTCCTTCATCCTATTGCGCTATTTAAGTGTCATCTAGTTATCTCAAGAACCTTAGTTCTGTCATTGGGATGCTTCGTGCAGTACACTTTTTGGCAGAAGCTTGGCCTCAGCAATTCGTTTTACCTTCGGGTGAATTTTGTTTTCCCTACTGACAAACAAGGCGGAGAGAGCTATGTTGGTCCTTGCCATGGCAATGGGTTATGTCTTCCGCCAAGGAGGAGTTAAGAGTATACTCTTGAGTTTGTACGCATTTTTTCTTAGTTGTGTCACCCTGCATTTAGGTGAATGGACTCTCATTTTTTCAGCCTTACTTCCTCACTGCGACACTTCAGGGCTATCTCTTTTTGCCTTCAGGCTCACGAACATTTCTTGCTTCTTCCGTTCAGCAACAGTCTTGACGGAGACAGGGACAGATGCCAACGTCCAGCAGGGGTTTTTCAACCTTCTTTATGCGTTTCTTCCGTCATCTCACTAGGTGTTTACGCAGAACCAAGGCACCCTTCTACATCCGGACCCCCAGTCACTCAAACTTATGGCGTGGTTACTGGGTCCGCAACATCTTTGATATTTTCGCAGGAAGTACTTCAAGTTTTAATTGCTTCCAGACAGAAATCTACATTAAAGTCCTATGAATCAAAGTGGCGACAGTTCACTCTGTGGTGCTCCTCTCGCCACTTCATTCCACAAACAGTACCATTTTGCATGTTTTGGAATGTCTTCTGCATCTTGCGAAACCTTGTCTGTCTTACTCATCCATTAGAGTTCATTTGGCAGCTCTATCAGTGATGCATGATACTGTTGACAACCGCACGCTTATGCAGCATCCACTGTCAAAGCGGTTTCTTAAAGGAGTCCTGCACCTGTACCCCCCGCTTCGTCCACCAACTAGGTGAACAGACTCTTAAAGTTCTGTTTTCTAGTAGCCATAATTTTTTCTATAAAGTTTTCCTCTTCAAGCAGGGTTTCCTAGTAACCATTGCAGCAAGTAGATCTATGTGTGGAATACTTCTACGGTTGGTAACTTCTTTTTGGTCTGCTGTAGTTTAAAGTTTTCACCTTTCCCAATCGGTTTTTTCTTATTGGTTTTGTCCTTCTAGCCAGTAGGCGTAAAAGTCTTTCATTGTTTCTAACCCGCTATATCGCGAAGGATCAAGGAAATGAGAATGTCTATTTCTCTTCTCGCTGAGAGGGCAGTTCCACAGCATATTACAACATATTCCACAACTTCAGAAGCGGGCTCTATTCTTACTATGGCGATTTTTGGTGCTCTCGGTGCACATTGATAAGTTGGCAACTTAGTCCTAGTTTCATTTTATTTTGCTCATTGGGTCACACTACATGTTAGTTGTCGCCAGGTGGCCTATGCAGCATGAGCATTTCTCTGCAGTTTTCATAGGGTCCCTCCCTTCAGATTACTGCTTTGGTACTTCCCATCAGTCCAATCCTGGTCCGGTCCGGAGGGACGCTAAGGAAGGAGAAATTAGATCTTACCTGCTAATTTGCTTTCCTTTAGTCCCTCCGGACCGGACCAGGCCCCTCCCATGTTCTCTCTACTCTTTAGCTTCTTTTATTAAGTAGAAAGTGTATTCAGTAGGAAGGGTATTCATTCCTTTACGATTCGTGGAACAATACTATATATATACAGAACTTTACCTGGTTTATATTGCTGGTGAGCTCAATTGCTGGAATCTATCTATAAAACCTTAAATACGCCATACCACTTCTCTGGTGAGAGTTGTGGCTGAGCTCAGTTGCTGGAATATCTATAAAACCTTAAATATGATTTACCACTTTTCTGGTGAGAGTTGCTGGTAAGCTCAGTTGATGGAATATATATAAAATCTTAAGTGGGCCATACCACTTCTCTGGTGAGAGTTGCTGGTGAGCTATAAGATAAGTGAGCCATACCACTTCTCTGGTGAGAGTTGTGGGTGAGCTATATTATACGTGAGCCATACCACTTCTCTGGCGAGAGTTGCTGGTGAGCTATAGTACAAGTGAGCCATACCACTTCTCTGGTGAGAGTTGCTGGTGAGCTATAGTACAAGTGAGCCATACCACTTCTCTGGTGAGAGTTGCTGGTGAGCTGTAATACATATCGGGCCATACCACTTCTCTGGTGAGAGTTGCTGGTGAGCTCTGATACTTGGCATTGCCGAGTGCTTTGTGGCTGCTAGGATTCCATATGGCACAGAAGGTCTTTCTTTCCTGCTTTGTTATTCAAATACTGAGGCTAAGGTCACATGGCCAGGGCTCCTATTGGCTCTCAAGAGTCAGAGTTTTTCTCAGTCTCCACCTGCTGGTAGGCGAGCACAACCCATCAGTCCAATCCTGGTCCGGTCCGGAGGGACTAAAGGAAAGCAAATTAGCAGGTAAGATCTAATTTCTCCATCAGCACTAGAGGGTTGCCCGATATGTGTGATACATTAGATCTTATAGATGTTTGGCGTACATTACACCCGACAGAAAGGGAATATACCCACCTGTCTAGGGCCCATCAAACCCAGTCAAGGATTGATTATTTGCTGATATCACGACAGACTTTTACAGACATCACTGACGCTACTATAGGCCCTTGTGTGATCTCAGATCACGCCACAGTTTGGATGACGTGGCAGGTGGGAGATAATACTGCGCAAAAAAATAGGGGTTGGGCGTTTCCCAGTTATCTTTATAAAGACTCTAAATTTCGGGAATTTCTTATTGCCAAATGGGAAGAATACAGACATCTTAACGAGGGTTCAGTGAAAGACTCGGCGATATTCTGGGAAGCAGCAAAGGCAGTCCTAAGAGGGGAGGTTATTAGCTATGTCAGTCACTATAAAAAAGCTCGGGACCGAGAACTACTGCGCTTGGAAAAGCAATTACTAGGGCTGAGAAAACAATATGGTAAGACTCCGTCCCCTGGGGTGCGAAAAGAGTGGATGTCAGTTCAAGCAGCGGTGAACTCCCTGATACACGAGAGGGCGGTAAAGTCACAGGTATACTATCAGTTTCAACTGTATAAACATGGCAGTAAAGGGGGGTAAACTGCTGGCTAAGGTAATAGCCTCACAGTATGCTTCTAGGCATATAGTGGCTATTAAAGATAAAGATGGGAAAGTACTACATACAGATGGGGAGATAAGGGAGACCTTTCATAATTATTATAAACAACTTTATAGAGCAGGAGGCAGTCAAGACCTGCAAGGTGAGATGTACTTACAAAATATAGAAACCCCCTTGTTAACACAAGCAGAAATTTAATATTTAAATGAGCCTATAAATTGTGACGAAGTGGCTTGGGCAATCAGTCAAAGTAGATTAGGAAAGACACCTGGGGCAGATGGCTTTAAACCTGAATTCTATAAATTGATGGGTGATCAAATTGTCCCCACACTGACCAAGGTATTTAATGAATGGGTGACAAGGGGAGAGCTGCCGGACAGCCTCAATTTAGCCCAGATAGTGGTATTACCTAAACCGAACAGAGATGGAATGTTGTTATCTTCCTACCGACCTATATCCCTGTTAAATTTCGAGGTAAAATTATGTGCAAAAATACTGGCTAATAGGTTGGGAAGGGTATTACCAAATCTCGTTCATGAAGCACAGGTGGGCTTTGTTCAAGGCCGTTCGGTTACAAAAAATTTGCGTAGTATCTTGATGGCACTGGAAAAGTTAAGGAACTCTGCAGAACATGCATTATTGATCAGTTTCGACGCTGAAAAGGCGTTTGATCGTGTAGAATGGCCCTTTTTGTTTTCTGTCCTCACTAAATATGGATTTACTGGTTGGTTTGTGCAAGCAATTCAAGCCTTGTATACCTCTCCTCGAGCACGGGTCCTGGTAAATGGAACATGGTCAGAGAATTTTGAG
This sequence comes from Microcaecilia unicolor, assembly GCF_901765095.1. Classification (NCBI taxonomy): domain Eukaryota; kingdom Metazoa; phylum Chordata; class Amphibia; order Gymnophiona; family Siphonopidae; genus Microcaecilia; species Microcaecilia unicolor. The sequence goes on along the minus strand of NC_044031.1, from coordinate 630,050,682 downwards.
ATTAGTCGAGGAACTAGACAAGGGTGCCCACTGTCACCGTTGCTTTTCGCTCTTTATCTAGATCCTTTAATCCGGGATGTAATTTCGAATAGGACTATTAGAGGAGTAACAATTGGACAGGCGGAATTTAAGATCGCGGCATTCGCCGATGATCTATTAATGACTCTTACCAGTCCTCGTAAGTCTCTTGTGGATCTTTTGGAGGTGTTTGCAGAATTTGGAGATTACTCCGGTTTTAAGCTTAATCTAGAGAAATCGGAAGCTCTGGCTATCCCTATGACTACCCGACTTTTTTGGAAAGAAAATTTTCCTTTGAGATGGGCAGAGGGTTCATTTCGGTACTTGGGAGTTCTTTTGACAGAGCGGATGGAGGATATATACAAGCTGAATGTCACTCGGTTGCTTAATCATACCGCGCAACAGCTGGACACCTGGAGGGCCCTACCTTTGCCGTTGATAGGTCGGGTTAGCCTTATTCGAATGGTAATTCTACCCAGGTGGTTATATGTCCTGCAGGTTTTGCCGCTGAAATTACTTCAAAAAGACATTAAACAATTCTATCAATTAGTGGGGCGGTTCTGTTGGGCAAGAAAGAAAGCTAAGCTCAAGATGCACTTTTTGCTGGGAGCCTGGCAACACGGAGGATTGGGCCTCCCTAATTTGCAATATTACAACCTTGCTAGTTTGATGCGGGTGGTGAGAGATTGGGTTTTCTCTTCACACACACATACACCTCTGGAGTTGGAGAAAGCTTATTTTAGCCCCTACGACTTGGTCACCCTATTACATATAGAAAACATTTCATTGCCACAAAGGTTGAAACATTGTACACTTTTATTGCCTCTACAAGCAGCGTGGAGAGGCTTGGCAAAGAAACTGGGGGGTAACCCGAGTATATCAGAATTGTTGTCTATAAGGGGAAATCCGATGTTCCCACCAGGGTTGGAAAATCCGGTCTTTATACAATGGGAGGAAAAAGGCCTTATACGTTTGGAAACAATATTAGATGGAGAAGGAAGATTGAAATCCCTAGGACAACTCACACTAGAGGGAAATTGGAGGTACATTTTTAGCTATGGTCAGATGAAGCATTATATTCAATCCTTGGATAGGGAGGCGTTAAAACTTCATTTAGGGGAGAAAATCCGAAAATCTTTTGATGATATCTCTGATGAAGCCCCATCAATCTCGCGGCTTCAGAGGACATTGTGGACTCTGACACCGCGAGTGGGGTTGACTCAGCTCCGTCGGCGGTGGGAGGCAGACATAGGAGAAGATTTATCTAACTGGGATGTTGAAGCCTACATAAAAAGTATTCCCCAGCTAGTCAGTGGAGCTAATTATAGGGAATGTGCATTCAGGGTGTTACACAGAGCCTATATCACACAAGCTCAATTGTCCCGAATGGGAGGAATCCTTACACCAAAATGCTTGAAATGTAATCTTGTGGAGAACACTTTTTACCACGCATTTTGGGAATGTTTAATGATTCAGAGCTATTGGCGGAAGATAGTAAATTTTATGACTTCACTGATATCACGTAGAATAGTGGGTACTCCTCAGCAATTGATATTGGACTGCCCAGGTGCATTCCGGGGTTTAACAGCAGATGAGACACTTCTATGTCGAAAGTTATGTCTGGTGGCAAAAAAATGCATACTACAATCTTGGACTTCAGATAAACCTCCTGACTATTGGCATTGGCGAAACCAGACACATCAACTGATGACATGGGAAGCAAGGGAGGCTAAAGGTTCATGCCGCCGTAAGGCGCGTTTTCTAAAGCTTTGGGGGCCATTGTTAGACATATTAACCCAAAGAGGAAGGAGTCTTGTACTTAACACGTTATAACCGAGAAGCAGTCAGGACTACATATGTATGACCTTATTTTTAGAAACACACATTCGATGAGACTCAAGGAGGGAAGGGGTAAAGGGGGGGGGGGATAAAGGGATGGGGGGGGGGGGGGGTAAGAGCATTATAAGGAGTGTCCACTTGCTAATTTGTTATAAAAATTCCTTTGAGTGTTGGTTTAATTGGATGATGAGAACATTAAGCTGCTGGTTATATACCACGTTCATTAAGGCTGACAATCATAGTTGTCACAATCAATAGGGCCAAAGGTTAGTGTGTACTCAAACTGCATGTAATCTGATGACATACAGGTAGAAACAACACAATGCATAGACTGATGAACAACTGGCTATCAGAAAACCTGTTTGTTTAATTATAGATTCGCAATAGACTTACTACATAAAGGTTTAAAGACTATATAAGACATAGTTTCATAATTATCAGGGTATATGGATTACATACTGTCCATCCAACAGCGAGCAGATGAAGATAATAGCCACACAATTGCTGATTGTATGGAGCCTCTTGTATTGACTGCACGAATATTTCAAATATTTACCTGAGGTTCAGACCCATCATCTGTATGAGAATTCCATATACAGTTACTGCTAAAGCAATGCATACATGACATGGGGACATCCCTCATATCAAAGAAGGGGAAGGGGATAAAATGTGATAATTGGTTGACACTCTGTATTAGCTTAACAAAAAAGTTTCTAAATGAACATTTGTACCTGTGAAGCTGTGTATATATGATCAAGTATGTATTTTGTTGAAGTGTCACTAATAAAAATGTTGTAAACTAAACAACAGTAAACAGAAAAAACGTGGTATTAACCTGATTATCCTGTTATTATTTATCTGAATCATTATTCCACATTGATCATCTGGTTGGCTTCTTCAAACTCAAAACGGTGTATATTCAATGTATTTCATTGGAAACATACTTATTGTCAATATTAGTAGAAATAATACACCTAATTCCATTTTTTTTTCTTTTAGTTTTTAACGTTTTTATTGAAAACAGTACATCAAGTACAAATGACAGACGTTTCAATTAATACATTAAGTAAGAAATATCAGCATATATACAACAGCAAACAATACGACCCAACTGTCTTCAAATTATGTTTTAGTTTGGTTTAACTTATTATATCCCCCTATCCACCCCCTCCCTACAATAGCAACTATCATCGAACAAACTACAACTGCATAAAGCAGCCGCAACCCTATCAATGCCAGATCTCAATCCTTCTTAGGAACAAGGGGGGTAATAATATTAGTGGCAAGTAATAGTCCCATTTCTATCTCCTCCTCCCTACCCACCCACCCCATCCACCCCATACCATCCCTCCCCGATCGTCTCCCCCTTCTCCCCCCCCCCTCAGTAATCCCCAACCCCCACCCAAGGAAGACTCCTATCAGTCCAATGGATGTATAAATACCTCACTCCACCATGTTACTCACAATACATTAAGTACCAGACTCTTGCCTCTAGCAGATAATGTATCTATATAACCCCCCCAAACCTTCAAAAACTGATTTTTGCACTTTTGAGAGCTCTTAGACTCTCTCGCCTCCCACATCATCAATTGGTGCACCAGATTACGCCAATGCCAAAATTCCTGTGCAGCCTCCAATGTCCAATAATGCAATATACATTTCCTCGCTAACAAACATAATTTACGAAATAGCAAGGTTCCTTCCAACGAATTCCCCCTAAAAGCACCAGGCATATCCAATAACAGTTGAACTGAGGTTCCCACTACCTCCCGGGATAGCAGAGATGACAGTTTGCAACTCTACCCCAGAAACCCTGAACCACCTCGCAACTCCAGAAAGCATGGTAAAATGTATTCTCTGCCCGTTTACAGCGTTGGCACAAAGGCGTTCGTGTCCCTCCGAACTTCGCTAATTGGACCTGAGTAAAATAAGCTCTATGAATTACTTGAAAAGCACATTCCCGATATTGGGCACCACTGACCAACTTTGACATTTCCCTCAGCTGCTTAAGAACATCCCACGAGGACAAATCTACACCCAGATCCCTCTCCCAGCGGGTCTTAAGCTGCTTCAAATCCTTATTAGTCCCAAAGGCCCATAGCGCCTTATACATGCTTGAAACAGATGGACCAGTGTCTGAGATCTCCTCAAAAAATGTTTTCAACTTGGCACCCGGTTTCTGACACAGCCGCTGTCCATCTAATGACTTAATGAAATGTTTTAATTGGCAATGAGCAAATGTATCCCCCCACTGAATATTCCCCGCGCTTAACAACTGCTCCAATGGTCTTATCCTTCCATCCATCCCTATAACTGCATCCAAACAGTCTAGTCCTCGCTCTTCCCAGTATCTAAAGATTGGATTCTCCATACCAGACAAGAACATAGTGTTCCCTCGTATAGTCAATAGTTCCGTGACACCCAAACCCACCTTCAGGCATTTCCCCCAAAACTGCCAAGCCTCCCTCAAAGGCCTCAACAATAAACTCTGTCGGAAGCAACCAGGAACCAAAACTCTTTCTACCTGCAATAAAGAGAGCAAATGAAAAGGAGCAAAGAACGCCTCCTCCAACTCTAATGGTGTATAATAATTAGAGTCAAACAGCCAATCTCTAACGTCTTAATAGACAGGCCACATTATATAACTTCAAATTAGGTAAACCTAGACCCCCCCTGTGGCCAACCACCCCACAACAACTGGTATTTCATTTTTGCCGCCTTTTTGGCCCAACAAAACCGCATCACCATCTGATAAAAGCTTCCCAAATCCTTTTTCAACAAATACAGAGGAAGAGTTTGCATAACATATAGCCATCGAGGGAGAATCACCATACGAACAAGGCCCAAGTGCCCTATCAAAGGTAACTGCAGCGCTCTCCAATTGTTGCTTAGTCTGTGATAACAGTCGACTGGTGTTAAGTTAATAGAGATCAGTCAACTTCGGTGTCAGTAGAATTCCCAAATACTGAAAGAAACCATTCGCCCAGCGCAATGGGAAACTTCCAGGCCAAGTCGAACAGATACCCGGGTCAGTAGCCAAAGCCTCAGACTTCTCCAAATTCAAACTAAAGCCAGAATAGTCTCCAAACTCCTTAAATACCTCCAACAAGGCTAACAGTGAATCTACCGGTTTGGTAAGCAAGACCAAAAGATCATCAGCAAAGACTGCTTATTTAAATTTGAATTTTCCCAAAGTCACCCCATGAATGGCTGGATAAATATCTCTTATCAATGGGTAAAAATACAACACAAAGAGTAATGGTGACAAAGGGCATCCCTGTCGAGTGCCCCTTCCGAGCAATGATCATTCACCATAATTCTCGGTGAGGTATAAAGCGTCTTAACCGCCCCCAAGAACCAGCCATCAAATCCGTACGCCTCCAATACAGTAAACAAGAAATCCCAACCGACACGGTCGAAGGCCTTCTCCGAATCGAAGCTAACCATCAGAGATGGCTCGACCTCCATCCCAATGATATCAAAATCCTTCTAAGATTCTTCGATATGGAACGACCCTTAACAAAACCTACATGCGCCTCGTGTATAATCCTCGGCAACACATGACTCATTCTGTTGGCCAGTATCTTTGCAAAAAACGTCACCTCACAGTTCAGTAGTGAGATTGGACGATATGACGCTGGTAAAGTGGCATCTCGTTTGACTTTGGGAATCAATATAATTTGAGCTACATTCAGCTGATTAGGAAGTAACCCTTTCTCCACCCAGTCATTAAACGCCTCCACCAGTGGTGGAACAAGAGCGTCGCCCATCATTTTATAAAACTCCATCCGGCCCAGGCGTCTTCCCCGACCTCCGCACGATCAGAAATTGCATATGGTCCTATCCGAGCCTCTTTTATACCCCCTAAAAGCGATCGAGACATCAACAGGTAATCTATTCTCGACTGAGTATTATGAGCCCTCGACAAATGAGTATAGTCTCTATCTTGAGGGTGCAGAACCCGCCATGTATCTAAAAGTTCCAATAATGAACAAAAATTTGAAAGGCCTCTTGGTGACCAGAAGCCTGTTGTGGGAGTAACGTGAGATCTATCAAGATGCGGGTCCCATGCCATATTAAAATCCCCTCCCAGAATTAGTGGAGTTGTCTTCTTTTGTAAGGTGACCTAATAGTTTTTTATAAAAATTGACATCAAAGTGGTTAGGAGCATAGATACTGCCTAGCAATACCTTTTGCTTTGCCACCAGAGCCTTACAAAAAATATAACGTCCCTCTGAGTCTTTGATAACGTTACCTAACTGAGTCGTTAAGCCTTTTCTAATTAGAATAGCCACTCCCCCTTTTTTTCCCCTTAGCAGGAGAGGCTATGTACTCCCCCATCCACCATTTTACCAACTTAACCTGCTCCATATCCGACAAATGGGTTTCTTGTAAAAAAGCCACATCCGCATGAATCCTTTGCAGATATTTCAATATTTTAGAACGTTTTATAGACTAGTTGATACCTCCAACATTCCATATGACTATTTTAATCATCTCACGGAACATGGTGACATCCTACCTGCCACAAAAAAAAGCATTTATCCACTGGAAGAGGCCACCCCAGCCTATGACCTCCCCCATCTATCCCCTTGTATTGTGTGTGTAACCCCCCCCCCCCCCCCAATTAAATTTGGATTGAATCATTCACCCATTCCCAGCTCCTACCAGTAACTTCCCTTTGAGCCTTCCTCTCTAGTGAACTCCCTATCCCTCCTCCCTTCACCCTCCTTGTTCCCCCTACTCACTGTTCCTATGGAACAAGTCATGTTTAACACCCCCCCCTCACAAACTCCCTCCAAATATTATATACTTCCAAGTGTTAACCCCTACTAATAACCAAGGACCTTTACAACCATTCTCCCCTCTAAGGTCACATCTACAATTAACCCATTTATTCCCCGTATGTAATCCCGCATTTACAAGCAGATTCGTATAGACATTCCTTAAACTAGACAGAATCTATGAACTAGAACAGTTTCAGCCCTCAAGTCGCATTTAGGAGCAGTTAAATCCATATGTGTTGAATGTCAGACTTCCCTCCAAGTTACCCCAACTATGATTGAACACACTCCTTCACCCAAACCACAAGGTGCACTTATCACTAATATCAAAAACCTTATTACCATCCTGTAATTAAAATGGCTGCATAGCAGGCACTAACCCATACTAATCCACACTCACTCTCTCCATCACACCATTACGATAATTCCCATACTAAATCCGTCATGCATTCTATTCATTAGAAACTACAAGGAGACCTTTATTAACTTTCAACAAGTCCTGTAGCACATTCGTTGTGATCCGTCAGCAGGCACTGCTGCAATTCCTCATAGATAATCCACCAGAGGCCGTTCATCAAATCTCGTCCCAGCAAAGATTGGACTGAAGACTCTCCACTGTATGCCACAAAGAGCAGCCACCTTTTAGTGATTGTCTCCAGTATATATAGAACAGCTCTCTTCCCCATGCTGACAAATCAATTCAAGATCTCCTTCTTTCAACGGAGAGCACTACAGCAAAACCACAAACCAAAACTGCTGCACTGTGGATTCGCCTACAGATAACAGCCATCATACCTCTGAGTCCTGATCAGAACAGTTACATTCCAGTTGAATCGTTGCCCTGTAGAATCACCACCATCAAAAGTCTCCCGGGAACTGAACCCCAATTCCAGAAGAGCGTTGTCCACCCCTGCATTCATAGAGCATTCCAAATCATCCATCCCTGCCATGCAATTGAGACATAATCCCAATAATCCCAACAACCAAGGATTATAATCCAAAGAGAAAAAGTTCTTATAAATTAAAGGCTTCCTTTGAAATTAAACTCCGCTCCAAAGCACTCAGTTTATTCATCACCACTCCTTAGAATTTGTTTCACATATTGCTGGGCTTCTTGTGCTGAATTATATGTTTTAGTGGAAGACTGGTATGTGATCCGCAATTTAGCTGGATATAACAGAGCGAATGTTATCTTATGTTGCACCAGTTGTGAACAAATCGGCAACAAGCTCCGTCTCTGCGCTGCTACTGCAGCTGAGTAATCTTGGAAACAGAGGATTTTATGGTTATTATAGCTTAGTCCCGCTCCTCCTCTCAAAGCTTGTAGAATTGCCATTTTGTGAACAAAGTAAGCAGACGGCAGATCACAACCCTTGGCCTAGTGGCGCTAGGTCTCTGGAGACCCACACGATGTGCCTGCTCATTTAATAAAGGACCCATCTCTGTATTCAGCTTCAGCTCTTTCACAGCCAGGATTATAAGAAGGTACGAATTTCTCTGTCTCCTAGTTTCTCCGGAATCCCAACAAAGCGCAAATTGTTACACCTCGATCTATTTTTGAGATCTTTAATTTTCTCTGCTTGAGCTTCTATCAATTTTTGTAATTTAGTATAATTCTCCACAACGACCACTCGATCTTCCAAGGCCCCAGTACGTTGCTGATATGCCACCATGTCCTGGCTCAGTTGTGCCACATTCTGCTGTAGCTCCTCCAACTTAGTGTCCAGGCCATTTAGCTTTTTATCCAATATAGCTTCCATAGCGCTTGTCACCTCGCCTACTATCTCCGCCGCCCACGCGGACCCGACCGCTGAAATCAGCGGGCTTGCAGGAGCCACAGTTTTGTCATCCAGCGCTCTGCTTTTCTCTTTCTCCTTCCTCATCGTTTTGGCTGCCATCCCTGTCAGCGATCTCAGATTCCGGTCCAGGACAGCGTATCTAAAGCTTACAGGCAGAATCCGCTCAAATTCACCATCGCCTTGGGGAATTAGCAACGGGAATTGCAAGGAGGTACACGGAGCGGAGCTAACAGCGACCGCTCCCATACATAGCGTCACTTGACTCCCATTTTTTTTCTCTTTTAAAACCAGATATTATTTAACAATGTGAACACTTGAGTCTCTAATCCAATTCCCACTGATTAAGGTATTCCCAGTTTCACAGGCTTCACTCCTTTTGAATTAATATTACTAAGTAATAATTTATATTACTAAGAGGAATCATTACAAAGGAAAATAACAAAACTTTCAGGAAATATTTCTGAGGAAATCTTTAGGAGTCATACCTGGAACTCTGGGAAAACAACAATCTCAATATTAATCATCTGTAATAATATTCATTTTGATCAAATTTCTGGTCTATTATCATTTTCAAAATCTTAACCGTTTCCTACTCCTGTAGAACGTCATTTGCTGTATCAATTTTTCTTTCTCAAAGGGTTCGATTAGGTTATCCATGTAGCTCACTAATAAGATTATATCTGAAGCAAAGTTATTTACTACCACCGTAAGGTCCAGGAGTGCCTTCCACGGGACCTCCATGGGAGCCAAAAACTCCAAGCTGATAGCTCTTACGGGTTTAGGAGTGGCAGGAAATTTCAAGTAAACAAAGACACAATTTCAGAGGACAGCTGGGCCATTGAGCATACAAGCTTCAGGTCGCCATCTTTCCACTCTCCCTAGTTTGGGACACTCTTTGTCTGGTTTCTCCTCAGAGGCCTGGTCTGATATACCCTTCAGCATAGCCCTCTGAGTCATTGAAACACAGAAGCCCCTCTACCACTGCAAGGTGGTGTCCCTCGGAGGGGAAGCATGGCCATTTTAAAGAAATAGTTCAGATCTGTTGGACATCGGTTTTTATATGGGGGCGCTGTCAGGACAAATGATCTATAGTTTCTCCAAGAACAAACAGACTACTTGTATTCTTACATCTGGTTTTGGGTGATGTCATCCTATAGAGGCTGGTGCAGATGCTGAATAGCAAGATGATTATATCTAGCCGTATCCCACTGTACATGCACTGGTGCCTTCCCACCTTATGTGTGAGTGGTGGGTCCCTCAGTCTTTGTTTTTGTGCGGAGCAGGGAGGATGCGTCTTTGTTCTCCTCAGTGTGTTTTTTTTTCTGCTATTGCAGTGCATTCCCATACAGGTATTTTTGTCCCTTTCACAATTTTTTGCTTTGTTTTCTTTTCGTTTTTTAGTATTTTTGGCTTTTCAAGTTTTACTTTTTTTTTTTTTTTGTTAATTATAAAACTCTATTCAAAATGAAAATCGGCAATACACAGGCACAATGCCAACACAACAAAACAATCCGTCAAGCATAGGAGCCAACTTTTCAAAATGATTTGGGGGTGCTGAATTTTTTTTTTTTTTTTTACAGGTGGTGCATTCCCCCTCCCCTCCCCCCTTCTTCCTCCCCCCAAGTTCCAGTCCCTCCCACCCTCTCTCCCTCACAGTTCCAGGCCCCCTCCCTCTGAATTTTAAAAGTCACCTTACCTCGTCGGGGTACCCACAAGGGTGGGACCAGAGCTGAGAGAAGGGAAGGCTGAAGCGCCGAGCCTGCACATTTTTCGCTGCCGCTGTAACCCCGACAAGATAAGATGACTTTTAAAATTCAGAGGGAGGGAGGGGGGCACTAGAACTTGGAGGGATGGGCCTGGAACTCAGAGGGAGGGAGGGAGGCCTGGAACAGGGAGGGGAGAGAGGGAGGAGAAGCCTGGAACAGGGAGGAAGGGAAGGCCTGGAGGAGGGAGGGAGGAGGGGCCTTAAAATTCTGGGTTGGCGAAGGGAACTTCCGGTGGGTGAAATATTGGGGGTGCTCGAGCACCCACAGCACCCACAGAGTCAGCACCTATGCCGTCAAGCAGGAATAATAGCTAAAGCCCCCTCCCCCACCAATCCTCAAACAACCTTTACCATGGAGGAGAGGTAACCCAGCCTGACTCACACAGTTTCAAGATATACCTTTTCAAATACAATACGGTTTCCACACAGCATTGAAATGTCCCCATTCTGTCATGCTTACGAGCTGTCAACTTCAACATCAGATATAGATGGTCTAATCTGGACAACAATTAAGATCTATGAGGAGGATCCGGCTGCCTCCAAGTCGAAGCCAAGCATAGATGCACTGCAGTTACAACCAAGGCCAGCAAATGATGTTGGTCAGCATCCCATGCAGTGTGTTGTCTTTTATGTTTAAACAATTTTTATTGATATTTTCAGCATGTACAATACATTTCACTTAAATTCCACACTTTACTGAACAGCATCCAAAACTTTTTAATATTTCCTCCCCTATCCCCGAACTTCCCCTTTATCCCCACAATTTTATAATTATAATATTTATTCTCCGAGGACAAGCAGACTGCTTGTTCTCACTGATGTGTGATGTCTGATGGCAGCCTCAGGATCGGAGATCTTCCTAGCAACAAAGTTTGCTAGCTCTCGCGTGCACATGCGCGACCATCTTCCCGCCCGTAGCGTGAGCGTGCTCCTCAGTCTCATTTTTTCCGTGGCTCAGGACAGCTGTTTTCGGCTGTTCTGCGCCTCAGAGAGAGCCGTCGCAGCGTTTTTTGCCGCTTTTCGCCGCTCTTTGATATTTTTCTGAGCGAGTTCGCTCGTCTTTTTGTTTTCAAATAAAAGTGTCTTTGCCGGACGATCTACCGGTTGGGGAGAGGTTAAAATTTTTTTACCAAAGGTGGCCTCTTGTAACCTCCGACCGGTGGGTTCTTCACTTTGTTGCCGCCGCCGAGGGAGTCTTCTTTTCGGCACCGCCATAGAGGACATAGTTCCTCAGCGTTGAGACGGGCTCGGCTTCGGACTGAAGTCAGAGAACTTGTGTCCGATACCGAAGGTGAGGCCTCGTGGGAGGCAGAGGAAGACCCGAGATTTTTCTGATGAGGAATCTTGTGGTCTTCCTTCTGATCCTACTCCTTCCACAGAGAGAAAGTTTTCTCCCCCCCGAGAGTCTGTCTTTCTCTTCCTTTGTCCGGGAAATGTCTACGACCATTCCCTTCCCAGTGGTTACTGAGGATGAGCCCAGGGCAAAGATGTTTGAGGTCCTGGACTATCCGCCACCTAAGGAGTCGTCCACTGTTCCCCTGCATAATGTCCTGAAACAGACATTGCTGGCGAACTGGGCGAAACCATTATCTAATCCCACTATCCCCAAAAAGATTGAGGCCCAGTATCGGATCCAAGGAGACCCAGAGTTGATGAAGACCCAGTTGCCTCATGACTCTGGTGTTGTGGACTCTGCTCTCAAGAGAGCCAAGATTTTTCGGGATTACGCCTCGGCGCCCCCAGGGCGGGAGTCTAGGACTGTGGACTATTTTGGGAGGAAGGCCTACCATTCTGCTATGCTCGTGTCCAAGATCCAGTCGTACCAGCTCTACACGAGCATCCACTTGCAGAACAATGTGCGGCAGCTGACGGACTTGGTCGATAAGTTCCCATCGGAGCAGGCCAAGCCTTTTCAAGAGGTGGTCAGGCAGCTGAAGGCGTGTCGCAAATTCCTGTCCAGGTTCAGCTTCCAGCATAAGCAGGTACTTGCAGTTTCATGGCGGGTGGGAAGGCACTCATACATGTGTGGTGGAGCGACTGTCACACTCCACAAAGCTCTGTTTTTAGCTTGTTACAAGCTCCGGATCAGGCATTGTGGGATTGCATTACCGTATTGTGAGAATATAATCTTCTTGTCCTCAGAGACTACCTGCTACATGTAAGTGTCTTCCCTATATTAAGCATGGATCTCACACATTTAACTGCATAAAGATCCTAACTAGGATGACTAGAAGAACAGTTCACAGATTATTCGAGAGCTGTGCTCTCAAATAATCAGGTGGAATTGCAAGAGTAGATCCAAAAAAAAAAAAAAATTATACACTTGCTTCCAAAGGTACCATATAGCTCCACCATGCAGTCAACTGACATCACAGAGCAAGCTTGCACTTTTCTCAGCAGCTGCTCTGCTGGTTGAGGAGACAGCATGACAAGACAGAGGTATTCATAGTGACTCTGACTAGAACAGATCTGCTGCTGCTACCACTGGTTTAGGCTGAAAGGAAAATTTTGCTCCTGTCTGCTCTTTCGGTGATGATCACTCACCACCAGCCCAAAGAAAAACTTTGGCCATGTTAACATTTTGAAGAGTAATGTTATGTCTGTGCCCCCTGCCTAGCCTGTTGTTGATTTTGTGCTCTTTTCTCTTGCAGCAGTAAGAGGTCACTACGAGTGCCATCAGAAGCTGGCGATTCCTGTAAATGACTGTTCTGTAATGACTTTATGGACAGCTGTCTCTGCATATCCAGTTCCAAAATTGTGGAGAGTGTATTTCCAGAAGTAACCCTGTATTTCCTTGCTTTGGTTTTGTAATAAATCTTCCTTCCTCTTGTGTTCATTGTATGCCTTTGGTTTTTGATGTGATGTATAAATTGACTCCAAAGATTGTGTTGTGCTCATCGTGGTAGCTAAGTCTAGGGGGGACAGCGGGTGTAGAAAGGGAGACATGTTTGCTGCCATAAGTAATGCACTGGTTCTAAAGAAAATTGGATTCTTTGTAAGTCATGAAATTTGACAGTAAATGTATTTCTTTACATGAATGTTAGAGACCGCCTCAGGCTATCTGAAGCAGAATTGAAGGTATCTGAAGCTGCAAGCTTCTGCTGTTCTGTCCAGGTGTAGTACCCCATTAACATTTTTTTTTATAGAAGAGTATTGTGATGTGAAAGTTTTTGCCCCCTCCTGATTTTCCATATTATTGCATATATGTCACCCTGAATGGTTTCTGGTTTTTAAACAATTTGTAATACTAAACAAAGGAAACCTGACTAAACATATAACACAGTTTTTACATTATTACATTATAAGGAATAGTTATCCATTCCAATACTACTACTTTTTTTTTTTTTAAACATGAGTAACTGCCCCCCCCCCCCCCCCACCCCCAAAGTTACTCAGTCAGTTGACTTTTACTTGATAATTAGAGTGGGCTGATTGAATACAGCCAGGCTTGATTGCAACTCCCTGTAATTGTGGGCAAATCACTTAACCCTCTATTGTCTCAGATTCAAACTCAGATCGGGTGAGCTTTCCAGGAATGGAAAAAATACTTGGAGACCATTCCACAAAATTGCCACCCTTTTCATGAAGAAGTATTTCCTCCGGTTACACCTGCGTCTGTTCCCATTCACCTTCATCCTATGTTCCTCATTCCAGAGCTTCTTTTCAATTAAGAGAGACTCACCATCTTGAGATCTTCAGATACTATCACTCCAAAGATCTCTCTCACAGTCCGTTGTCATCAGCCTCTCACCCCCTCTCACTCTGCACCTCACATTACATTTTAACTTCCAAACATTAGACCAGTCTTATGATTTTTGAAGATCACCTCCCCACAGAACCACACCGCTCAGTCCAACAAGGATACATCAATGCAAGATCAGCAGTAAGCAACTCAGTAGATTTACTAGACTGGATCACCACAGATAATTTAGACCTTCTTTTTATCACAGAAACCTGGTTCCACAGCCTCACTGACCCCGCCATCTTAGAAACATGCCCACCAGAATACAAAATCACCCACTGGACAAGAAATGGAAAAAGAGGGGGCGGAATAGCCATAATTTACAAATCCAAATTCACCATCACAACCACGGGTGAATCTACCTCACCACAACTTGAAATTGCCTCGACAAGAATTAATCATCCAAACCTAATAGGACACCTCAACGCAATCCTATTCTACAGACCACCAGGAAAATGGCAAGACTCCCAAACACAACTCATGGACTTCATATCGAACACATGTGTATTTGCCTCAAACATCCTTATAATAGGAGACATCAACCTACACCTTGAAGACGACACCTCAACAGGTACACGAGAATGCAAAGAATTCTTAAAACTCTGGGACCTGCACGCACCCAACACGCAGCCAACACATAAAAAAGGACATACATTAGACATCATAACACACAAATTTGACCCGAACTCAACTATCATACTCACTGACACAAGATGGACACCTACATTATGGTCAGGCCACCATAAAGCAAATGTCTCTCTCTACTGGTGAAAAAAAACACAAACACAATCAATAAACATGAGCGAACAACATACACCACGAGAGGAAAAATAGACCCCACAACATTCTGGCAACAGATCTACCAGAACGAATGGTCAACAAATACTGACACCATCCAATTCCTCCAAGAATGGGACGAGTTATGTACAACAACACTAGACAAAATCGCCCCAATCCAAACCAGAATATCACACAGGAAAAAAACCAAACCCATGGTTCACCGAAGAGCTGAAAAAACTTAAAACACAAGTCAGGAAACTAGAATGCGTGTGGAACAAAAAGAAAGATGAACAAACACTAAATGCCTGGAAGTTACTTCGGAGGAAATACAAATATACCATAAAACAGACTAAAAGACTACATTACAAAACAATAATAGGACCAAATTACAAAGACACACATAAACTCTTTTTCCTTATGAACAAACTGTTAGATACCACACCAGTTACAAACAACAACAAAGACATACCAGATGTTGACAACCTTGCGAAATACTTCAAGGAGAAAATTATACAACTACGACTCAAAATACCTGCAAGCCCTATTGAGTACGCCACACTTTTAGATTGTCTTGACCCAGAAGAAGGAACATACCCTGCTGACAGAACTTGGACCGAATTCGAACTACTATCAGAAGACCTCATCGCTGAAACACGTAAAAGATTTGTCAAATCCCACTGCAAATTAGACACATGCCCAAACAACCTCATGAAATCAGCTCCTCAACAATTCATAATGGACCTAACAAACCACGTTAACTTCATGCTACAAAACGGGCTATTCCCAAAAGAAAAAGGAAAACTTTTACTCACCCCAATACCCAAAGATACAAAGAAAAACGCAAGCGAAATAACCAATTACAGACCAGTAGCATCCATACCACTAATAACCAAAATAACCGAAGGAATGGTAACTAAACAACTCACAAACTATCTAAACAAACAATACTGCATGACGCCCAATCAGGATTCCGATCAAATCACAGCACAGAAACAGTATTAATTACCCTTATGACTAAATTTAAACAAATGATTGCAACCGGCAACAATATACTCCTCCTACAATTTGACATGTCAAGCGCCTTCGACGTGGTTGACCACGGAATCCTATTACACATACTCGAATATTTTGGCATTGGAGGAAACGTCCTAAACTGGTTCAAGGGATTCCTAACCCAGCGGTCATATCAAGTCACATCAAATTCAACCACGTCTGCTGCATGGACACCTGATTGTGGAGTACCACAAGGATCACCTCTCTCACCAACCATCTTCAACCTAATGATGATCCTCTTGGCAAAACTCCTATCAAATCATAACCTCAACCCATATATATATGCTGATGATGTAACAATATACATCCCTTTCAAAGAAGACATCAGAGAGATCCTCAATGAAATTAACCAAAGTCTACACATCATGAACACCTGGGCAGATGCATTTCGCTTAAAACTAAATGCAGAAAAAACTCAATGCCTGATACTCACTTCCCAGTACAACACGAATGAATTCACTGCTATAAACACACCAAAACTAAACCTTCCAATCTCAGAAACGTTAAAAATCCTTGGAGTCCCTATCGACCGCCACCTAACACTCGAAACTCATGCAAACAACACAACCAAAAAAAATGTTCTTCTGCATGTGGAAATTGAAAAGAATAAGACCATTCTTCCCAAGATCCGTCTTTCGCAGCCTAGTGCAATCCCTCGTACTCAGCCATCTGGATTACTGCAACTCACTATACGCAGGTTGCAAAGAGCAAATACTGAGGAAACTCCAAACAGCCCAGAATACAGCAGCCAGACTCATCTTCGGAAAACCAAAATATGAAAGTGCAAAACCCTTACGAGAGAAGCTACACTGGCTCCCACTTAAGGAACGCATTACTTTTAAAGCATGCACATTAGTCCACAAAATCATTCATGTTGAAGCCCCAGCCTACATGTCTGATCTAATTGATTTACCACCCAGAAATGCTAAAAGATCATCCCAAACTTTCCTCAACCTCCACTTCCCTAATTGCAAGGGCTTGAAATACAAGGCACTGCACGCGTCAACCTTTTCCTACATGAGCACGCAGTTCTGGAATTCACTGCCGTGCAACCTGAAAACGACCTACGAGCAAGCCACCTTCCGCAAACTATTGAAGACCCATCTTTTTGAGAAAATATACGGAAAGAACCATAACACATAAAGCCCACACCCACTGTTCAATAAAGCATCAATACAGCCACTCTGAATTCTTATCCCCTGTAATCTCACCACACTCATACCTCTACTCACAGAAAAGGTATACCAAATGCTTTCTTGTTATTATATACTGCCCCTTTCAGTTTCCATAACCGAGTAGTAACAAATTGTATTTCTATCACTCACAACTTATTGTAAGCCACACTGAACCCGCAAAGAGGTGGGAAAATTTGGGATACAAATGCAATAAATAAATAAATAAATGTCTTCTCCCTCTGGGGTATCCACTCTGCCTTTCTAATACAAAGATTTGCAACAAACGTTTCCTTCTAGCCCTTTGGCAATGTAAAGCACTCTGATTACAATCACAGTAAGGCAGTATATCAAATCCCATCCCCTTTCCCTTTTTAAGTTCAAATTTTTTCATTTTTAACAAACCCCCTCCCAAAACACCCCAGACCACAAATACAAATCTATGGAACATGCCTATTTACATAATTGAAGTAAAAGGTTACAGCAGTTTAAACATTTAAACAATTATAAAAAAAGAACCAGTGACACCAGACTTTCTTAAATAATAAAGTGCTCTTTTTCTTAATTGTTGCAACTTTATACTTTGTTAGACAAACTACATTTGATCATGCATTCATAGACAAAACAAAATTATCTTTCCATCCTGACAATATATATTGTATTTTCAAAGCCATCAACAAGTCAAATAACTTTGCCCTCGCCCCATTAAGATCAACTGTTAAAGCAACCACCCTCTATACGACAATCTTATAGGTTAAGTCAGTTTGAAGCCCCAACACACAAGCAATTTGTTCCCATACTGGAGCCCAAAATAACTACAAATCTGGACAGGTTTACAGCATATGGGATAAGTAGACTCAGATGACTTACATTTTAGAACAGCCGCTTGCCAGTTTTGATACTCTAGGACTCGAAAGTGCCCTATGGGCCGCATAATACAACAATGAGTGTTGCTTCTGATGATATCAAAGGATAAAGGGTCATGGATTTGGTAGACTACCTTTCACAGTTTACATGTTCCATGCAGGTACTTTCTCTGTCCCTACTAGGCTTACAATCTAAGTTTTTGTACCTGGGGTAATGGGGCTATACCTCTACAAATGCACTCGATCTGCAGCCCCTCCTTACCTCTCTACCCTCATCTCCCCTTAAGTCCCTGCCCGTAACCTCCGCTCTCAAGACAAATCCCTCCTTTCAGTACCCTTCTCCACCACCGCCAACTCTAGGCTCCGCCCTTTCCTGCCTCGCCTCACCCCATGCTTGGAACAGACTCCCTGAGCCCATACGCCAGGCCCCCTCCCTGCCCGTCTTCAAATCATTGCTCAAAGCCCACCTCTTCAATGTCGCTTTCGGCACCTAATCACAACACTTCTACTCAGGAAATCTAGACTACCCCAACTTGACATTTCGTCCTTTAGATTGTAAGCTCTTCTGAGTAGGGACCGACCTTAGTTACTAATTTGCACAGCGCTGCATAACCCTAGTAGCGCTCTAGAAATGTTAAGTAGTAGTAGTACTCCACAGACTGTCATCCGAAAATCCTTCCATTGTGTCTCCGATAAGCTCCCTGCCACATCAAATTCCCAAGCCCTCCCCAATACATGACATGTTATTTGTTTAATAAAATTTTTTATGCTGCATATACCGGCAGGTGTGTGTGTTATACAATATAATAAAAGAAAGGACAGAAGCTTCCGGTGGAGCCGTGAAACAAGATGGCCGCTGCAGAGTGAGCTCCATCGAACCCTGGAGGAGGCCCCCGGACCCGCAGGTTCCTGATCCCCCATCGAACGCACGTGAGTGGAGCCGGTGGGAGGGAGGGGGCGAGCGCAGTGAGCCACGAGAAAACTGGAGAGAATCGGGCGAGCCGCCATGTTGCTGCAGGAGCTACAGAGCAAAATGGCAGTCGGGATGGGGGCTCCGGAGAGACGGAAATAGAGCTGGCGGGCTGCCCCCCCCCTCCAGCAAAGACGTTGACCCTGTTCCTGGTGGAGCGGGGTTCGAGAGAGAGGCGGGATTGAAGATCGGGGGCCCGGTAGGCCTGGAACAAGCAGCTGGAGAAGGAGACGACAGTTTTCGTGCTCCCTCCCCCCCCCTTCTGCATCATGTGGTCGGCGAGAAGGCTGTGAGGGAAGACAAGAGAGAGGCAGACGGCAGCAGACAGCAGCAGTCAGCGGAGAAAAGTGTGGAGCAAAGGCGGTGAAGAACAGCAAAACGTGATGGAGGGGGTGGGGTGATGCTGACAGCCCCGGACAGCTTTGAGGCTTCCAGGGGGAGAGGAACAGGAAGATAACGGCTTAGGGCTGACAACTAAGGGGCAATAGTGGTGGAAAGAACCTCCCCTCCCCCAAAAAAACAGTGACTGACTGAACCTGGCAGGTGGTTGGAGTGGGATATAAAGGTTTGCACGGCCCCAGGAAAAAGAAAACTGTCAGCGGAGCTGTCGAGGGTAATATATACATAGGCTGACTATAACAGTAAGAACACTGCTTGGCGACATAGTGCTGTAAGGGAGATCTAACACAAAGGCTGTGGTGACAGGATACAGCAGAAGCCCGAGCAAGTTACAGCAGAAAAAGGGAGTGCTCCACAATGCCACCAAAAAAGAGCTTAGAAAAATTACGCTATACGGTGGATCAGGCTGGAAAGGTGAAACCAGAGGCGGCAGGAACCAGCCAAGGAGTGGAAAAATTGATTGCAATCCCCTCTGACTCTGAGGAAGACTCACATAGAGAAGCGGAAGAGAATACCGAGGAGATTTCAAAAGCTGATGTGGTGGGCTGGTTCAAGGAGCTGAAGTCAGAACTGGCAGGTGTCCGAAAAGATATACAAAGCACGCTTAGAGAGATTTGGGCGGAGATCCGGGACCTGGGGACACGAGTGGAGAAGGTGGAGGAAAAGATGGAAATGGTACAGGCAGAAGCGAAGAAAAAACGGACAGAGACACACGTAGAAGTGGCGGAGCTCCAACAATTAAAAGATCAGGTGGAAGATTTGGAAAATAGATCTCGCCGCAACAACCTACAGTTTAAAGGAACCCCGGAGTTGGATATTTTCAATAACCACGAGGCAGTGATAAAGGAGTTATGCCAGCTTATCTTAAACCCGGATGTGGAGGGTGTGCAGCAGGATATCCGTTTACAAAGAGCACATCGTAGTATGGGGCCGCAGCAGGATTCTGCTCCAAGAGACATTTTAGCTTGTTTGCTAGACTTTCCCACCAAAGAACAGATTCTGGCTAAAGCAAGGCAGCAGAAGGAGATTTTTATTTTATTTTTGTTACATTTGTACCCCGCGCTTTCCCACTCATGGCAGGCTCAATGCGGCTTACATGGGGCAATGGAGGGTTAAGTGACTTGCCCAGAGTCACAAGGAGCTGCCTGTGCCTGAAGTGGGAATTGAACTCAGTTCCTCAGGACCAAAGTCCACCACCCTAACCACTAGGCCACTCCTCCACTCCATACCTCTGTATCATTCCATGACCTCACCTTCTAACCCTTCGGCAATGTCACTCACAAATATATTGAACAGAATCGGTCCCAGCACCGATCCCTGAGGCACTCCACTACTCACCTTTCCCTCCTCTGAGCGAACTCCATTTACCACCACCCTCTGGCGTGTGCCCGTCAACCAGTTCACCACCGGGTCCTATCTTTAGCCTGTCTAGTTTATTCAAGAGCCTCCTATGGGGAACCGTGTCAAAAGCTTTGCTGAAATCTAAGTAGATTACGTCCATAGCACGTCCTTGATTTAATTCTCCGGTCACCCAGTCAAAGAATTCAATGAGATTCGTTTGACACAATTTCCCTTTGGTAAAACCAGGTTGTCTCGGATCTTGCAACTTATTTGCTTCTAGGAAATTCACTATCCTTTCCTTCAGCATCGCTTCCATTACTTTTCCAATAATCGAAGTGAGGCTTACCGGCCTGTAGTTTCCAGCTTCTTCCCTATCGCCACTTTTGTGAAGAGGGACCACCTCCGCTGTTCTCCAATCCCATGGAACCTCTCCCATCTCCAAGGATTTATTAAACAAAACATGTGGGATGATTATTAAAAATGAATTCAAGGATTCAACGGGGAGATGTGTGGCCCTAAGGGGATGGATACAGGGGAAGGAGGTAACACTGATTAACATTTATGCCCCTAAAACGGGACAGGGAGGATTTTTTCATACAATATGGGAGGAGATTCAAGGATTCATAGGGGGACAGGTGATTGTGGGAGGAGATCTCAATATAGCCCCGGATGCTCGATTGGATCACTCGGGAGGAGGGGGACATCAGTCGGGGTCGAAGAGAAAGGCACTTCATAAATTTCTGAAACAGATGGAATTGGTAGACAGTTGGAGGATGGTACATGGCATGCAACGGGGATATACGTTCTACTCTCATGCAGCGAACACCTACACTAGGATAGATAGGTTGTGGGTACATCGTAACTGCAGGCCAATGATAGAGGAGGTAGAAATACAACCTATTCAAATTTCCGACCACGCACCTGTGTGGATTAGATTACAGGGGTGGGGACACAGGAAGAGGAATACCACCTGGAAACTTAATGAGTCTCTTTTGGGAAAGGACCAGGTGAGGGACGAGATACAGGCCACCATACAGGAGTACTGGAGAACCAATGACACAGGGGAAGTGGGGGATGGGATCTTGTGGGATGCGATGAAGGCAGTAGTAAGGGGAGTATTGATCAAATGGGGAGCCAGAAAAAAAGAGAGAAGGGACAGGTAATGATGACTCTGCAGCTGAGATTAAATAAATTGGAAAGGACCCAAAAGAGAAACCCATCTGCACAAGTTTGGGCAGAACTTAAAAAGATCAGGGGGGAACTGAAACAGGCGCAGATGGCAGAGGTGGAATATATGAGAACGCGCCTCCAGCAGCAGTGTTTTGAATTCGCTAATAAATCAAGCACCATGTTGGCTAGATGTCTGACAGCTAAAAGGGTAAAGTCGATGATACAGAAAATAAGAGATGAGAAAGGGAGATGGGTGTACACTACTTATCATTTCTAAAGCGCTACTAGACTTATGCAGCGCTGTACACTTGAACATGAAGAGACAGTCCCTGCTCGACAGAGCTTACAATCTAATTAGGACAGACAAAACAAACAAGAGATAAGGGAATATTAAATTGAGGATGGTAAAATAAGGGTTCTGAACAAAGTGAATAAGGGTTAGGAGTTGAAAGCAGCATCAAAAAGGTGGGCTTTTAGCTTAGATTTGAAGACGGCCAGAGATGGAGCTTGCCGTACTGGCCACACAGCTCCAACAACTGACTACAAGGAGACACTGAACCTCCACTGCCACACAGCTACAAGGAGACACAACCTCCACTGCCACACAGCTCCAACAACAGACTACAAGGAGACACTGAACCTCCACTGACACACAGCTCCAAGGAGACACTGAACCTCCACTGACACACAGCTCCAACAACCGACTACAAGGAGACACTGAACCTCCACTGACACACAGCTCCAACAACTGACTACAAGGAGACACTGAACCTCCACTGCCACACAGCTACAAGGAGACACTGAACCTCCACTGCCACACAGCTCCAACAACTGACTACAAGGAGACACTGAACCTCCACTGACACACAGCTACAAGGAGACACTGAACCTCCACTGACACACAGCTCCAACAACTGACTACAAGGAGACACTGAACCTCTACCGCCACACAGCTCCAACAACTGACTACAAGGAGACACTGAACCTCCACTGACACACAGCTCCAACAACTGACTACAAGGAGACACTGAACCTCCACTGCCACACAGCTCCAACAACAGACTACAAGGAGACACTGAACCTCCACTGACACACAGCTACAAGGAGACACTGAACCTCCACTGCCACAAAGCTCCAACAACTGACTACGAGGAGACACTGAACCTCCACTGCCACACAGCTCCAACAACTGACTACGAGGAGACACTGAACCTCCACTGCCACACAGGAGACACTGAACCTCCACTGCCACACAGCTCCAACAACTGCCTACAAGGAGACACTGAACCTCCACTTTCACACAGCTGCAACAACTGACTACAAGGAGACACTGAACCTCCACTGACACACAGCTCCAACAACTGACTACAGGGAGACACTGAACCTCCACTGACACACAGCTCCAACAACTGACTACAAGGAGACACTGAACCTCCACTGCCACACAGGAGACACTGAACCTCCACTGCCACACAGCTCCAACAATTGCCTACAAGGAGACACTGAACCTCCACTTTCACACAGCTGCAACAACTGACTACAAGGAGACACTGAACCTTCACTGACACACAGCTCCAACAACTGACTACAGGGAGACACTGAACCTCCACTGACACACAGCTCCAACAACTGACTACAGGGAGACACTGAACCTCCACTGCCACACAGCTCCAACAACTGACTACAAGGAGACACTGAACCTCCACTGCCACACAGCTCCAACAACTGACTACAAGGAGACACTGAACCTCCACTGCCACACAGGAGACACAACCTCCACTGCCACACAGCTCCAACAACTGACTACAAGGAGACACTGAACCTCCACTGCCACAAAGCTCCAACAACTGACTACAAGGAGACACTGAACCTCCACTGCCACAAAGCTCCAACAACTGACTACAAGGAGACACTGAACCTCCACCGCCACACAGCTCCAACAACTGACTACGAGGAGACACTGAACCTCCACTGCCACAAAGCTCCAACAACTGACTCTGACTACGAGGAGACACTGAACCTCCACTGCCACACAGCTCCAACAACTGACTACGAGGAGACACAACCTCCACTGCCACAAAGCTCCAACAACTGACTACAAGGAGACACTGAACCTCCACTGCCACACAGCTCCAACAACTGACTACAAGGAGACACTGAACCTCCACTGCCACAAAGCTCCAACAACTGACTACAAGGAGACACTGAACCTCCACTGCCACACAGGAGACACTGAACCTCCACTGCCACACAGCTCCAACAACTGCCTACAAGGAGACACTGAACCTCCACTTTCACACAGCTGCAACAACTGACTACAAGGAGACACTGAACCTCCACTGACACACAGCTCCAACAACTGACTACAGGGAGACACTGAACCTCCACTGCCACACAGCTCCAACAACTGACTACAAGGAGACACTGAACCTCCACTGCCACACAGCTCCAACAACTGACTACAAGGAGACACTGAACCTCCACTGCCACACAGGAGACACTGAACCTCCACTGCCACACAGCTCCAACAACTGCCTACAAGGAGACACTGAACCTCCACTTTCACACAGCTCCAACAACTGACTACAGGGAGACACTGAACCTCCACTGCCACACAGCTCCAACAACTGACTACAAGGAGACACTGAACCTCCACTGAGACAGGGAGTACTAACAGCTCACAAGCACTCTCTCTCACTCACTCACACACTCTCTCTCATTCACTCACTCACACACACACACACACACACACACACACAGAGACACCCAAGCACACACACACTAGCTGCTCACTCTCACACTCACTGTCTCTTTGGGAGGGCAGGGAACAGAGGACTGTGGCTTGACATGGGGTGAGGGAAGAGGACAGAGGAGGGTTGCTGGACATGGGGGGAGGACAGGGGACAGAGCCGACTTGCTACACATGGAGGTGAAATTAAAAAAACTCGCCCGTTTTAACGGGCTTAACGGCTAGTATAGTGAGAAACTGTTATGTACAATAACTTGGAAAGCTATTAAGCTTAAATATATTTGAAAAAAAGAAAGAGATTGGAAAATGCTAAAGGAAGTATTCTTAAGGATTGATGAGGATTGCGTTACACCCCTTTACTGACATATGCTAGACTCATTTAGCCTTATTAGGGGAGGGTATGCTAATCTGACTGATCCTAAAAAATATATTATGACTTCCTGATTCAGGGGACTCTAGAGATAAATTATTATTGGTGAAAAGAAATAGATTGAAGTAGAGCATATATATAAGAGACCTCTGGAGTTTTGGCATCTTTAGGAGTAAGGTTAAACTCGTAGCCAAAAAGATTAATAAGAATACTCAGTGGATTAAGTGCCAGACAAAACAGAAATATGCCTTGCTGGGACCCCCTATTACTAAGGCATGCTCACGTTTTTAGTGCGCGCTAAAATCGGGCATGCACTAAACCTTTAGTGCACAACCAATTTTAGCGCACACTAAAAATGTGAGTGCGCCTTTGTAAAAGACCCCCTGGATCTTGATACTAGGAATGAGAAACTGTTCATCTGCATATTAACTTAACTCCCTCCTCAAAGTGCCCTCCGCTCCCACCCCCCCTCGCTCTCTCCTCAATCACTGGCTGATTACTTCTGTGACAAGGTGCAAAAGATCAACCTTGAGTTCACTACCAAGCCATCTCTTCTTCACCCTTCAACCCTGTCCCTCAACCACCCAACCCAGGCCTTTTTCTCCTCCTTCCCTGTCATCACCGAGGAGGAAACCGCTCGCCTTCTTTCCTCCTCGAAATGCACCACCTGCTCTTCTGATCCCATCCCCACCAACTTACTTAACATCATCTCTCATACTGTCACCCCCTCCATCTGTCATATCCTCAACCTCTCTCTCTCTCCACTGCAACTGTCCCTGACACCTTCAAGCACGCCGTAGTCACACCTCTCCTCAAAAAACCATCACTTGACCCTACCTGTCCCTCCAACTACCGCCCCATCTCCCTCCTACCCTTCCTCTCCAAAATACTTGAGCGTGCCGTTCACAGCCGCTGCCTTGATTTTCTCTCCTCTCACGCCATCCTCGATCCACTTCAATCCGGCTTTTGCCCTCTTTACTCGACAGAAACAGCACTCTCTAAAGTCTGTAATGACCTCCCGTGGGAGGTGGTGGAAATGAAAACGGTAACGGAATTCAAACATGCGTGGGATAAGCATAAAGGAATCCTGTGCCGAAGGAATGGATCCTCAGGAGCTTAGTCAAGATCAGGAGGCGGGGCTGGTGGTTGGGAGGCGGGGATAGTGCTGGACAGACTTGTACGGTCTGTGCCAGGGCTGGTGGTTGGGAGGTGAGGATAGTGCTGGGCAGACTTATACGGTCATTTAATTATGCTACTGAACTACATTAGAGCACCAATATACCTGCTACTGGGAAACTCGAGCAAGATGGACTGTTACAGAGTCCTACACAGACACCACATGCCAGCAGAATCCTTCACTTCAGTTGCAGATGCAGAACATGACTCTCACCTGATACAAAATAGGGAACCGCAAAACAAAAAAACAAATGCAAAAACTGAAAACAGAGATATCAGACTCTGCATGTTGTACAACACCAGAAAAAATAGAAATACATGTCCTCCTATACAGTGCAAAATAAAGCCAACAGATGTAAATTCTCAACACCGGCATAATTCAGTCACTAAACTGAAAATAAAATAATTTTTCCTACCTTTGTGGTCTGGTGATTTTATTATTCCAATCATCTTGTTCCCAATCTTTGGTTCTGCTTTCCTCTGTCTGTGCTCTTAACTCTGTTTTCAGGGCCTCCTTTTCATTTGCAATTACTTTTCTCATCTCCTGCCCTATGTCTGTTTGGCACTGATCTTTGGCTTCAGCTTTCATTAATTTCTATGCCTCCTTCTCAAATCTATCTTATTTTCCCTTCATGTTCAGTCTGTCTCCCCTCTTCCCTTCCCTATATGTGCAACATTTCACTCATTTTCCTCTGTGGTATTCTCTCCTCCTCCCCCCCCCTCCACTACCTCTTTCTCCACATCCCATCCCTTGAGCTACCTCATTGGATCTCTCTCTTTCCTAATTGACCTCCCTGCCCCCCAACTATAGGGAACAATAGTGGATTTTTACATTGGGGTCAGTTTCACCTAAAGGTTTAAATCTAGAAATTGATTGTGCATCTTTGATGTAATAGCTACGGAGTTGGATTTTCTGTTCTGTGGATTGAGCTTGTGTGATTATTTATGGTGCTGCTTGTGTGTATCCTGAGGAATGGAGGAGGCACCTGAAAGTCTATGATGCCTTAGTATAGGTATATGGGTACTGCAATTTTAATGTTAGGACTGTAAAGTTTCAAGTTTGGGTTATTAATATAAATTTATCTTCATTGTAGGACCTATTGCCCTGACGAAGTGTGGCAAAACATGGTCCATGTTGGCGCAGGTGTCACTATACTTTTTGAAACCAAAAAGATAAGTTTTAAAGTTTTTAATAATTTTTGTATTGTTGAAATATAAAGTGATTAAGAAGTCTCTTAATGGAAGCCGATGAAGGCAAGTCACAGGATTTTTTTTCCTGTGTGAAATGAGTTGCTGCTGAGGCTCCTAGATAATTGGATTTACCCACTGTTTTAAAAGTGATTGGAAAATTGAAGCTCACAGGGTTGTGTTTTGAACGCTTTATATTGCCCCTGCTGTTTGTTTAAGGTAGTAGAATATTTAATAGTGATTTATTCTAGAATAAGCAGCATAAAATCTGATTTACTGTTCTGAGATCTTGCCAGGTACTTGTGACCTGGATTGGCCACTATTGGAAACAGGATGCTGGGCTGATGGACCTTCGGTCTGTCCCACTATGGCAACGCTTATGTTCTTATGTAACAAGAACATACTTTATATCCTTTATTAGTAAGTGTTAGTATTTTTTTTGAAAGGGCAGTTTAATGTAGTAAGTCATCCTGATATTTGGTTAGTGGTTTTACACAATAACTATAACCTGCACCGAGTGGCAGATGTGGCTCTGGTTTCCTTGTGCGGCAGACTGGATGGACTGTTCAGATGTTTATCTGCAGTCTTTTACTGTGCTGCCAATGAGTACTTGGGCCTGGCATTGGCCATTTTTAAGGGACAAAGTGCTGGACTTCCCAGTTATACGTATACTCTGATGCTGAAGATTTGGATCTTATATTGAACATATGAACATGGCCAGGCATCAGGAGAAGAGCATCAGTGCATGCAGCACTGGTCTCTTGCTGTAAGCATTATCACTGTAGAGATCGCACATTATATTTTCTGATGCTTGCAAGTCAATATAAAACAAAGGAAGATTTTTAAATGATTAAAAGTCACATCCTCAACATCAATTCCTGCAAAAACATTGCATACTTTCTTTCACTATATCAGCTGGTTCACCTCCATCCACTTGTTTATACCTTCAAAGCAACCTAATAAATTCTAATGCAAGACTTGCCTTTACTGAATCCAGGCTGATTTGTTCCCATTAAACTGCCTATGTAGTCAATAATTCTGATTTTTAATATACAGTAGCCTCAACCATTTTGCTACTCACCTGGAGCTTTTCAACAGAATGCAGAAGCACAACTTATCTACAGTCTTTAGTTATCAGGCTCATGCAGGGCATATTTTCAAAGTTTTATACATAGAACTAAGCACTTAACTGCCCAGGGAACACACTACTGATGCCCAGTTGATTGGTTTGAGCAGAACACATGCATAGGCATTCTTGGGGGATGGATACTGGGCAGAGATGCAGATATGCACATATATTTTAAAATAGGTACATCTGTTATTCTTGCCTCCAAGCAGGGGTATCTCATATTAAACAGCCTTCCTGGAAGCTCTGGCACAAAGGTGTCTATGGAGTAGAACATCCTAGTAGTTAGAGCAGCAGGCTGAGAACCAAGAAAGCCAGTGTTCAAATCTCAGCATCACTTGTCATTAGCTGAGGAAAATCACTTTCCACTGCCTCAGATAAAATCTTCAGATGTAAGCTCTGCAGGGTGAGGGAAATGCTTATTGTACCTGAATTGTACCTACATTTTGAAAGCAGATAATGCCTCAGTAAGAGTTGCTTTTCCTGGTTACAGTTGCCATGACAGCCTGCTGAGACAGGAATTCTGGTACCAGGACAATCTGTGTTTTAAGCTGAAAGTCCAGGACTTTTTCATTCACAGAAGCAGTAAGATAGAGCTTGAAAGAGGCAGGTTACCCTATCTGCAACTGATGGTGCTTAACCAAAAGGCAGAACTGTAACAAAGGACAAGGAGTTGGCTTCCTGCACACTCACTCTCCAGTCTTCACATATGCATAGTTTTGGGTGTGCTTATTGCCATTTTGAGGTTCCTACATTTTGAAAGGTAAAATTATGTATCATACCTGATAATTTTCTTTCCCTTAATCATAGCTGATCAATCCATAGACTGGTGGGTTGTGTCCATCTACCAGCAGGTGGAGATAGAGAGCAATCCTTTTGCCTCCCTATATGTGGTCATGTGCTGCCGGAAACTCCTCAGTATGTCGACATCAAAGCTCCATCCGCAGGACTCAGCACTTAGCGAATTACACCCACAAAGGGACACTCTGCCAAGCTAACCACCGCCAAAATGGGGGAGGAGAATTAACCCAGCTCATCCCCACACAAGTGGGGGAGGGGAATCCGTCCAGCTCATCCCCGCGGAGCGGGGGAGGGACACCACACCTGCCGATGCGGGGGGGATCTAGCTTATCCTGCAACCGCAACCGGAGCTGACTGACCCTAACACCGCCGAAGCGGGAGGGGTACAAAGCTGCCCTATAGCCACACGAGGCGGGAGGGAGTGCCGGCAGAATTTAGGTCTCAATCCAGCCCTGTAAAACGGAGGGGAGAGGAATGCAGCAGCTCACTGTAACACAAAATCGTCTCAACTCTTGAAGAATCCAATTGAAAAAACTTGAACACGAAGTCCTCCTGAACAGGAACTGAAGACTAAACTTGAACCTGAAATGCAACCAGAATAAAAACAGTACAGAGATCTGGGAGGGGCTATGGATTGATCAGCTATGATTAATGGAAAGAAAATTATCAGGTATGATACATAATTTTACCTGATAGACTGGTGGGATGTACCGAAGCAGTACTCACCCAGGGCGGGACATAGAAATCCCTGACCACAACACTGAAGCTCCAAACCGGGCCTCCGCCCGAGCAGCCACAGTCAAGCGGTAATGCCTGGAGAAGGTATGAGCCGATGCCCAAGTTGCCGCCTTGCAAATCTCTTCCAAGGAGACGGACCCGGCCTCTGCCATCGAGGCCGCCTGAGCTCTAGTGGAGTGAGCCTTCAGCCGGATAGGCGGCACCTTCGCCGCGGCCACATAAGCCGCTGCAATGGCTTCCTTGACCCATCTTGCCACTGTAGGCTTAGCAGCCTGCAGACCCTTATGAGGACCTGCAAACAGGACAAACAGATGATCCGACTTCCAGAAATCATTGGTCACTTCCAAGTATCTGATGATGACTCGTCTCGCATCTAGATATTTGAGAGCAGAGTACTCCTCTGGGTAGTCCTCCCTACGAAAGGATGGGAGACAGAGCTGCTGATTCACATGGAAGCGAGAAACAATCTTGGGCAGGAAGGAAGGCACTGTGCGAATAGACACTCCTGCCTCACTGAACTGCAGAAAGGGCTCTCAACATGATAGCGCCTGGAGCTCGGAAACTCTTCTGGCTGAAGTGATAGCCACCAAAAAGACTGCTTTCAACGTCAGGTCTTTCAGAGATGCCCTCGACAAGGGTTCAAAAGGCGGCTTCTGCAAGGCTCTTAGCACTAGATTGAGATTCCACGCAGGTACCACTGAGTGCAGAGGAGGGCGCAGGTGATTAACTCCCTTGAGAAAGCGCACCACATCTGGCTGGGAAGCCAGGGAAGCACCCTTCAGGCGGCCCCTGAAGCAAGCCAGAGCCGCTACCTGGACTTTAAGGGAACTGAGCGACAGGCCTTTCTCCAGACCTTCTTGCAGGAACGCCAACACTGAAGAAATTGGAGCAGTGAAGGGAGAAAGGGAGCCTGCCTCACAACACGATGCAAAGGTACGCCAAACCCTGGCGTAAGCAGTAGAAGTAGAGCGCTTCCTCGCTCTCAGCATAGTGGCGATGACCTTGTCTGAGAAGCCTTTCTTCCTCAGACGCTGCCGCTCAATAGCCAGGCCGTAAGACCAAAGGGGGAGGGATCCTCCATCACCACGGGACCCTGATGCAACAGGCCCTGCTCCGCTGGCAGTCGCAGAGGTCCGTCCACTGACAGCCTGATCAAGTCCGCATACCAGGGACGTCTGGGCCAGTCCGGACCCACCAGGATTACCCGGCCCGGATGCTTTGTCACCCGGTCTAGCACCCGGCGGGAACACATAGAGAAGCTCCTGTGTCGGCCACTGTTGGAGAAGAGCATCTACTCCCAGAGATCGAGGGTCCCGTCCTCTGCTGAAAAAGCGCGGCACTTGGCAATTGGCCGATGACGCCATCAGATCTAGGCTCGGCTGGCCCCAGCGCTTCGTGATGTCCAAGAACGCCTGAGCCGATAGCTGCCACTCTCCGGGATCCAAGGTATGGTGACTGAGAAAGTCCGCCTTGACATTCATGACTCCAGCAATGTGGGCCGCCGACAGCTGTTCCAGGTTCGCTTCCGCCCACTGGCATAGATTCATGACCTCCTTGGCTAGAGGGGCGCTCTTGGTACCTCCCTGACGATTGACATAGGCCACAGCTGTGGCATTATCCGACAGGACCCGTACTGGCTTCAACGCCAGGACCGGGAGAAACTCCAAAAGCGCCAACTGAATGGCTCTGAGTTCCAGGAGGGTGATAGACCACTTTGCCTCTGCAGGAGACCAGAGCCCCTGCGCTGTCCTTCCCATGCAATGGGCTCCCCAGCCCGACAAAGAGGCGTCCGTCGTGACGACAACCCACTCCGGGGTCAAAAGAGGCATCCCTGCGGACAACTTGTCTGTCCTCAGCCTCCAGCTCAGCACCTTGCGCACCGCTAGGTCCAAGGGAAGGCGCACAGCGTAATCCTCCAACACTGGAGTCCAGCGCTGCAGCAGAGAGAGTTGTAGTGGTCTCATATGAGCCCTGGCCCAGGGCACTACTTCCATCGTGGCCGTCATAGATCCCAACAGCTGCACATAGTCCCAAGCCCGAAGAGGAGAGGCTACTAGGAACTGGTCCACCTGAGCCTGAAGCTTGA
This sequence comes from Microcaecilia unicolor, assembly GCF_901765095.1. Taxonomy (NCBI): domain Eukaryota; kingdom Metazoa; phylum Chordata; class Amphibia; order Gymnophiona; family Siphonopidae; genus Microcaecilia; species Microcaecilia unicolor. The sequence goes on along the minus strand of NC_044031.1, from coordinate 630,018,750 downwards.
CAATTCGATTGTCCGGCAGGAACACTCTGCCCACTTGGGTGTCGAAACGAACTCCCAGATATTCCAGGGACTGAGTCGGGCGCAGCTGGCTTTTCTCCCAGTTGATGATCCACCCCAGGGAGCTCAGAAGAGCAATCACCCGGTCTACAGCTCTGCCGCACTCTGCATAAGAAGGGGCTCGGATCAACCAGTCATCCAGATAAGGATGGACTTGTACTCCTTCCTTTCGTAGGAAGGCCGCGATGACCACCATTACTTTGGAGGAGGTCCGCGGAGCAGTAGCCAACCCGAACGGGAGGGCTCTGAACTGGAAGTGTCGGCCCAGGACTGCAAAACGCAGAAAGCGTTGATGAGGAGGCCAGATGGGAATATGCAGGTAAGCTTCCTTGATGTCCAAGGATGCCAGGAACTCCCCTGCCTTCACTGCCGCTATAACAGAGCGGAGAGTCTCCATTCGGAAGTGTCGAACTTTCAAGGCCCGATTGACCCCTTTGAGGTTGAGGATAGGCTGTACAGAACCTCCTTTCTTTGGTACCACAAAGTAAATGGAGTAACGTCCCTTGCCAAACTGATCTTCTGGCACCGGAACGACCGCACCCAGGCGGATCAGATTGTGCAAAGTCTGCTGCACTGCCACAGCTTTGACTGGAGACTTGCAGGGAGAGTGCACAAACCCGTCTCTTAAGGGTTGGTAGAACTCTAGCTTGTAGCCGTCTCTGATGACTTCCAGCACCCAAGCGTCTGACGTTACCCTGGTCCACTCGCCCAGAAACGAGGACAGGCGTCCTCCAATCTGCACTAGGCCATGGACCAGGGCCCCGTCATTGGGTACGAGACCCTGGGGGAGGACCGGAGGAAGCACCTCCGGGACGGCGGTCTCTGCGAAAGGAATGCTGCTTGGGGGAGCAGTTCCTCTTGAAGGAAGAGGGGGCAGAGGAGCCCGACTTGCCTGGGCGATACCGATGGGCTTCCTGAAACCGTCCTTTGGAGGAACCAGGGCGAGCACCACTGGCCCGAGCCCTGACCTCTGGTAACCTCTTGCCCTTAGACGTGCCGAGATCGGTCACAATTTTGTCTAGCTCGACCCCAAAAAGCAGCTTGCCTTTAAAAGGCAACTTAGCCAAGCGAGACTTAGAGGCATGGTCAGCAGACCAATGCTTCAGCCAAAGCCACCGCCGCGCAGAGACTGTCTGAGCCATACCTTTAGCTGAGGCTCTCAAGACATCATACAGCAAGTCTGCCAAATAAGCCAAGCCCGATTCCAGGGCTGGCCAATCAGCCCTCAAGGAAGGATCCGAGGGGGAAGCCCGATGCACAATCGTCAGGCACGCCCTGGCCACATAGGAGCTGCAAACTGAGGCCTGCAAACTTAAAGCAGCTGCCTCGAAGGACGACCTTAAGGCCGCCTCCAATCTTCTGTCTTGGGCGTCCTTTAGGGCCATGCCACCTTCCACCGGCAACGCCGTTTTCTTAGTCACCGCAGTGATTAAAGAATCCATGGTAGGCCAAAGATAGGCCTCCCGTTCACCTTCAGGCAGAGGATAGAGGCGGGACATAGCCCTAGCCACTTTGAGGCTCGCTTCTGGGACATCCCATTGAGCCGAAATCAAGGTGTGCATGGCCTCATGCACGTGGAAGGTTCTAGGCGGGCGCTTCGTCCCCAGCATAATGGCGGAGCCAACAGAGGCTGAGGGAGAGATGTCCTCCGGAGAGGAAATCTTCAAAATGCTCATGGCCTGCACTACCAGGTTGGGCAAATCCTCTGAGCGAAAGATCCGCGCTGCAGAGGGGTCATCCGCTCCATCCGAGCGGGAATCCATCTCTTCAAAGGAATCCCCAAAGGACCGTTGGGAGAACTCAGATACGCTGCCCTCATCTACATCAGAGGAGACAGAGTCCTCTAGGGCCTGGGAATCCACCCGAGGGCGTTTGCTTCCGGAGGCCTCAACCCCTTTATCAGACAGGGGGGCAGGGGCAGCATTTTGCATAAGAAAAGCCTGATGTAGCAGCAAAATGAACTCAGGGGAGAATCCCCCCGAACTGTGCACTTCTGCAGCTTGGGCCACGGCCCTAGCCGCACCCTCAACCGGCGCTCGCAGGAGCAGGGGAGAAACGTGCTGCGCATCCAAAATGGCGTCCGGCGCGAAGCTCCGAGGAGCCACGCGGGAAGAACGGCGCTTAACTTTGGCCGCTTTCTTACCGTCGCCCGAATCAAGGGCGACCATAGTATTAACGTCTCCCAGCTCGAGGGCGGCCCAAGAAGCCGTCCGAGCAGAGTGGCCGGCCAACCTGGAGTGGGCGAGCAGCGGGGGATGGGCGCTTATGGCGGGAAAAACCGCCGCACCGGAGGAAGAACCGGGACACTGACCGGACTCCAAACTGATGTTTAACAAAGGCGATTCAGGTTTTGAAATACCCGCTAGACGCACCCACGCGGTCCGGTGAGCAAATCCTCGCGCCCTCGCCCTCCGATGCCATAAGCCACGTGGAGACCGAACGGGGAACCCCCTGCCAGCTATAAAAAGGTAAAATTACCTGCTTCTCGCTCCGAGTTGTAACGAACTGGTGTCCCAGTGAGTAGCTGCAATAAACGTTGAAATAAACGCCCTTAAGGACGTCCAAATTTTTTTTTTTTTAAACGGACCCAGCGGGAGGGGGGAGAAAAGGAGAGACCTGGCACCACCAGGTTTGCAGTTGCTCAAGAAGAGCCCTCAACCCCAGGTACTCAACAAAACCTAAAAATTAGGCTTGGAGACCTAGCCAGAGCTGCTGCTGTGTGTGACCACCACCTGCTGAGATAGAGAACATACTGAGGAGTTTCTGGCAGCACATGACCACATATAGGGAGGCAAAAGGATTGCTCTCTATCTCCACCTGCTGGTAGATGGACACAACCCACCAGTCTATGGATTGATCAGCATGATGATATGGAAGTGGATTTTCTCATTTTCCTGTGTATGTGCTGGATGCTTCCAATGCAAGATATTTCCATATTTAATATATTTCCTCTTTCACATTTATAGCTGCCCCTCTTTCATGATGCTCAGTGTTCAAATTGTGTTGATAACCTCACCTGGACCAGCTCCTGAAATACAAATAAACCAAAACCTAGGCATATATTTTATTTGTAAACTGGACACCACATGTGCACATAGGTGCGTTTGTGATGTCCACTTTCACATTGAAGGTCTGATGCATTTGACACTTTACATTAGTAATTGTACTTACATAGATGACAAGTAAACTACCTTGCACAAGTGGTAGCACTTGCTTCCATCTAGTCCTTTGTTTAGACCCTAGTGATTCCTCTGTGAGAATCCATCAGAGAGTTTAGGCTCTACATTAGACCTCCTTTGCATAATTCATGGCTAAAACCCCAAAATTCATAAACTGGTCTTGAACTCCTCTTATGGCAGTAATATTTCAAGCAGGAACTTGGATGCATGTGTGCTGCTCCCTAGATTTTCTTGGTATCCATTTATACATCTTCAGTGTTTGCAGATGAAGTATATCCTTAAAGGTAGCATGGTTTGAACTGCTCAGCCATCCCCCATTGTGATCACTTTTGTTATGTTTGTGTTATGATTGTTGGATAGAGCAGGCTATAATTTTTAATAAACAAACAAACATCCTCTCTAGAACATAGAAATCAGACACATAAGCAAATGTGTAGGAAAATGTCTTTAATCACACACAGCATTTTGCTGAAAACAGAGTCAGGAAAGTTTAAAATGTGGCTGTGTCAGCTGGATGGATGGAGAGAGAATGTCTTGCTAACATGTACAAGAATCACAAACCCCCTCACCTCATACAGTACAAAATGAAAACGCCCATCGCAGGACACAATGATTGATTAGACACAATACAGTTAGTGATCTTTTTTGGCACAGCTAGTGATGAATGCATTTTCTGTAAGGTACAGATTCCCTCCCCATAGCTCTACCACAGGGGAGGAAACAGAGCTGCAGACCACAGCTCTTCAAATCAATCTGGTGGTGGAACAGGTCAGCACAACACACCAAACTAAGTCTTTTGGCACTTGAAGAGTAGGCACTGCACTAGATAATATGAACAATGTTTCAAGGCTCTGGGATATGTCAATATCATACTGACTTATCTCAGTCACTTGGCTTTAGCTTAGGCGACTCTTTCATTTGTCTAGGCTAGCATAAATCGAGGTCCGTATTTAAAAGATTTACGCATGAAAAGTTACCTTTTACAAACACAAAGCTTGCCCTTAAATATTTACCCCCTTGTCTGGGTAACACACACTTTTAGTGCAGCTAAAATTACCAGGACAAGAAAGGAGTGGGGCTGGAGACACTGTGAGAGCAACAAACTGATCAACACAGAGTAAAATGATTCTGATATCCCAGTAACTGTATCCAACTCATTTTCTGCTCACTGCTGTGCTGAACATAACAGGTCTATAAAGAGGCAGGCTCTCAACAGGTGCCAAGAAGCCTGCAGAGGTAAGCTGCAGCATACAATCTAAAGCTCTTCTGAGGTGACTCATAGGACTAATGCAGTACTCAATAGTTTTTGGCTGCTGAGACTGTAGTTGACAGCACCACATTAGACCACCTAAGTGCAATGAAGCTCCATACTGTCTTCCCTTTGCTCCCTGAGTTTCCCACATGTACTTCATATACAAGGCCATTTGCACTGATTCAACATTCAAGTCAGAAAAATATTCATTCCATCTGGCTATATACAGAGATAGAAAGAACAGGGTACACAATCACACATCAGCTCTCTCTTTGTCGTATGCTGATCTTAGGAGATGTCCATCTCTCCATCATTACAGGTTACTGTAACTTCTCATAATTAAGGACATAATAGTCATGCACATACATCAGGACTGCAATGGGCTGCCCAATAATCAGCGATATCCACACTGCAGCATTCCCATAATTTCCTCTTAAAAATTTTGCCACGAACCAAGCCAATGGGATCTGAAAGAGATGAATTATCAGATGAGTTGTCAGTGATGAACTTTCTATGAACTTTGGTAGTTTCTTGATCTTTCAATACTGGAATCATTTTGAAATTTCACAATATAGCAATTCTTAGCAGATAAGAACCTCTTTGCCCATTTACTCCTATAGAAAGTGTCACTGCAGATCTAGATTGTAAGCCTTCCAGGGACAGGAAAATACCTCCTGTATCTCAATGTAGCTCATCTGGTTTCCTCTTGAAAGGAACCTTTTAGTTCAGTGGCAAGATTATAGGACATTTTGAAGGTTACGGAACGGTTATTCAGTAAGTATCATAAGTAGATCATGAGTGTTAATCACTTAATTTGTGATTACATTCAATGGAGTTGGTAAACACTCTGTCTGTGAGCCATCTACAGCTAATGGTTGGGATGGTATAGAAAGACCTTATTATTATTAAATGTACCTGAACATGACCCATCTTGAGCTAAATCCAAATAAATACTGAAGTGTCACTTTCTTCTTCTCTAATTTGCTGGTTTATTTTCAAGGGGAGAAACTATACACATACTTTCACTATGAAACATGCTGCTGGTACAAAGTTCCCAATAACATTTTCCTGGAAAATAATGCAGACAGAACTGAACATTTATTCTTTTCATGGACTTTCCCTTCTCTGACCATAAACACCCCCAGCAATGGCTCCTCAACATGTCACTAACGGCACAGGTGTGCTTTTAGCCACATTAAGGAAGAACAGTTGTCAGATGGTTAGTTTAAATTTCATCACATAAAATGCTCTGAAATTTGCTCTTAATGGCTGCAAGGTTGATGCTTGTGCTTGTTTCACTGATGACTTGTTTGTAAGATTTTACATTGAATCTTGTGTACTATATTTATGATTTTAAAGGGGTAGCTGTGTAGGTGTGGTGCAACAAAATTGACAGAGGTGGCACCTTATGGATTAAAAAGCAAAACCCCACTATATAAAATGCTTCAGAAACCCATCTTACTCAGTGAATGCACAGAATGGCCAGAATGAAAAGCCTCAGAATCAAATCTGACACATCAGGTGCTCACTTAATATTGGGGTCCAGAAGCTTTTAAAGTGAGCACCCTGATGTGCCAGATTTAATTCTGAAGCTTTGCCTTCCGGATGTTCTATGCATTAAGATAGGTTTCTAAAGAATTTTATGTACTGGAGCTTTGCTTTTTGGTTATTGTTTTAATAAGCTCCACTTCTCAACAGTATTGGATTACCTCATGGATTAACTAGTTTATTGAGGCCTGATATTTGGAGAACCAGAATCCACTTCATCAGACACGTGAAGTGAAGTTCTGGACATGGGGTATGAATAAAAAAGATCTGTGGGGGAAGGAGAGGGATATAAAATAGTGGAAAATAAAGGGAAAGGCAGTGGAAAGGGAGAGAAGGCCTGAATAATTCAATTAACTGACAGTTGTGGTGGATAAGAAAGAGCAAACCCAGGATGACCTATTTTAAAATAATTTCTGTTCTTGATGTCATGTTTGTATACATGTACTATTTTTTTTTTTTACATAAGACAAGTAATCTTAATTTATATATAAAATATAACAATTAAAAATTATATTTGGTTTTATATATAAATTTTAATTTATTGTGGAATTTATATGTCTTGTAGTGTTGCCCCTGATGCAGCCTTTGGGCGAAATGTGGCCATGTCAGATCATTCTTTAAGAAAGTATTGTTATTTGATCTTCATCTGCAATCCATTCTGTTTTTTGGGTTACTCCATCTGCGGATCTGTACTGCATCTTTCTTGGCTTGTGCAGTGGTATCCAGAAAATGAACCTGCTGTGTGAACTGTTCTAGGTTCAGACTGATGGGATGATGAGGTGGAATCTGTTAAATTCCGGATGGAATTTAAGGGTTACAAGTCTATGGGTCTAGATGATGTCATTGATGTTTTGTAGGCAAAGTAGAGGCTTCTGGGTGTAGGAGTTGAGAAAGTGTTGTTCTAGGTCAGCCATGAAAATTATGACATACTGTGGAGCCATGAAGGTATCCATGGTAGTGCCATTGATTTACAGGTACAAGTCCTCTTCAAATCTGATAGAGTTGTGTGTGAGAACAATGTGATGGAATATCATGGCCAGGTCAGTTGTAGCAGCATCTGGGATGATGTTCTTGATGTCTTGAGTTCATCATCCTGGGGTCTGAAGGTAGGAACTTGTAAAATGTGTTGAGTTGTTTCTTTGCTTCTCATGTGTAGTTCAATCTAGTCAACTAATGTTGGATGTTCCATCCTATCATGTTGTAAAATCAATGAGTTTAGGAACTCAATCTTTTATACTGCAGGTCCCTCTTATTGGAATAAATTGCCTTCAAGATGAGAAAGAGTTTAGAAAAGAACTGAAAACTCTTCTTTTTCTGCAAGCATTTTGGAGGGGGGGTAGATGGTTGATAATTTTCTCCTTTTTTGGGTTTATCAGTATTATATGACGTACATTTTGTAAGAATGGTTTTTCATCTTGCTAAGAGTTATTTATACACGTATGATTTGTGATCCGCCAAGAACTTTGGATTGCACAAAATAAAAGGTTTTAAATAAATAAATAAATTGACCATGGCTCCTCTTTTATTAGCTTCTCTGAAAATATCATAAAGATTTTTTCTAAGGCTGTGGATGGCTTCCTGTCTATGCAACTGAGGCAAATGATGCTGTTTGTTAATTATCTCAGATTGGGTATGGTGTCAAAAGAATTCTATATAAAAATCAAGTGCAGTATGATCATCTGGAGGTGTCCATTCAGAATTTGTTTTTGGGGGCTCTGCCCCATGAGACCCCCTCCTAAAAAAACCAAAACAAATATCAGGTGGTTGTAGAAAATGTTTGCTTAGCCACTGAATCAGAGCAGGATGCACCCTGGTGAATTACTGTTCTCTCTTTTTCCACCTGACCAGGCTCTTGAAGTAAGGCTGAGGTTTTTCTCTCTGGTTTTTGTTCTCCATTTTATTTTTAACTAGAGGTGGTTTGTTCGTTATTTGAAAGTTTTGTGCAAGGAGTGCTGCACTACACAAATTTGTTTCTCACAGACCAACAGCACAAGTGATAGAAACATCAGTACTGGGTTCCAAGCAGTGCACAAACTCTTACTAGACTTTTTCTAGAAAGAGCTCACATTTGAGCAATTCAGCATGAGCCAGGGTGATAGACAGCAGCAAGTTCATAAGCACCTCAAAGAGTAGGTAACTGGTTTATGTCCGAGCTGCCAGAGTGTTAAGCTGTACTGAGACAAGATAAGCTTTCCAGAGTGGAGTGGAGTGTGTTCTCTGTATCTCTAGCTGGTGGTGTCAGAGATTATAATTATTTTTGTGAATTTTATAGCTTATGGGTTTATTGCTGAAGTAATGCTGTGCATACCTGGGAAATTAAATTGTTAGGAGGTGATATCCATGACGCAGTGGCAAGCGGCTTGAAAGCTGTTCATAGCCAAAGGTCCCAGATATCCAATGTGCAGCTCCTGGCACTGAATATCCAGGTATGTGCACTGAACCGGAAGTTAACTTGTCACAAGCCGCTATTCAGACTGGTGCTTGCTTAACTTGACACAAAGTTTTGATAGTGTTTTGCTGTCCTATGTGCTTACTTAGCCACTTACAGACCAAATATTGCTGCTAACCAGCTAAGTTGTGGTTCTACCCAAACTCTGCCCCTGGACCACCCTAACCTACCCAGTTAGGGAATGGCAGTGGTACTACCCAGTTCAGTGGCGCTAATATCGGCAGCCGGTCAACTCAATGCCTCTCTCCCCTAGTTGAACCCCTTTGAATTTCAAGCCCTTAAACCCTCAACTATATTCTTAAGTCTTTATGGTTTTGTACTGTGTAGGCCTGCAGGTGATGTATGTCTATTATTACACACTGTAGATTAAATTGTAAAAACTTAGTTTTAATGTTTAGCAATCATATCCCAGCATCCAAAATCTGAGCAGAGTTACAGAACCTTCCCCTTCCTACTTCACTCTGCAGACGTGTTGTACAGTCTCAGAAGCGGTTTATTGGACTCTCAGGACACCAACACTAATCCCACGTAGAGGGATGTGGCACAGACCTCAGAACTCTTTAGTCTCTCTCCACCTGGACATACTCTGTTCCTTTACCTGAGACATCATTCCCATGAACGCCCAGAGCCGGAACATCTTCAGCGGAACACTCACCAAATACTGCAAAGAAAAATATGTTAGCTCTTAAAACAGGCTCAGAGAAATGTAATGTAATATGGCTCTTATATCCCGTTAATTCCCACTGACTAGAGGTTCAGAGGGGGTTACAAAAGACAATGTATTCAGAGGAATAAAAGAATCAGGTTAAAGAGGCTTCAATCAGAATGTAATATAGCTACAGAAATTGAAACAAATTTATGTAATCTGGAAGATGTAATAGGGTAATTTGACAAACTAAAGAGTAGCAAATCACCTGTTCCAGATAGTATATACCCCAGAGTACTGATAGAACTAAAAAAAAATATATATATATATTTAGATCTATTAGTAATTTGTAATCTAAACTTTAAAATCAAGTGTGGTACCTGAAAATTGGAGACTGGCCAATGTGATGCCAATTTTTAAAAAAGATTCCCGAGGTGACCCAGGCAACATGGTAGTAACTACTATCAAGAAAACAAAATATTGCATATGTCACACTGAATGATTTTTGAGCTTTTAAAAAAAGTAATATTATACAAAGGGAAGCTGAGTTAACGTGTTTTTAATTAATTTATTTATTTAAAGAACAAATACACGTTATCTCCTATGTGAAAAAGTAACTATCCCTTTAATCAACCAACTGACCAAATTAAACTGATAATTAGATTCAGCTGATTGAACACAGACTTGATTGCTGCCAGCCCTGTTGAATCTAAACCTCATTATATTGAACCATACCATGACAAGTGTTTTTGCACCTAGCTGTCTGACTTAGATCTTACGCAACATGTTCATTAACCTACACACGTAGCCGGTCACATTCTAGATCTCATACTCTTGACCTCTACCCTTTCTGCTGCCTTGAATAATCTCTTTACTACCCTCATCAGGTCCTCCAAGAGAAGAAGTAGGGGAGGCAAGATTCCTCCAGGTTCGGCCTCCAAGGGAGACCCAGAAACAGCTCCCCCCTCCCACCAGTGGCGATACAGAGAGAAGGGAGGATTCCGGCAGTAGGCTGGCTCAGTCTCTGCTCCTGTGCTGGGTTATTGAGTTAATTCTGCTCTGCCAGCCACAGGTCCTTCTTCTGGCCATGTCTCGCCTCCTGTAAAGTAACTTCCTGTTTTGGCATAGGTGGGATGCAGCAGGAAGAAGAACCCATTGTGGCAAAGCAGAATTAGCTTGATAACCAAGCACAGGAGCAGGAGACCGAGCCAGCCTTCTGTCTGTCACAGGAAGACTCCCTTCACACCGGGGGAAGCAGCAGGGGGCATGGCACAGGACAGGAGCAAAAATGGTGCCGTAGTGGGCAGCCCTTAAGATTGTTTGCCCCAGGCCCAGCTTTGTCTCTCAGCGGCCATATCATGGACTGGCCACTTCATCATAACATCTACTTTTTCCTATATCAGCTCCCACTCTGCCAAAGACAACTATCTTCGTCCACAATTTCTCAATCATTGATGCAACCTCTCTACCACTACTCTTGTCCTCTTTCCCATCTGAATTTACCTCTCTTCCAACTGAAGACTAAGCCTCCCTTTGGGATTCTATTCTTTTTGCTGTCCCTGATACCACAATTCCTTCGTGCCCTATTTGCATATCTTCCAAATGGTCTACAGTAGACCATATCATTTGAGCTTGTGCTTGCTTAAACAATGGGTGTGATGTACAGAAAAAAAACATTAGCACAGATCCAAATCCCTCAGCTTACTGGGTCATAGCAATGAAATGTTTAATTTTTATCACATTCAGGTAGGATTAGCCAAGAATGTTACTACACCAAGACAATAAATACTGCTCTGAACAAAAAAAAAAAAAAGCCCTTTTCAATTTTGAATGATTTAACTAAGTCCTTTCACTCAGCTGGACTATCCTCAGTCCCATCTGCCTCTGATTTAATAAACTAGTTTTCAAACAAAATCTCCTTGAGAAGTTCCTTATCTCTATGACCACGATTTTTTCTCAAGTTTAGAACTCATCCTTTTCCCATGTGGTCAACTTTTAACCAACCTTCCTTACATTCTTTTGACAAAAATAATCTCCTCTATGAGATTGACATTCTCCCCTTTTGACCCACTCCCCCATCATCATGGCTCACTTTATGATTTGAAAATAACAGCCTGGCTTCTGGTACTGTTCCAGTTGTGAGGAAAAAAAGCTGTAATTCACCCCACTCTTTAAAAACAAACAAAAATAGTCCTGAACATACATAAATTTCGTAGCTCTCAGACAGCGGGGGGGGGGGGGGGGGGGGGGGGGGGGGGGGGGGGGGTGAAGGGTAAAACAATAGGATGATATTCACTGGAAAGAAGAGGGAAGGAGAGGTGGGGGGGAGGAGGGTGAAAAGAAGAATAATGTTAGATTATGATAATGAACACAGATGACAATTGCTTTTGTAGATTCATGTGTGAAAACTTTATTTCTATATTGGTTTCTCAATAAAAATGTTGAAACATAAAAACAAACAAAACAATAAAAAATCTCTTGATCCTTCAGTTGTAGCTCATTATCGTCCGATCTCCAGCCTTCCCTTTATTTCAAAATTGTCTAAAAACATTGTTTTTCAACGATAAGCATTTCAAATTTGACAATATTCTTCATCCCTGCCAATCCAGATTTAGGATTGATCACAGTACAGAGACTATTTACACCTCCTTAATAAACAAGATTCACAACACTTTTGACAAGATTCTATTAGCAGTTCCACTTGATCTCTTGGCCACATTTGATATCATCGATCATTCCTTATTACTATCTAGGCTAAAAGATATTGGATTGGATTAACTAATTCTTTTCTTTGTTGGTTCACCTCTTTCTTTGTAACGGCTCTTTTCTGTAATATTTAATGGTTCAGCATCTTCTTTCCTCCCCTTTTCCACTGGAATTCCTCAAGATTTTATCCTTGCCCCATTGTTCAATATTTTTCTAAGCCCATTTGCATTAGTGCCTACTATTATACAGAAAACATTCTATCTGTCTGAAAAACCTGACCTTTCCCTGCTCAACGGCTGTCTTTCTTTAATCTGACTGGATGTCATCTAACTATTGGACCCATACCCAGACAAACTACAGCCTGCTGGCTTACAGGCAGGCCCCTTCAGACCCTCACTCTCCCCTACTATTGGTAGCTTCTTAGTATTGCAGGTTCATGAATTTAAATATTTATTTATTGCATTTGATATACCACCAAAGGCCTGCACATAGGCAACTAAGCAGTTTACAAACAGAAGGGAAAGGAAACAGTAACAATCAATACAACCCCCCCCCCCCCCCCCCAAACCCAGACTAATGAAAAATTAAACAGCATTTGAGAAGCTGGGTATTGTACTGGATTACAAACTTTCTTTTGAAAAGCAAATCTCAGCCTTAACTACATCCTGTTTCTATACCTTAGAACAATTTTAGAATTATCAGATCTTACCTTGACCCTCCTTTTCAGATCTGTTCTCAAAGTTGAACTATTGCAACAGTTTACTCAGCTATGAAGCACATACAGACTATCAAGAACACTACTAAGCGGTTCCTTTCACATGCCCATTGCTCAAATCATGTTACTCCTCTTAATGCACCATCACTGTCAGTAGTATTCCAGATTTAGTATAAAAGTTTAGTCCTTTTTTTTTTAAAGGAACTATATTCTTCAGTTTCACTGTATCTAGCTCCGCTTATCACACTGCATGTTCTTTCACATCCCCTACATAATATCCATGATTTTCATCTTTCCAGGACTTGACTTGAGTCCACACATCCTTCTCACATATTGCCCCTGCTCTTTGGACCCTCTCCCTTTGTCTACATGTTCTGAGCGTCCGGGTTAAAATTCAAGACTGCATTTAAAACATTTTTTTTAACCTGAGCCTTTGATGAGTAGGGCACCAATGGCTGGTCTTAGCCTTTGGGGTTCAGCGTGCTATGACTGCTTTACTCTCTTGTGTCTACTCTTACTTCTCTGTCCACAGTATGGAGTTCCCTTTCTTTTTTTTTTGTTTTTAATGATTTTATTATTGTAAACTGCCTTTGTGACATGCAGTGACGTAGCCAGACTTGACATTTTGGGTGGGCCCAGAGTTAATATGGGTGGGCACTATGTATATAAGTATGAATAGTGTTTCTTGGGATACTACAAAATAAGGCCTTAGAATGCACTTGACGATGGATTTCTAAGTAGTCTGCCTAACAGCTGCATCAGCGTAAACCACATATATAACAGAAAAACCAATATTTTTAAATATAATTACATTTTCCCATATCTTAAAATTGACCAGACATAAGTCTACTACAGTGGCAAACCTCTCAACACACGACAGGATCTTGCAATATAAAAACACAGGAAAGATGTATTCAAATTCTGGTAGCACCTCAATAATAGCAATACAAAATCCCTTAACTGCCAGGTACTTTGTGAAGTAACACTAAATCCTGCAAAGAAACTTCTTAGAGCCTATGTTGCAAATCTCAACACCAATTCTGAACACAAATACCAATAACAGTACTTTTATAAATGCAGCAGTGCATATACATAACAGCAATACACTTCCCATTGGACAAGTCAGACTCATACAACCCGACACAAACTACATGCCAGCAGAATCTCTCACCTTGGTCACATGCAGAGCACATACCAACTCTCATCAATTACAGAATAGAGGACCAAACATTAGCAATTGTCCTGTAGACTGGCATCAGTCCATCCCTGCCCTTTAGCCTGGCATCGGCTTTTCCCTTCCCTACGCCACCATCCATCTCCATAGCCCAGCATCAGCCCTTCCTTTCTCTACCTTACCCTCTTCCCCATTTTTCCATGTAGCACTGTATCAGCCCTTCCCAATCATTCATCCCATAGATAAGCCCTACCCCTCCACCCTGCCCTTTAGCCTAGCATCAGCCTTGTCCTACCCCCTACCCATCCTCCCACAGTCTGGGATCTCTTCCCCCAACCATGAAGGACACCAGCATTAAATATAAGACTTTTTTTTTAATGTCCTGGGCACTGCAGAGCCCACCTCCACCCAGAAACCTGCCTATATTAAATTTAAAACATTTTTTTTAATTTGTAACCCGGGCACTGCAGAGAATAACCCCCAAAACTCATCAACATGAAAAATATACAACCTTTTTTAGATTGTAATCTGAGCTTTATAACAAATTTATTGTTGGTAGGCTTCTGGGTGGGGGTGGGCTCTTCACTGCCTAGTGAAAAAAGGTATATTAAAATTATTAAATATGCCTTTTTTTTTACCTAGGCAGTGAAGAGCACACCCCCACCATTACACTGTACACGATAAGTACATAAGTATTGCCATACTGGGAAAGACCAAAGGTCCATCGAGCCCAGCATCCTGTTTCCAACAGTGTATTTCCCTGTATCGTTGCCCCCTTTGCTGTTTGGTATTATTATAAATTGCACCCCTGATGCACTGTATGTCGAAATATATCAGGCTGCTAGGGATGTACAAAAGTCTCCTATGAATACACTAGATGCCTTCAATGCCTTTTGCTTTTATCTTTTATTGACATTTTAAAATAAAAATAATAGTTGTTTATGCCACAATCCTGCAAATTTTGGTGCTAGTCCTACATTTTTATTCTCATTTTTTGCTGTACTGTTTGCCTCTATTTTGTGCTATGAGTAAGAATACAGCAACATATTTTTAATTCCACTTCTAATAGCTACCCAAAAGTCTAAATAGTACATAAGTAATGCCATACTGGGAAAAGACCAAGGGTCCATCGAGCCCAGCATCCTGTCCACGACAGCGGCCAATCCAGGCCAAGGGCACCTGGCAAGCTTCCCAAACGTACAAACATTCTATACATGTTATTCCTGGAATTGTGGATTTTTCCCAAGTCCATTTAGTAGCGGTTTATGGACTTGATCTTTAGGAAACCGTCCAACCCCTTTTTAAACTCTGCTAAGCTAACCGCCTTCACCACTTTCTCCGGCAACGAATTCCAGAGTTTAATTATACGTTGGGTGAAGAAAAATCTTCTCTGATTTGTTTTAAATTTACTACACTGTAGTTTCATCGCATGCCCCCTAGTCCTAGTATTTTTGAAAAGCGTGAACAGACGCTTCACATCCACCTGTTCCACTCCACTCATTATTTTATATACCTCTATCATGTCTCCCCTCAGCCGTCTCTTCTCCAAGCTGAATAGCCCTAGCCTCCTTAATCTTTCTTCATAGGGAAGTCGTCCCATCCCCGCTATCATTTTAGTCGCCCTTCGCTGCACCTTTTCCAATTCTACTATATCTTTCTTGAGATGCGGCGACCAGAATTGAACACAATACTCAAGGTGCGGTCGCACCATGGAGCGATACAACAGCATTATAACATCCTCACACCTGTTTTCCATACCTTTCCTAATAATACCCAACATTCTATTCGCTTTCCTAGCCGCAGCAGCACACTGCGCAGAAGGTTTCAGTGTATTATCGACGATGACACCCAGATCCCTTTCTTGGTCCGTAACTCCTAACGTGGAACCTTGCATGACATAGCTATAATTCGGGTTCTTTTTTCCCACATGCATCACCTTGCACTTGCTCACATTAAACGTCATCTGCCATTTAGCCGCCCAGTCTCCCAGTCTCGTAAGGTCCTTCTGTAATTTTTCACAATCCTGTCATTCCAGTAGAACAGTGTTTATGGATTAGGAGAAATTGCTCCAGAGAAACATTTCCTGATCAGAAATAAACTAGATTTATTAAACAAGGTTTTCAAAAGGCATTATCAAACCTAAGGAGAGCTATGTCACGTCCCCTACCTCGATGCAAGTGGCGTCCTCGAGTGGAGCAGGGTTTCATGCCGCCTTAGCCAGCACAGCGCGCCCTACCGGCTTCCTCGGGCGGCACAGCCATTTTGTTTTTTTCTGCACTCCCACGCCGTGGTTCGCTTCGCATCAGCTAGGCGCCCGATTCGACCCCAGATGCTCCATTCTGACTCCCTGTCCTGCTGGGGATTGAGCGTCCCCGCGGCCTGTCTCCTTGGCTCCTCCTCCTCCTTTCTCCTTGCTTGGCTAATCGGTTGCTTCCTTCCCTCTTGTTTTCTCCTCCTCTCCTATTGGCCAGATGTTCAAATTAAAAAATATATATTTATTTTACCTGACCTGGGGCTTCGGTGATGGTGGTAGATAGTGGAGCAGACTCAGAGCGCAATCGTTGTGCTCTGCTCCATGTGCGCTGTTGTGGGGCCATGGGAGAGTGCTGCTGAGGCAGGGCAGACTGGCAGAGTGGAGGAACCACAACCGCGACGATAGCCGGCACATTTTCCCTTCCCATGCAGCACTGCGGTGCCGTCGCGCATGAGGAGGAGAAGCAGAGCTCAGGGAGTGAGCGACGGCATAGCGGCGCCAGCGTCTACAATGGCTGCAGCCTGCACTAAAAACAAAATTAGGCAGAGGAGGACCGGACAGCTGCCAGCTGCCTGGGTGGGCCTGAGCCGAGATTGGGCGGGCCTGGGCCCACCCAGGCCCACCCGTAGCTACGCCCCTGGTGACATGTCTAAAAACGTAATATATCAAAACTAATATGCAAACATACAATGAGAGTGAAGTAGTCACCACTAAGTTTCTACAAGAATGCTATGCCATGATCAAAGGAGATTTCAGAAGAGAATCTTCCCAGGAGTGGCCAGCCTGCCAAAATTACTCCAAGGGCACAGTGCCAACTTATCTGCGAAGTCACAAAACTTCCTAGAACATCCAAAGAGTTGCAGGCCTCTCTAGTCTCAGCTATGGCCAGTGTTCATGATTTCACATAATGAGAAAGACTGGGCAAAAATGGGATTTGTGGGAGAGTAGCACGGCAGAAAACACTGCTATCCAACAGTAACATCAATGATCATCTTTCACATAAGCAAATATACCCTTGAATGATCCCCAAGCCTTTTGGGATAATACAGCATTCTACAGTAAGAACATTATACAAACATGATGGTGGCAGTGTGACGGTGTAGGGATGATTTGCTGCTTCAAGACCTGGAAAACGTGTCATTATTGAAGGAACCATGAATTATGCATTTGTCAGTGAGCTGAAGCTGAAACATAACTGGGTTATGTAATAAGACAATGATCCAAAACACAAAAT
This sequence comes from Microcaecilia unicolor, assembly GCF_901765095.1. NCBI lineage: Eukaryota > Metazoa > Chordata > Amphibia > Gymnophiona > Siphonopidae > Microcaecilia > Microcaecilia unicolor. The sequence goes on along the minus strand of NC_044031.1, from coordinate 630,001,536 downwards.
TAAGCCTAAATCTGAGTGGTTGAAGAGAAACAAAAAATGTTTTGGACTGGCCTAGTCAAAGTCCTGACTTGAACCCAAAAGAGATGCTGTAGCAGGACCTGAAATAAGCAGTTCATGCATGAAAATCTACAAATGTGTCTGAATTAAAGCAATTCCTGCAAAGAAGAATGGGCTAAGATTCCTCAACAGTGATGTAAAAGACTGATATCAAATCAAAGAAGTGTTTGTTTGCAATTACTGCTGCTGAAGGTGTTGTAACCAGTTAAGTTCAGGAGCAGGGCTGGTCTTAGGAGCAACAGGGACAGCTTCAAAGGACCTTGCGCTCCTAGGGGCCCCGTGTCCTTGGCATCTTAGCCATCACTACCTTCCCTGCTTGCTATCATACCACTATTGCCTCTCCCCACCCCCTCAAGTTGCTCCCCGAGCTGTAGCACGTTTCCTTCCCTCTGTCCTCTTTGACATCTCTGGTGGCTACAGAATTAACTATACAGCAGAGAAAATAAGGAGACTAGATCCAAGATGGCGGCAAGCTGCTAGGTCGCGTTGACTCAAGCTCCTAACATGCCGAAACGGAGAGGAAGAATAGCGGGTAGGGCTTCCCCGTTACCACCCTCCTTACCTGGTCCGTTGGATCGCTACTTGAGACCGCAAGGAGCCCATATTGGAAGCGGGTTGCAACCAGGTGTAAGCGCCGGCGAAACGGAGACTTTGGCGCTCTCTGGACTTGAAGTTACTCTTAGCCCCGCTGAACGCACTCCTCCTCCCCAGCCGATTGGCGCCAGTTCCTTCTTCCTGGATTCGACAGGGTCTACTCCCATTGAGGTTAGGGGCCCAGAAGAAAAACGCCGAATCGAAGCCTCTTTTGCTACCGAGGAGGGATTGGAGATCAGTTTGCCCGTGGAATCGCTGCAAACTGAGGGGAGAGAAGCTGAGGGGCGAAGTGAGGACGCTGATCTGCCTGTGAGGTTTGAATTACCAGTAGAATTTATGACTAAACCTAAAGATGTTACACTTGAGGCTTTGTGGGACTTGGTTTCCAATCTGGGTCAAGTTTTTCTTAAGCAGATAAATGACCTTCAACCTAAAGTGAAATCTTTGGAAAGTAACTTAGGTGTACAAGATCAACAGATTAAAGACTTAAATGGTAAAATAGTTAACCTGGATCAGAGACTTCTGAAGATTGAAACCCTACAACCTATTATGGTGAAAGACTTGACTAGTCTTAGAGACAAAATGGAAATTTTTGAAAATTACACTAAAAATCATAATCTTAGATTTACTAATTTTCCTCGACTTCAGAATGTAACTCCAATAGATATGTTGAAACGCTATATGCGTGAAAATTTATTAATTCCGGAACAGAATCTGCCTCCAATGTCTATGGTTTACTATATTCCTGGGAAAGGAACCTCCGTACCTGAAGCCCCGATTGATATTTCCTTGTTACTTGAAACTTCTGATACTGAACTGGCGACTGCGGCTACGTTAGTCGCCACAGTGGTATTATTACCAGATAAGAATTTGCTCTTTCGTTTGTTTTTCCGTAATAAAGATAAACCCTTTTTGGGTTTAAAAGTTTTACTTTTTCCTGATGTCTCTAAGGAGACTCGCCGACGAAGGAAACAATTCTTACTTCTTAGGCCTGAGGTGTTGCACTTGGGGGGTACTTTCTTTTTAAGGTACCCCTGCAAGTGCATAATAAGGTTTAAAGAAAGAAAATATGTATTTACACAGCCGTCGCATGTGTCTTCGCTCATAACCTCAGTGAAAATGGAAAAGCGTTAATTATATTTGTGCTCCTCTTAGCAGCTTTTGTATAATCTTTATTAATTCCTTATACTTTGTCTCCGTAATTTTCCTGGAATCTTGGATCACATTTATGGACTTGAGTATAAATTTTCCTAAGTGAAGGTTTATTTTCACGTTTCTTTTTTCCTTTTTTTATTATCATTATTTTACAATATTGTAAATTACTGTATACTATACCTGAACAAGAAATGTCTTGTAATATAATGGAAAAAGTTAATAAATATAAATTAAAAAAAAAAAAAGAATTAACTATACAGCAAAGCCACACGCAACTGCGGCTCTCTGCAAGCTACATCTGCTTCCTCTGGACGAAGCCTCGCCGCCTCCCGAAGAGGAAGTAATATCGGAGGAGGCAGGGCCGGTCCAGAGGAAGCAGCTGCACTGTGCAGAGCGTCATGGTTCTACATGGCTTTGCTGTATAATTAGTACTGCGGCTGCCAGATATGGGGTTAGATAAGGGCTTCAGCCAGTTCCGAAGCAGTGTCTCCTTTAGGACATTGTGCAACGGTACCGTGGAAGACTCTCTAGGTGGTGATGGATAGTCAAGGACCTCGAGCATCTCAGTCCTCGGCTCATCCACAGTAACCACGGGGAAGGGAATGCTCACAGACATATCCCTAACAAAGGAGGCAAAGGAGAGGCTCTCCGGTGGCGAAAGCTTCCTTTCCGGTGAAGGAGTGGGGTCAGAGGGAAGACCACAGGACTCCTTGGAAGAGAAATACCTGGGGTCATCCTCCTCCCCCCACGAGGCCTCTTCCTCGGTGTCGGACATGAGCTCCCTGACTTCAGTTCGAAACCGGGCCCGTCTCGACGCAGAGGAACCAAGTCCTCGATGATGACGTTGAGAGGTGGACTCCCGCGCTGGCGGGGATCAAGCTCCCTCCATCGATGTCGACAGAGAATCCACCTGAGCGGTACCGGTGTCGGTGACTACATCACAGGGCCAGAGCCAGCCGGCGCTTCCAACAACGGTGCCGAGGGCGCAAGCATCCCCGGCACCAGGAGACACTGGCACAGCAGCCCTTCCAGGATACCTTGAAGAATGGCCCGGAGGTGCTCGTCCAGAGTCTCTGTCGGGAAAGGCTGAGGGGCTGGTGCAAGAGTCAGAGATAGAATCTGCACGGGGCCAGGAGGCGGTACCGGACTGCCCAATGCATCGACACCTCCTGGATGGAGGGGGAGCGGTCCTCCCGGTGTCGACGCTTCTCAGGGGCCGAATCCCTCGATGCCCCGGAGCTCCCAGTACCGTGAGGAGGGGGCGACCGATGACGATGCTTCTTAGTTGTTTCTTTCGATGCACGTCATCGGCGCTCCACGGTACCGACGAGGAGGACGTGGAATCCACATGCCTCCTCGGGGTCGGGTTTGAAAAAGGGTCAGTGCCGATGGGCCTGCACAGCAGGAACTGTCGAGGCAGGTGGAGGCCCACTCAACTGCTCACTGCTCCCAGCGAGAGGTGGTCGTCGGGTCTGTGGTACCTGCTCTCCTGAGGTCGATGCCCTATCCGGTGCCGAAGTAGACGCCACCGGTGCCGATGCTGTTGATGTCGAAGAGCCAGTCCAAGCTCCAAAAAGACAATCCTGCTGAGCTTGTCTCGCCACCTGTGTCCGCTTTTTTAAGCTAAGGCACAATTTGCACACTTTGGGGTTATGCTCAGGCCCAAGGCACTGAAGGCACCAAGCGTGGGTGTCAGAAAGTGAGATTGCCCGGCCGCACCGACCACACTTCTTGAAGCCGCTGGGAAGCCTTGATGTCATCGACCTAAAAATCGCGGCGGCAAGGTCACAATAGTCGATGGTGGCGGCAAAAAGGGGAAGAACACGGACACGCGGCCAAAAGGGCTGCGACGGCGGCGAAAGGAAACTTAAGGCGGCCAAAACTAGTACACTACAGGAGAAACAAGTTTTTTTTTTTTTTTACTTTTGAAAATGAAAAGAAGAGAAAAAGAAAGCACGGACGGCGCCACTAAACAAGAGAAAAAGCGAATGAATCGCCAGACGGTTTCCGAGGGCTGAGAGGAGAGGGATGCAACGCAGTCTCTCTCCACCGTGGAAAACGAAAAAACTGAGCGGAAGCACACGGGCAGGAAGACGGCCATGCATGCGCGGTGGACGTGCCCCGCGCACGGGACCTCCCGCGAGACCTTTTGAGTTTGCTAGTGAAACTCTTCCGGTTGGAGGGAGCTGCCGTGGACGTCACCCAGTCGTGAGAAGCAGCAGCCTGCTTGTCCTCGGAAAATTATATGTACTTTATGTGAATCGAAATTAACACCTCTCCAATGTTGTTGAAATGTTTTAAACACAAAAAAGTTTAAATCACTTATAAATTGTCATAGGTCATTCCAATGTTTCACTAGAGGTGCTAAAAGAATATTTCTACTAATGCAGGGCCATACAGTGATATAGGATCAGCTTTTCCCAAGTCTAGTTGTGAAGTACCCCTTGCCACTCAGGTTTTCAGGATATCTACAATGAATATGCATAAAAGAGATTTGCAAATAATGGTGGCAGTATATGCAAATCAAGTTCTTGCATATTCATTGTGGATATCCTGAAAACCTGACTGGCAAGGGGTACTCCAAGACTGGACTTGGGAAACACTGATACAGATCACATGAGATGTATTACAGTTAGAAGTGTGTTTTAACTTCAAAGTTTTGTCCAGTCTTGGGGTGTATAAATTCAATGAAATTCAAAGAATGTGTGCAAACACTACAGGAACCACACTTGGAATGACCGATCAGCTACTCAAAATATTCGGAAGAACAGATGGTACTAATTGATCTTTCACATTGCGATCCTAAAATTAGATACAAGATTTTTTAATCTTTAAAACATTTATGATGTTCCAATATTTATAAGTTCTTTACATCATCAGCTAAATGTGAATATTGCCCTGTTGGACCTACTCATTTCTTTACTTCCTTTTTGAAGGAATTCACTCAGGAATGTACAGCAAGAATAAGTCAAACATAAGCAAAGCGAGGTTACTAACCTGTAGCAGGTATTCTCCGAGGACAGCAGGCTGATTGTTCTCACGATTGGGTTGCGTCCACGGCAGCCCCAGGATCGGAAGATCTTCCTAGCAACAGAAGTTTGCTAGCTCTCGCGTGTCCCGCGCAAATCGCGCATGCGCGACCGTCTTCCCGCCCGTAGCGCGAACGTGCTCCCCAGTCCAGTGAAAAGCAAAAGATAAGGGAAGACACAACTCCAAAGGGGAGGAGGGCGGGTTTGTGAGAACAATCAGCCTGCTGTCCTCAGAAAATACCTGCTACAGGTTAGTAACCTCGCTTTCTCCGAAGACAAGCAGGCTGCTTGTTCTCACGATTGGGGTATCCCTAGCCCCCAGGCTCACTCAAAACAACAAACATTGGCCAATTGGGCCTCGCAACGGCGAGGACATAACTGAGATTGACCTAAACAACAACAACTAACTGAAAGTGCAGCCTGGAACAGAATAAAAATGGGCCTAGGGGGGTGGAGTTGGATTCTAAACCCCAGATTCTGAAACACCGACTGCCCGAACCGACTGTCACATCGGGTATCCTGCTGGAGGCAGTAATGAGATGTGAATGTGTGGACAGATGACCACATCGCAGCCTTGCAAATCTCTTCAATGGTGGCTGACTTCAAGTGGGCCACTGACGCTGCCATGGCTCGAACACTATGAGCCGTGACATGGCCCTTAAGAGTCAGCCCAGCTTGGGCATAAGTGAAGGAAATGCAATCTGCTAGCCAATTTGAGATGGTGCATTTCCCGACAGACACTCCCCTTCTGTTGGGATCAAAAGAAACAAACATTTGGGCAGACTGTCCGCTCCAGATAGAAGGCCAATGCTCGATTGCAGTCCAATGTGTGCAACTGACGTTCAGCAGGGTGGGTATGAGGACGGGGAAAAAATGTTGGCAAGACAATTGACTGGTTCAGATGGAACTCTGACACCACCTTTGGCAAGAACTTAGGGTGAGTGCGGAGGACTACTCTGTTATGATGAAATTTAGCATAAGGAGCATGAACTACCAAGGCTTGAAGCTCACTGACTCTACGAGCTGAAGTGACTGCCACCAAGAAAATGACCTTCCAAGTCAAGTACTTCAGATGGCACGAATTCAGTGGCTCAAAAGGAGGGTTCATCAGCTGGGTGAGAATGACATTGACACTGTAGGAGGCTTGATAGGGGGCTTTGACAAAAGCAAACCTCTCATGAAGCGAACAACTAAAGGCTGTCCCGAGATAGGCTTACCCTCTACACGATAATGAAAAGCACTAATTGTGCTAAGGTGAACCCTTACAGAGCTGGTCTTGAGACCAGACTCTGACAAATGCAGAAGGTATTCAAGCAGGGTCTGTGTAGGACAAGAACAAGGATCTAGGGCCTTGCTGTCTCACCAGATGGCAAACTTCTTCCATTTGAAAGAATACCACCTCTTCGTGGAATCTTTTCTGGAAGCAAGACTCGGGCGACACCCTCAGAAAGACCCAAGGAGGCGAAGTCTACGCTCTCAACATCCAGGCCGTGAGAGCCAGGGACTGGAGGCTGGGATGCAGAAGCGCCCCCTCGTTCTGAGTGATGAGGGTTGGAAAACACTCCAATCTCCACGGTTCTTCAGAGGACAACTCCAGAAGAAGAGGGAACCAGATCTGAAGCTGCCAGAAGGGAGCCATCAGAATCATGGTTCCACGATCCTGCTTGAGTTTCAGCAAAGTCTTCCCTACCAAGGGTATGGGAGGATACGTGTACAGGAGGCCCTTCCCCCAATGAAGGAGAAAGGCATCCGACACTAGTCTGCCGTGGGCCTGAAGTCTGGAACAAAACTGAGGGACCTTGTGGTTGACCTGAGTGGCAAAAAGATCTACCAAGGGGGTGCCCCACGCTTGAAAGATCTTGCGTACTACTCTCGAGTTGAGAGACCACTCGTGAGGTTGCATTATCCTGCTCAACCTGTCGGCCAGACTGTTGTTTACGCCTGCCAGATACGTGGCTTGGAGAAGCATGCCGTGCTGGCGAGTCCAAAGCCACATCCTGACAGCTTCCTGACACAGGGGGCGAGATCCGGTGCCCCCCTGCTTGTTGATGTAGTACATAGCAACCTGATTGTCTGAATTTGAATAATTTGATGAGACAGCCGATCTCTGAAAGCGTTTAGCGCGTTCCAGACCGCTCGCAACTCTAGGAGATTAATCTGAAAACCTGTTTTCTGGAGGGACCAACTCCCTTGAATGTAAAGCCCATCGACATGAGCTCCCCACCCCAGGAAAGATGCATCCGTCGTCAGCACTTTTTGTGGCTGAGGAATTTGAAAGGGACGTCCCAGGGTCAAATTGGAGCGAATTGTCCACCAATGTAGGGAGGTGAGAAAACTCGTGGACAGTTGGATCACGTCCTCTAGATTCCCCACAGCTTGAAACCACTGGGAAGCTTGGGTCCACTGAGCTGATCACACATGAAGACGGGCCATGGGAGTCACATGAACTGTGGAGGCCATGTGGCCAAGCAATCTCAACATCTGCCGAGCTGTGATCTGCTGAGACGCTCATACCCAGGAAACAAGGGACAGAAGATTGTCTGTCCTCGCCTCGGGAAGGTAGGCATGAGCAGAGCTCCTATAAATTCGAGTCTTTGTACTGGAAGAAGATGGGACTTTGGATAATTTATCACAAACCCTAGTAGTTGCAGGAGTTGAATAGTCATCTGCATGGACTGTAGAGCTCCTGCCTCCGAGGTGTTCTTCACCAGCCAATCGTCGAGATAAGGGAACACATGCACTCCCAGCCTGCGTTGAGACGCCGGCACAACTGTCAGGCATTTTGTGAACACCCTGGGCGCAGAGGTGAGACCAAAGGGTAGCAAACAGTACTGAAAATGCTGTGTTCCCAGACAGAATCGAAGATACTGTCTGTGAGCTGGCAATATCAGGATGTGAGTATAAGCATCCTTTAAGTTCAGAGAGCATAGCCAATCGTTTTTCTGAATCATGGGAAGAAGGGTGCCCAGGGAAAGCATCCTGAACTTTTCTCGGACCAGATATTTGTTCAGGGCCCTTAGGTCTAGGGTGGGACGCATCCCCCCTGTTTTCTTTTCCACAAGAAAGTACCTGGAATAGAATCCCAGCCCTTCCTGCCCCGGTGGCATGGGCTCGACCGCATTGGCGCTGAGAAGGGCGGAGAGTTCCTCTGCAAGTACCTGCCTGTGCTGGAAGCTGAAGGATTGAGCTCCAGGTGGGCAATTTGGAGGTTTGGAGATCAAATTGAGAGAGTATTTTAGCCGGACTATTTGGAGAACCCACCGGTCGGAGGTTACAAGAGGCCACCGTTGGTGAAAAAAACTTTAACCTCCCTCCTACCGGCAGATCGTCTGGCACAGACACTTTTATCTCGGCTATGCTCGCCTGGAGCCAGTCAAAAGCCCGTCCCTTGCTTTTGCTCGAGAGCTGCAGGGGCCTGTTGAGGCGCACGCTGTTGACGTGAACGAGCGCGCTGGGGCTTAGGCTGAGCAGGCTGGCGGGCAGGTGGCAACCTGGAACTGCCGCAGCCCAATGTAGCTGCTGGTGGTAGTTCTGTCTCGAGCGCGTGCCATTTCTGATGCTATGGAAAATAATTCCATATTTTCTCTAGTGCAGTGCTAACCCAGGCCCAGATGCACAAAACTTTAACGACCCAATATCTTCATGATGGTCATGAATTTTAAATTTGAGATTGACATCCCTTGTGAAATTGACAAAACCAATCTGAAGTACCTCTCCACAGCATAAAATATCATTGATGTAACATTTATATAAACAAATTTCCACTTTAAAGGGATGATCTTCTAAAAAGGTATTTTCAAAAGAGGCAACATATAGATTAGCAACTTCTGGTGCCATAGTCATACCCATAGTCATGCCTTTAATTTGTTGATAGTAAGTGTCTTTAAATCTAAAATACATTTTTAGTTATAGCTATTGTAGCAAAAGTTAAAATTAAATGATTAGGGATTCTCTGAGGAGTTCTACCTCAATGTACTTTTAATAATCAAAAGAGCTTCCACTTGAGGAATATTGGTGTAGAGCAAGTCTATGTCATAAGAACATAAGAATAGCCGTACTGGGTCAGACAAATAGTCCATCTAGCCCAGCATCCTGTTTCCAACCATGGCCAATCCAGATCACAAGTACCTGGCGGAAACCCAAAGAGTAAATAAGAAAACAGGGAGAAATATGAAACGGGGAACCCTAACACTTCAAAAGATTCAAAAAAACAAAATTAATTATATCAATATAGTGACTATAATGAAAGGACACAACGGCATCAGCAAAAAGCTAAAAGATCGTCTTGCACATTCCTTAATCTTCATTTCTCCAACTGCAAAGGCCTAAAATATAAACTAATGCACGCATCAACCTTTTCCTATATGAGCAGGCAATTCTGGAATGCACTGCCACGGAACCTAAAAGCGACCTATGAACTGACCAACTTCCGCAAACAACTGAAGACACATCTCTTCGACAAGATATACCACAAAAACCAAAACTTGTGAAATCCCCACACATATCTAGCAATGTAAAGAATGCCTTATGTCATGTTATTATCTGGTTTTCCATTACCATGCTACCCAAACTACTTCTGTAACACCAAATGTCAATTCTCCTCTCATTTCCACTATCCATGATTTATTGTAAGCCACATTGAGCCTGCAAAGAGGTGGGATAATGTGGGATACAAATGCAATAAATAAATATAGTGCACAACTATTCCAGCCTTTTTGCAGAGGACACCAAGATTTGCAAGAGTGGACTGCCTGGAGAGAGTGGACAACATGAGAATATATCTATAAAAATTAGAAGAAAGGTCAAATGACTGGCAGTAAAAATTTAATGCGAAGACCTGCAAAGTGATACACTAGGCTGTAGAAATGCAAGAGAGCAGTATGCGCTAGGGGGTGAGAACCTGACATGCACAGATCAGGAGAGAGAGAGACCTTGGGCTAATAGCGTCCGAGGATCTCAAGGAAGTGAAAAAATATGACAAGGCAGTGGCTGTTGCCAGAAGAATGCTAGGCTGCATAGAGGCAGGCATAACAAGCAGAAAAAAGGAGGTGATGCCTTTGTACAAATCACTGGTGAGGCCCCACTTAAAGAGTGCTGTGTCCAGTTTTGGAGGTTGTAACTCTTCAAGAACATAAAAAGACGAGGTGGTTCAGAGGAAGGTGACAAAAATGGTGCAGAGTTTGTGCCAAAAGACATACGAGAAGATACTGGAGGACTTGAATATGTATACACTAGAGAAAAGGATAGAGAGGTGATACGATACAGACCTTTAAGTACTTATAAGGTATTAATATACAAACCTCTTCCAGAGACGTAAAGGCGGTAGAACTAGAAGGCATGAAAGGAGGTTGCAGGGAGGCAGAATTAGGAGTAATGTCAGGAAATATTTTTTCACAGAGAGGGTAGTGGACATTTGGAACGCCCTTCCAGGAGAGGTGGTAAGAGCTAAAAATGATGAGCGAAGAGAGTCATGTGAAGTGCTAGAGGGAGCAGGACGTGTGCTTTGCTGTCTCTGATGGAACTGGGCCCATTCTTGAAAACTGACCCGATTTTTTGAATAAAAAGCGCGTTATTCCTTACTTGGGGCAGAGGAGACCTCATGGACAAATTCATAGAATCCTCCCCGAAACCGATGGCGAGCAGAAGCACCAAGCGAGAGAAGGAAAAACCTCGCTTGGGTGACGAACCAGCAGAGCGCAAAGGGCCGCCAAGCGGGAGTGCGGGGTTCACAAAAGAGCAGCTGGCTCAACTTACTGCTGCCGTGGAAGCAGCTATGGAACCGCACTTGGATAAATTCTTAACCCAGCTTGTAACTTTTGAAGAGGCCCAACAAGATCTCGCCCGTCGGGCTGGGGAGTTAGAGCAAAGGGTCTCCGACTTGGAGGACGCAGCAGTTGCGACTTCCCCGGAGCTGGAACAACTCCAATCAACTATTGTCTCCCTCTCCGCAAAAATAGACGACCTGGAAAACAGGTCGCGACGATCAAACCTTAGACTCATAGGGATTCCAGAGTCAGTGGGGGATAAAATACTTTCCGTGGAGTTGGAAAAATGGCTGAAAATGAATTCACGCTTTCTGACCACGCTGGGACTTTAAGCCTGGAGCGGGCCCACAGAATTGGAAGGCTTCAAGATGGCCGTGCAGGATCGTGCACGGTGATTATTAAAATCCATAATTACCTCCACAAAATGGAAATTTTGAATGGCTACCGTATGAAACGTGAGGCTACGAAGTTAAAGGTAGCGCAGTCTGCATATACCAGGATTATTCCGCCGCATTGCAAGAGAAACGAAAAGCTTTCACCCCTACGTGCAGCTGTCTCCATGACCTGAACATCCAGTTTATGCTGATATACTCTGCTGTTCTGAAAATTAAACAGAACGGACGCTGGAACTTTTTCACCTCAGCTGCTAGAGAGTTTGTGGGGGGGCCTTGAAAGACAAGGAAATAATAATCCTGAAGAACCCCACAAGAGATGAGCAGCTCGGACCTAGCTCTTAAGCGTTGTAAGTTTGGTACCACTGTATGGTAGGCTGTTATTCAGTTATGCTGGGGTACTGCGAGAAGGGTCTAATTCTATTTGATTATGGGGGCACAGTTTCCTCAACATTTAGGTGACTACAAATGTGTGTTCACAGGGGGTTGGGGTGTAGGGAAGGGGGATTAGGGGGAGAAGGGGAGAGCAAGGTAGGAAGGGTGGGGGAGGGGAGTGTATGGGGGGAGGATTGGGAGGAGGGTTCTTTGGATTTATAAGAGTGTGGTGGGAGTGTGTGTGTGTTTAGGTACTAAAAAGGTGACAATGAATGGGGATTATTGGAATCTGGGGAAGTCCTCTGCTCTGACTGGTGCTTGGATCCCTTGGGGGGGGGAGGGGCTGGCCCCCGGGAGTGATCAAGACAACGGATCTGCCAATTTAATTCCTAGAACCAAATTGCTTGGCTGATCACTCCCAGGTAAAAATCTTGTCTTGGAATGTCTCTGGAATCACGTCCCCGGTGAAACGATACAAAATCTTGGCCCAGCTGCAGCGTAAGGGCGCCACTATAAGCGTGTCTTCAAGAGACTAAACTCACGGATATAGAACCTCCAAAATTTAAACAACAATGGGTGGGGGAGTGTTTTTTCTCTTCCTCAGGGAGCAGGAAAAGTGGGGTGGCCATGTTAATCAAAAAGGGACTCCGTTTAAAGTTTCAACGTTTTGGCAACAAGACGGGGAAGTTGCTTGCAGGGGTAGCAAGATCCAGTACTTCACGCCAGTTTATTCCCACGATAGTTGATCAGAGGGGGATACGGGCTTCCAAACCACAGGGGATTCTGGAGGGGTTCCGTGCTTTTTTTGAGGGTATGTATGCCACACGTGACTGTGAATCAGGGCCCTCGTCTTGGGATTACTTAGAAGAGGCAGGAATGCCGAAACTGAGGGCGGAAGCACAACAAGCGCTGTCAGCCCCAATTCAGGGACTAGAGGTGCAGAAAGTTATTAAAACTTTGACACTGGGTTCTGCCCCAGGAACCGATGGGTTCTCAAACGAATATTTTAAACTCCTGGCACCTCAGTTGTGCGGCTCCCTGGTAGCCTATTATGATGAGGTAATTGAGAGGGGTTTCTTTTCCAGGGGAGAGAACAAGGCTCTTATTACATTGATTCCCAAGCCCAGCAAACCGAAAGATCAGATAGAATCCTATATGCCCATCTCCTTACTCAATGTGGACATAAAGATTTTGGCCAGGGTATTGGCAGACCGCTTGGCAGCCCACATCCCATCTTTAGTGGGGGAACACCAAGTAGGGCTTGTAAGGGGCCGCCACGCAGTTACCCATGTGCGGAAAGTACTACTAGCGACGGCCTATGGCCAGGCTACTGGTGGCCCCTTGCTGTTGGTGAGTCTAGATGCGGCCAAGGCCTTCGACAAGGTCAACTGGGACTACCTATTTCAAGTCTTAGACTATATTGGGGTAGGGGGAAGGTTTCTGGCCGCCCTGGAGACACTCTATAAGGGTACCATGGCACGGGTATTGGTGAATGGGCTTCGTTCTGACCCCTTTGTGGTGGCAAGGGGCACTAGACAGGGGTGTCCCCTATCCCCATCTCTGTTTTTATTGTATCTGGAGCCCCTTTTGCGCTCTATACTACGAGACCCGGACATCAAAGGAGTGGTGCTCCGTGGGATTGAGATTAGGGTGTTGGTTTTTGTGGACGACCTTTTCCTGACCCTTACGCAGCCTGCTTTCTCGGTCCCTCACCTGCTAGAAGTTATAGAGGAGTTTGGGTTTTTTTTCTGGGCTAACCTTAAATCTACAAAAGTCATTAGCACTTCCGGTTCAGCTGGCGGTTAAAGAAGACTGGGTGGGAGACTTCCCATTCCAATGGGCCGAGGGGATGATCCGATACTTGGGTGTGCTCATCCCGTTGGACCTAGCTCGCTTGCACTCAGTAAACTTGGGGCCCTTGAGAGAAAACCTGTCGGCTACTTTACAGGGGTGGCGGGAGCTACCACTCTCGCTCTATGGCCGTATAGCTTTATTCAATATGATATTGTTCCCTAGGTGCAGTGGCGTAGCAAGGGGGGGGCGGTCCGCCCCGGGTGTCAGCACAAGGGTGGGTGCTCCGCCGCTCCCGCTGCTTCCAGGCACCCGCACCCAAAGTCCGCCCCCCCCATCGGCTCCTCGTAGAACCCTCCTCCTCCTCTCCGCCCCCCCTCCGTATCATAACCTTTTACTTCCCGTAGCGGCAGCGACGTCAGTTGCTTACGAAGAACGCACTGCAGGCTCCCCTCCGGCTACAGCTTCTGCCTTGCTCTTCACACAGTGAGTGTCCCGCCTTCACGATGACGCATTTCCTGTTTCCGCGAAGGCGGGACACTCACTGTGTGAAGAGCGAAAGCGAAGGCAGAAGCTGAAGCCGGAGGGGAGCCTACAGTGCCTTCTTCGTAACGGAACTGATGCCACTGCCACCACGGGAAGTAAAAGGTTATGATACGGGGGGGGGGGGGGCAGAGAGGAGGAGGAGGGCTGCCATGGGCGGGAAGGAAGGAACGGAGAGGGCAGGGGAGAGAGGAGAATGCTGGACTTGGATGGGAGAAGGGGAGGGCATGGGGGAGAGAAGAGGTTGCTGGAGGGGAGGGCATGGGGGAGAGAAGAGATCGCTGGAGGGAAGGGCAGGGGAGGAGAATTGCTGGACGTGGGTGGATGGATGGAGGGGAGGGCTGGAAGGAACGGAGAGGCGGGCTGTGGGGGAGCTGAGGGAGGGCAGGGAGAATCGCTGGACATGGAGGGGAGGGCATGGGGAGAGAATAGATCACTGGAGAGGAGGGGAGGGCAGGGGAGAGAGGAGAATTGCTGGTGGATGGATGAATGGAGGGGGCAGGGGAGAGGAAATTTGCTGGATATGGATGGATGGAGGAGGGGCAGAGGAGAGGAGAATTGCTGGACATGGATGAATGAATGGGGGCAGGGAGAGAGGAAATTTGAAGGATATGGGTGGATGGAGAGACGGAAGGAGAGAATGGAGAGTTCCTGGACATAGATGGAGAATTGCTGGATATGGATGGATGAATGAGGGCAGGGGAGAGAGGAAATTTGAAGGATATGGGTGGATGGAGGAGACGGCAGGAGAGAATGGAGAGTTCCTAGACATAGATGGAGAATTGCTGGATATGGATGGATGAATGGGGGCAGGGGAGAGAGGAAATTTGAAGGATATGGGTGGATGGAGGAGACGGCAGGAGAGAATGGAGAGTTGTTGGACATGGATGGAGGGGAGGAAAGTCAGGAAGGAAATGCACATGGATGGAAGAGAGAAGAGAGGAGAAATGTTGGACAAGGATGGAGGGAAGGAAAGACAAAGGAAGGAGATGCACATGGAGAGAGGGCAGATCCTAGATGGAAGGGGCAGGGAGAGAGGGCAGACTTTGGATGGAGGGGACAGGAGAGAGAGAGGGCAGACACTGGATGGCAGGGAGAGAGAGAGAGAAGATGCTGGATGGAAGGAAGACAGTGAAAAGAAGATGAGGAAAGCAGAAACCAGAGACAACAAACTGCAAGTAAAATATATATTTTTATTTTTTTTGCTTTAGGATAAAGTAGTATTGTAGCTGTGTTAATAAATAGAACATGGAAATAAGGTAATCTTTATTGGACTAATTTTAATATATTTTGACTAACTTTCGGAGAACAAAACCTCCTTCCTCAGGATAGGATATTGTAAAATCACTACACTGTACTGATCTGATCTGAGGAAGGAGGTTTTGGTCTCTGAAAGCTAAATGTATTAGTCCAATAAAATGGTGGTATTTTATTTTCTGTTTCTGTGGTGTTGCATTGTATGATCAGTCTGGCCTCTTGGGGGTTCAGTTTAATTTCTGTCTAAATAGAAAGTTTGATTACTTATTCTATAGTGGTTTAGGGTTTATCTGTGTTTGTGAAAAAGACACGGCTTTCAGTTGGCATTTACTGTGCAGGATCGACAATCTGTACTATTCTGTCTGGTTACGTTTTACAATAGGCGAATTGATGTTCTAGTGCTCACTGTAGTGTTTAAGATGCTTTCCTTTTCCTTATGTGACTCGTAGAAATTACTGCTTATGGTATGGTAAAATTGTTCTAGAGATCCTGAGTGTTTTGTATTCTCGGTATGCCTAGTACTGGATTTTGGAGGGGGGTGTTAAAAAATGACCGGCCCCGGGTGTCAACTACCCTAGCTACGCCACTGCCTAGGTGGACGTATATTTTGCAAATGCTCCCGCTCATACTGGGTTACAAAGAGGACAAATGGCTCCAGAAACAGCTTAACGGGTTTTTATGGCAAGGGAAGAGAGCACGCATTGGGATTCATAAACTCATGAGACCAAGGGAGAAGGGGGGACTAGGGCTTTTGGACCTGAAACTTCTCTCCATGGCGAGTTGCTTATGATACCTATCAGATTGGTTCCGATCTACTGAATTTTTTTCATGTAAAAGATCGAAACCACACTGATGGAACCCCTTCATTTTGCGTATTGGCTGCATGCACCATCAGATCAGTTAACCTCCCTGGGACCCTACAAATATATTTTGCACCCCCTGCGTAGAGTGTGGCAATGGCTCAGTAAAACCTATAAGTGGAATAATTCGGTGTCGCCCTTACTGCCGATTCTGGGTAATCCGGCATTTCCGGAGGGAGGGTCGTCCCGCTTACTGAGAAGATGGACTGCCTGGGGGATCCATTTTTTTGTTTCAGGTGGTAACAGAGCAGAGGACTATTAAATCTTTTCAGGCTCTATGTGAGGAATATGGTCTAGAGCAAGGTGATACCTTTGCTTACTTTCAAATGAAACACTATATCCAGTCGCTGCCTGTTGACTCCCTAAGGCAGGGAGTATGGGAGAGACAGGACGAACTACTGGACTTGGAGGCACAACAAAGAACCCCACTGAAATACTTCCACAGCTGCATACAAGTCTCTTTAGAATCACTTGATACTACTTCAATTTGCGTCCTGTGGAGCCAGGAATTGAAATGGTGAGTGGAGCCGCAACAAGTAATGAACTGTCTAAAATCTATCCACAAAGTGACTGAGAATGCAGCCTGGTGGGAGTTGAACTACAAATTTATCCTCAGACTGCACATTTCGCCTCACAGGGCCTTTAGATCATCCCTGAGAGAGACAGATGATTGTCCCAAGTGTGCCGGAGGGGGGGCCTCCCTGGGTCATATGTTCTGGCATTGTCAAGGAGTATTGGTATTCTGGTCGGCCCTGGGCCGGCAAGTGTCGGCTATGTGGAAAGTGCATTGGAAACCAACCCCTGGACAATTATTTGATGTCTTTTTGGTACAGGGGCACAAACCGGCTGGCCTGCAAGCCTTTTTGAAGAGATCAGTGTTAATGGGAAAAAGAACCATCCTGCAGATGTGGCTTAACCGGGAGGCCCCCTGCACACTACACTGGCGTTGGGCGATGATGAAATGTTGTTCAATAGAAAAGCGGGGGATCAGTGATTTGGCTTCCAGCAGGGGAGACCAGTTTTGTAAAATCTGGTCACCGTTCTGGGATACACTCACTCCTATTGCAAAAAGTAGAATTTTGAATTGTTGAGGGAGTGGGGAGGGGAGGTTGGGAGCAGTGGGGAGAAGGGAGGGATATTGGGGAGGGGGGATTGGATAGTGGGGGGGGGGGGGGGGGGGAGTTAAAACTAAAACATGTAAGTTTGGCATTTCCTCCATAACAGAAATGTGGCTGTTCAAGCTCTGTAATAAGTTTTCGTGGTTTTGGTACCTTTGTATGTCTAATGTTATGCCAATAAACAGATTAAAAAAAACAATGATGAGCGAATTAAAAAATGCGTGGGACAGACACAGGGGATGCGTAAATACAAAGAGGATGGAAACACAACCTAGCTGTTGAGGTGTTATGTTGGGCAAGAGTAGTGGGAACTAAGGCCGAAGCTGTACAGATTTCTACAGTGTGTTCCACAAATTACAAAAAGACAGGTGAAGCTTCAGCAACTCCAGTGTTGTAGATCACTTATTGTCATGTGCTGTAAGGGTGTTGTGCAGCTCAGGGGGGAGGGGCAGTAGCGTACCAAGGGGGGGCGGTGGGGGCGGTCCGCCCCGGGTGCACGCCGCTGGGGGGGTGCTGCGGCGCGCGCCTGTTGCCGTCTCCGAGTTCGCAATTTGCATGTGTTCACTGCTCCCTCTGCGTCTGCCCCGGAACAGGGCAACAGGCGCGTGCCACGGCACCCCCCCCCCCCCCAGCGGCGTGCACCGGGGGGGGGGGTGTCATTTCGTCGGGGGGGGGGGGGGGGGGTCGCGCTGCACCCGGGGGGGGGGGGGGGGGGGGCACATCGGCGATCCGTCCCGGGTGTCAGCCAGCGTCGGAACGCCACTGGGGAGGGGAAGACATCTCGATTGGTAAGTTGAATACTGTCAGCAGTACTTGGGGTTGATATATGCTTATAACCATCATGTTTTGCTGATTATATGTGGTAGGCATGGCAGAGAATGCCAACCAATGTATAAGCATTGGTGGCTATAGCCCACACAGAGTTGCTGGTGCAGCTCTGGCCACCCTGTTGGGCAGAGTGGATGGACCATGCGGGTCTTTATCTGCTGTCATATACTGTGATATATGAGAGCGGTCTAAAAAATGAGTGAAGTGGAATAGGTAAACCTGAATCCCTTGTTTGTTTCCTAAAGTACAAGGATTATAGGGCTTGCAATGAAGTTACTGAGTAATGCATTTAGAACAAATAGGAGAAAACATTTCTTAACTCAATGTACAATTGGGCTCTGGAATTTGTTGGTAGAGAATGTGGTAAAAGCAGTTCATATAGCAGAGTTTAAAAAAAAGTTTGGCCATATTCTTGGAAGAAAAGCCCATAAACTGTTAAGGTGGAATTGTGGAAAATCCACTGCTTATTCTCTGGATAAGGCTCAATGAAATCTATTTTGTCTTTTGGGATTCTGCCAGGTACTTGTGACCTGGACTGGCCACTGCTGGAAACAGGATATTGGGCTTGATGAACTTAAATCTGTCTCAAGATAGCAATGCTTACGTACTTATCTCACTTTTAACAGTACAAATGCCTCACACAGACTATTACAGGTGGCAGGATGGCAGACCCTTACCTCATGGAAGAAAGCAGAGGCTAGGAATACTGCTGTCTGAGCCATCCACTTGGAAACTCCTCTCTTCATCATCGGCTTGTAAAAGTGCCTAAATAGAAGCAAAGTGATGAAAGGCTGATTAATCATTTTAAGAATGTTTACACAGCACCCTCTGAATTCCTCTGTATGTGAGCACAATGTCTATGAAACATTCAAAACTCACTGTCACAAAGCAGATTAAGACATTTTCCTTTTCCTCCCGATATGGAAGTAAATAAATAATTGCATGAACAATCTTCAGTATACGTGGAAGAAACCATGCTTGAACAATGACCTGATCAACACTGTCCATTACAAAAGATCTGCTACACGATCTTGCCTCAGTTGGTACATTTTCCTCAACTGCTATCTCCTTTCCTAATCAAATACTCTTCTTTAGCCCATCTCAAAATTTTCCTCTTTTGTCTTCCTTACAAGGCCCAATTATTACCCCATGAGTTGATGTATATAAAATATCTCTGTGCTCTCTTATCCATACAGGAGGTAATTCTATAATGGAATTCCCACATATAAAGTCCAGTTTACACACAGGAAAGCCATGTTATTTTTGAAAATTATGTCTCTCTCAACACAGCAAGAACAGAGTTTAAAATATTACAATAAACCATTTTACAAAAATATAAGTACACTGCAAGCAAATTTTGCTATTACGCCCCCTCCCCCAATTTCCCCACTGGAGCATCTACCTCCCTCTCCCCTCCAAACATAATTCCATGATGGTATGATATGTAGACATCTAATCTGGCTTAATTTACTGTCTGCTTTTTTATTTCCAATCTTGAGTGCTTCTAATAATTATTTATTTATTACATTTGTACCCTGCGTTTTCCCACACATCAACAACTAACTTTGTGCCGTGTGCAGTAAAGAGGCCCACATAGACTCAGATTGTTCGGTATCAGAGTCATCCATGATGTCCACAACGATAGTGCTCTAATATCATTACTCTGAATAGCAAAATCCTTCATTATGTTATTATTGGAGGATCTCTAGATCTTCAATTCAAAGGAATACATTTACGTGCCAACAAAAACATCCTATATAATAAAACTCACCCTCAACGTTCTGAGGACACTGACGTCACTTCCTTCATGAAGGGTTCGTGGTGGTGAAGCCACCGAAAGCACCAAGTCTCTGGGCCCCGCCCTCGCGTCAAACGTGATGACGTTGCGGGCGGAGCAATGGCGTCACACATCGAGGGCAGAGCAATGGCGTCAGTGGCTTCAGAACCAAGAAGGTGATGAAGGTGCATTCACGAGGTGCGGAGCAATAGTGTCAGTGGATTCAGAACGACGAACGGGTGGGAAGGGAGGGAGGGAGGAAGGGGGGGTGTTGGGGAGGAAAACCTTGCTAGCGCCCGTTTCATTTGCTCCAGAAACGGGCCTTTTTTACTAGTATAACATAACTGTATCCAATTTTTTTTACATGACCCTCCACTAATCCAAAGTCTTTAAACAACAAGAATCAAGGTGAAAAAGGTAATTGTCAATGCAAAACTAATATGTACCCAGAAATCCCCTCCCAAAAGGTGTTTAACACTCTCCCTATGCTAAATAAGTGACCCAAATTAGCTCTTTCAGTTCCACATTTTAAGCAAGAATCATCAAGGGTGATACCCATTTTCACTGCTCTATATCAGGGTTTCCTCCCCAAGCCAGTCAGGTTTTCAGGATACCCACAATGAATATGCATGAGATACATTTGCATACAATGGAGACAGTACATGCAAATGTATCTCATGCATATTCATTGCGGATACCTTGAAAACCAGACTGACTTGGGGTTCCTCAAGGACTGGGTTGAGAAATCCTGCTCTATATGAAGCAATATAGGCTCTAAAGTTGTACTTTTGTTCTTGTCTAGAGCAGGATCGATCAGAGGACATGCTGGTAGCATGTACACTGATGTCAGACGCAAGAGCGTCTATCTAAAGGAAACACCCTTTGAGGCGTCTTCGGTCCTGGCTGCCATTAGAGACATGGTCAGAGGTGCAACTACCATCTAGCAGGCAAATTCAAACATGCTGATGCCTACACTCGCACTGAGAAATCCACCTGTGGGGCTGTCTAGAGGAGGACATGCTGATGAGTACACACACTGATGAGGTCACACACAGGAGCATTTATCTAAAAGAAACAACCCTTGAAGCGTTGTGCCAAGGGGCAGGACACACCCCTTAGTGAGACTGGTGACCTGGTGAGTCATAGTGGTAAAATATATGTTGCATGCTAACTAGATTCACCCAACCCCAGGATCCACTATAATGCAAACTATGACTGGGCTTTGGAAGCTGATACTGCTCTGGTTCAGCCTAAATTTAAGAGTAGGAGAAGGTAGGGTCATGCACCAAGAAAAGGAACCTGCCTCCTCCGTTCAGATTTGAAAGGGCAGAAGGCTTCCAAGAAACCCATGGTTAGCTAACCACTGGGGAGTAAAGCGAATGCTACATACCTGTAGAAGGTATTCTCCGAGGACAGCAGGCTGATTGTTCTCACTGATGGGTGACGTCCACGGCAGCCCCTCCAATCGGAAACTTCACTAGCAAAGTCCTTTGCTAGCCCTCGCGCGCCCGCGCGCACCGCGCATGCGCGGCCGTCTTCCCGCCCGAAACCGGCTCGAGCCGGCCAGTCCAGTATGTAGCAAGACAATACACTTCAAGGGAAGACACAACTCCAAAGGGGAGGCGGGCGGGTTTGTGAGAACAATCAGCCTGCTGTCCTCGGAGAATACCTTCTACAGGTATGTAGCATTCGCTTTCTCCGAGGACAAGCAGGCTGCTTGTTCTCACTGATGGGGTATCCCTAGCCCCCAGGCTCACTCAAAACAACAACATTGGTCAATTGGGCCTCGCAACGGCGAGGACATAACTGAGATTGACCTAAAAAATTTACCAACTAACTGAGAGTGTAGCCTGGAACAGAACAAACAGGGCCCTCGGGGGGTGGAGTTGGATCCTAAAGCCCAAACAGGTTCTGAAGAACTGACTGCCCGAACCGACTGTCACGTCGGGTATCCTGCTGCAGGCAGTAATGAGATGTGAATGTGTGGACAGATGACCACGTCGCAGCTTTGCAAATTTCCTCCATGGTGGCTGACTTCAAGTGGGCTACCGACGCTGCCATGGCTCTAACATTATGAGCCGTGACATGACCCTCAAGAGCCAGCCCAGCCTGGGCGTAAGTGAAGGAAATGCAATCTGCTAGCCAATTGGATATGGTGCGTTTCCCTACAGCCACTCCCCTCTTGTTGGGATCAAAAGAAACAAACAATTGGGCGGACTGTCTGTGGGGCTGTGTCCGCTCCAGATAGAAGGCCAATGCTCTCTTGCAGTCCAATGTGTGCAGCTGACGTTCAGCAGGGCAGGAATGAGGACGGGGAAAGAATGTTGGCAAGACAATTGACTGGTTCAGATGGAACTCCGACACAACCTTTGGCAGAAACTTAGGGTGAGTGCGGAGGACTACTCTGTTGTGATGAAATTTGGTGTAAGGGGCCTGGGCTACCAGGGCCTGAAGCTCACTGACTCTACGAGCCGAGGTAACTGCCACCAAGAAAATGACCTTCCAGGTCAAGTACTTCGGATGGCAGGAATTCAGTGGCTCGAAAGGAGGTTTCATCAGCTGGGTGAGAACGACATTGAGATCCCATGACACTGTAGGAGGCTTGACAGGGGGCTTTGACAAAAGCAAACCTCTCATGAAGCGAACAACTAAAGGCTGTCCTGAGATCGGCTTACCTTCCACTTGGTAATGGTATGCACTGATTGCACTAAGGTGAACCCTTACGGAGTTGGTCTTCAGACCAGACTCAGACAAGTGGAGAAGGTATTCAAGCAGGGTCTGTGTAGGACAAGAGCGAGGATCTATGGCCTTGCTGTCACACCAGACGGCAAACCTCCTCCAATGAAAGAAGTAACTTCTCTTAGTGGAGTCTTTCCTGGAAGCAAGCAAGATGCGGGAGACACCCTCTGGCAGACCCAAAGAGGCAAAGTCTACGCCCTCAACATCCAGGCCGTGAGAGCCAGGGACTGGAGGTTGGGATGCAGAAGAGCCCCTTCGTCCTGCGTGATGAGGGTCGGAAAACACTCCAATCTCCACGGTTCTTCGGAGGATAACTCCAGAAGAAGAGGGAACCAGATCTGACGCGGCCAAAAGGGAGCAATCAGAATCATGGTGCCTCGGTCTTGCTTGAGTTTCAACAAAGTCTTCCCCACCAGAGGAATGGGAGGATAAGCATACAGCAGACCTTCCCCCCAATCCAGGAGGAAGGCATCCGACGCCAGTCTGCCGTGGGCCTGAAGCCTGGAACAGAACTGAGGGACCTTGTGGTTCACTTGAGATGCGAAGAGATCCACCAGGGGGGTGCCCCACGCCTGGAAGATCTGTCGCACCACACGGGAATTGAGCGACCACTCGTGAGGTTGCATAATCCTGCTCAACCTGTCGGCCAGACTGTTGTTTACGCCTGCCAGATATGTGGCTTGGAGCACCATGCCTTGACGGCGAGCCCAGAGCCACATGCTGACGGCTTCCTGACACAGGGGGCGAGATCCGGTGCCCCCCTGCTTGTTGACATAGTACATGGCAACCTGATTGTCTGTCTGAATTTGGATAATTTGGTGGGACAGCCGATCTCTGAAAGCCTTCAGAGCGTTCCAGATCGCTCGCAACTCCAGAAGATTGATCTGTAGATCGCTTTCTTGGAGGGACCACCTTCCTTGGGTGTGAAGCCCATCGACATGAGCTCCCCATCCCAGGAGAGACGCATCCGTGGTCAGCACTTTTTGAGGCTGAGGAATTTGGAAGGGACGTCCCAGAGTCAAATTGGAGCAAATCGTCCACCAATACAGGGATTCGAGAAAACTCGTGGACAGGTGGATCACGTCCTCTAGACCCCCGGCGGCCTGATACCACTGGGAGGCTAGGGTCCATTGAGCAGATCTCATGTGAAGGCGGGCCATGGGAGTCACATGAACTGTGGAAGCCATGTGGCCCAGCAATCTCAACATCTGCCGAGCTGTGATCTGCTGGGACGCTCGCACCCGCGAGACGAGGGACAACAAGTTGTTGGCCCTCGCCTCTGGGAGATAGGCGCGAGCCGTCCGAGAATCCAGCAGGGCTCCGATGAATTCGAGTTTCTGCACTGGGAGAAGATGGGACTTTGGGTAATTTATCACAAACCCCAGTAGCTCCAGGAGGCGAATAGTCATCTGCATGGACTGCAGGGCTCCTGCCTCGGATGTGTTCTTCACCAGCCAATCGTCGAGATATGGGAACACGTGCACCCCCAGCCTGCGAAGCGCCGCTGCTACCACAGCTAGGCACTTTGTGAACACCCTGGGCGCAGAGGCGAGCCCAAAGGGTAGCACACAGTACTGGAAGTGGCGTGTGCCCAGCTGAAATCGCAGATACTGTCTGTGAGCTGGCAGTATCGGGATGTGTGTGTAGGCATCCTTCAAGTCCAGAGAGCATAGCCAATCGTTTTGCTGAATCATGGGGAGAAGGGTGCCCAGGGAAAGCATCCTGAACTTTTCTTTTACGAGATATTTGTTCAGGGCCCTTAGGTCTAGGATGGGACGCATCCCCCCTGTTTTCTTTTCCACAAGGAAGTACCTGGAATAGAACCCCAGCCCTTCTTGCCCGGATGGCACGGGCTCGACCGCATTGGCGCTGAGAAGGGCGGAGAGTTCCTCTGCAAGTACCTGCTTGTGCTGGAAGCTGTAGGACTGAGCTCCCGGTGGACAATTTGGAGGTTGTGAGGCCAAATTGAGGGTGTATCCTTGCCGGACTATTTGGAGAACCCACTGATCGGAGGTTATGAGAGGCCACCTTTGGTGAAAAGCTTTCAACCTCCCTCCGACAGGCAGGTCGCCCGGCACTGACACTTGGATGTCGGCTATGCTCTGCTGGAGCCAGTCAAAAGCTCGCCCCTTGCTTTTGCTGGGGAGCCGCGGGGCCTTGCTGATTCGCACGCTGCTGACGAGAGCGAGCGCGCTGGGGCTTAGCCTGGGCCGCAGGCTGTCGGGAAGGAGGATTGTACCTACGCTTGCCAGAAGTATAGGGAACAGTCTTCCTTCCCCCGAAAAATCGTCTACCTGTAGAGGTAGAAGCTGAAGGCTGCCGGCGGGCGAACTTGTCGAATGCGGTGTCCCGCTGGTGGAGAGACTCTACCACCTGCTCGACTTTTTCGCCAAAAATGTTATCCGCACGGCAAGGCGAGTCCGCAATCCGCTGCTGGATTCTATTCTCCAGGTCGGCGGCACGCAGCCATGAGAGCCTGCGCATCACCACACCTTGAGCAGCGGCCCTGGACGCAACATCAAAAGTGTCATAAACTCCTCTGGCCAGGAATTTTCTGCACGCCTTCAGCTGCCTGACCACCTCCTGAAAAGGCTTGGCTTGCTCAGGGGGAAGAGCATCAACCAAGCCCGCCAACTGCCGCACATTATTCCGCATGTGTATGCTCGTGTAGAGCTGGTAAGACTGGATCTTGGACACGAGCATAGAGGAATGGTAGGCCTTCCTCCCAAAGGAGTCTAAGGTTCTAGCGTCCTTGCCCGGGGGCGCCGAAGCATGTTCCCTAGAACTCTTAGCCTTCTTTAGGGCCAAATCCACAACTCCAGAGTCATGAGGCAACTGAGTGCGCATCAGCTCTGGGTCCCCATGGATCCGGTACTGGGACTCGATCTTCTTGGGAATGTGGGGATTAGTTAATGGCTTGGTCCAGTTCGCAAGCAATGTCTTCTTCAGGACATGGTGCAAGGGAACAGTGGACGCTTCCTTAGGTGGAGAAGGATAGTCCAGGAGCTCAAACATTTCAGCCCTGGGCTCGTCCTCCACAACCACCGGGAAGGGGATGGCCGTAGACATCTCCCGGACAAAGGAGGCAAAAGACAGACTCTCGGGAGGAGAAAGCTGTCTCTCAGGAGAGGGAGTGGGATCAGACGGAAGACCCTCAGACTCCTCGTCAGAGAAATATCTGGGATCTTCCTCTTCCTCCCACGAGGCCTCACCCTCGGTGTCAGACACAAGTTCACGGACCTGTGTCTGCAACCTCGCCCTGCTCGACTCCGTGGAACCCCGTCCACGATGGGGGCGTCGAGAGGTAGACTCCCTCGCCCGCATCGGCGAAGCTCCCTCCGCCGACGTAGTCGGGGAGCCTTCCTGGGAGGTGGCCGCGGTCGGTACCGCGGGGACCTCAACCTGGGCGATGGGCCAGCCGGCGCCACGCTCGACGGTACCGGTGGCGCAAGCACCGCCGGTACCGGAGGGGTAGGGCGCAACAGCTCTCCCAGAATCTCTGGGAGAACGGCCCGGAGGCTCTCGTTTAGAGCGGCTGCAGAGAAAGGCTGAGAGGTCGATGCAGGCGTCGACGTCAGTACCTGTT